>NC_139574.1:43916120-43979690 GCF_946808225.1 Silurus aristotelis
ACACACACACACACACACACTCCTCTACACTCACACACATACACACATACAGACACACACACACACACACACATACACACACACCTCTACACTCACACACACACACTACTCTACACTCACACACATACATATACTCCTCTTCACTTACACACAAGCACACACACACTCCCCTACACTCACACTCACACACAGACAACTACACACACTACTCTACACTCACACATACGTACACACTCCTCTACACTCACACAAATACATCCACACACTGCTCTACACTTACACACATGCACACTCCTCCACAACCCCCCCCCCCCACACACACACACACACACACAGATTAGAACTATCTTCAGAACCAGTTAAATGCGTCTGATAAACGGACTGTAAGCTGGAATTAGCATAACAGAGATGTGGTGTGAGTAGCCGAGGTGGGGGTGGAGCTCCAAACGGTATGCGCTTGTTTCTATAAACAAGATGTTTATCCAATCTCATTGCAAAATCAACATGCTGATAAAATTTACCATTTTAGAAATTTTGGCACTGATTTGAGATTCACATATTTGAAATCTCTGGTGACGATCAACAGTCCGTCAGGGTGAGCATTCTGTAGGTCGCTAAATGCCCCTTAGAGTTCACAGCACTTTGCAATGACTGGGTGAGTGCGATTGAAAGAAAGTCATCAAGTTCTGTTCCAGCGGAGTGCTTTGGCACTGGTACCATTGTAGAGACATGAAGCAGGTGGGGACAGTTGGCTGGGCCAAGGACAGATTAAAGATGTCCATAAAGACCTCATCTGCTCCGTGCATGCTCTGAGTACACGGCCCGGGACGCCATAAGGGTTGACTGCTGACCTTGCCCAGGGGAGCACACACTTCAGAGGTGAAGAGTGCGAGTGGCTGCTCACTTGGTAATGACTCTGCTTTGAGCATGTGCTCTGTGTTCCCCTTATCAAAACCACTGTAGAAGAGGTTGTGCTTGTCGGGAAGTGAAACAGAGCTTGGAGGTGTCCTGCTGGGGGGGTTGAGGTCACTGATAGCCTGAATCAATTTCCACATGTGTTGGGGGTCAATAGAGTTGAAGCACCCCTCAATACACAAACTCATTCATTATAGACTTTAAAGCCTAGCAAAGTCCACAGTCCTGTTTATAATAAAACCTGAACAGCAGCTGAAGTCTGTTTTCATAATCAGAACCTTCTGCATGCTGCATGCTTTCAGAATTTCATTTTCAGTTGCATGTTCTGCTGATTTGACACATTTTGCCTTTTTCTTAGAAAGAGTTGGTGAGACAATGATTTTCCTTTTATTTACAGATAGAGAGAGAGAGCGGGAGAGAGAGAGAGAGAGAGAGAGAGAGAGAGAGAGAGAGAGAGATTGTGTGTGTGTGTTAAACTTTAACAAAGAACTAAAGACCTTTGAGTGAACTGATAAACCCACTCAAGTCTTCCATCCATTTTGATTGATCATCTGGCAGACGCCCCTTTATCCAGAGTGTCTTATATCATTATATCATTTATATAATAAGTGCTGTGAGGGAGGGGCTGCTGGTCCGTTTGTAGACGAACATCAATGTTTTTAATCTGATGCTGAAGCTACAGGAAGTTACAAGTCATGCATCTGCATTCATTATGATCCTTCACTGCATTTTTTAGTTATGGAGTTGAATAACCATTTTTATGGAGTCCTGGAAAACCTCTAATGTGCATCCCTGTGCTTTCTCTACAGGGAAGTTCATTCCAGAAGAATACCACAATGATGATGGAATGTTGAGTGTAAAGAGGAAAAAACCCCTTATTCCTAATTCTCTCTGATCACAGGAACCTCGAGTAGGTAAAATCAGCTACAGGAAGAGGTTGCATCTACATCATATCAGGTAAGATCTTTGGTGTGTGCAGGTCAGTTTGAACCTGTATGACTAATTCACATCAAACATCTAAACCATTTTATTCTACAGTTTCATTTGGTCTGACTTTCTAATTACACAAAACCAGCAGCAGCTCAGAGATTCATATCTTTATACTGCATTCATGTGTCTTATCCTGAACTTATTATGGAGGTTGTCCAGATCCTGAAACGCTTCATCACATTTCTTTAAAAAGAACATAATCCAGAAAGAAGATAAATGAATGTCTGGAAACTTCATATAAATCCCAACGTTTTTATTTATATTCCACATACAAAAAGTCACTTTAATACAAAAAAGGGTGAAAAACATTCACTGTAAATAAAAAAATAGTCTAAATAATTGCAAATCTTACAAAAAAAAAGAAATAAAGAAACAATGCATATATGAATAAAATTAAGTTTTAAAATGTTTTAAAATGTTGAATATATGGAGCTGGTTTTGAGGAAAATCTAATGCCATCACATCCAAAGGCGTCCGATAAAATTGTGTGCTTCTAAATTTGTGGTATTTGGGGAAGAACTGCATATGGCTGGAAAAGTCTGGTGTCCCAATATTTTGTCCATATGGTGTAAATTACACATGCAAATACAAGCTTGATTTTCTTAATTCTATCTTATGTAGGTGTTTCTATATGCTGGGTTCCATCGGTCTGTCTTTCATCCACACTCGTGGTCTGTGAATACACTGAAGCTGCCGCCCGGGTCATGTAGATCTTCATACACTGCACATGGCTGCATGGTGTCTGGAGGAGAAGTCTGGCGAGATGCTTCCTGAACTTTTCACCCACAAACACATAGAGGAACGGGTTGAGGCAGCTGTGTGAATACGCCACGGCTTCAGTGATCTGCAGCAGAAGCTGGATGGTTTTGCTGAGTTCACACCCTGGAGTCAAGATGTGCTTCAATTCCAGGGCCTTGAGAACCGCTGCAATGTTGTACGGTATCCAGCAGCAGAAGAACACCACCATGACCACAATAACAAGACGAATAGCCAGTTTTGTAGAAGTACGAAGGGTATGAAGCCTACGGAGGATCATGAAGTAACAAAATCCTAAAATGATCAGTGGAATTAGCAGCCCCAAAACATTCATTTTAAAGATACACCCACTTTTTATATCATGGTGATTATCTTCTGGATACGCGCTGCAAAGTGTTTCACTTCCATTGTTTATGACTCCAAGATACAGAAGTTCAGGAAATGAAGACGCAACAGCGAGAATCCAGATGAAGATGCTCGCTAAAATCCCATAAGTCTTTGTACGGATTCTCAAAGAGAACACGGCATGGACGATCGCCAAGTATCTGTCGATGCTCATCAGCACAATAAAGAAAATGCCGGCGTAAAACCCAATGTGGTACACGCTGAGGACCAGGGTGCACATGAAGCTACCAAAAACCCAGTGATCTCTGGCATAATGAGCCAAAAAGGGGAGAGTGGAGATTAGCAGAAGGTCAGAAATGATCAGGTTCAGGAGAGACACGTCAGTCAGGGTTTTAATATGAGAACCTCTCAGGATCACCCACAGCACCAGCATGTTGGCCAGCAAACCCACCATGAAGAACACGGAGTAGAGCACCGGAAGAATGTAGCTTGAATGGGTGCCGTAAACACACGGTTCAGAAACATCACCGTAATCAAATTCAGGTGGAGAAATAAATTCAGGGCTGAAAACAGAAAAGACAGAATTACTACATGAGAAAGGTTCAGTGTGGAACATATCGAGTTCTGATCTAAAAACAGTAAATAAAGTCGAACTGTTTTAATCATTTCACAACCCAAAATGAGGAATTACAGTGGGATAATATTAGAGTATATCTGCATGCACACATTGTAGTTTCACAACCTTCATTTAGTGTTTTGTGGCTACATGAAGTGCACAGAAGCAAGAAATAAACAGATAAACAATGAGAGCAGAAGGTTTATTATTATTATTATTATTATTATTATTATTATTATTATATTATTATTATTATTATTATTATTATTATTATTATTATTATAATTATACATTTTCAGTGATTATTGTGATCATTACAACATGGATTGTTTCTGCAGAAATACACACCAGACCCCATGTTGTTAAATGTGAGGTTTTTCCCTGCGTCTGCTGTTAAAGTAAAGTGGTCTGGTTTTAGTGCAGTGGTCTTTACCCTGCTGAAAATCTCTCTCTCTCTCTTTCTCTTTCTCTTTCTGCTGTTTCTGAAGTCAGCAGCGATGCAACACGACTCTGAGTGCAACAACCTTCACCACACGTGAATATTGATACGCTTTTTACTTTTTTATATCAGCGAATGGGTTTAATGAAAATAACAATTCATATCCAGAGCTCACCAGCAGATAGTTATATTTACACTTAAGCTCAAATCTCAAACTTGTTCCTGTAGTCATTATTCAAAGCAAATAGATTGTCATAGTGATGATACAGTGGAGGACCATCTCACACAGCAGCACAGCTAATCTTTCAACCACTTCCCTTTCAGCTAATACCATCATTTAGTAAAGATCAAGCAAATTCTTGATGCAGATAAAAGACAGGAAGCGTGTACACTAGGTTGGGTGTGCACAAAGCATTATAACGCAATACTGCATGGTTTTAGTGCAATTTTATAACCATTATCTTGCAAGTTGTTGGTTTGAGAACGCAGTAGAAGGTATACACAGTGCTGCATAACAGTGTTATAAACTCTATTGCCATCTTTACAACAGTTTCTGCATTGCTGGGGTGTAGATCACCTTATAAATAAATCATCCTGATTCATACTATAGACCTCCATACACGATAATATACTTTATGACCTGCATCATGACATTACACAAATGATACAACTAGAAATTCAGATCATATGGTAAAAGCCATTATGGTGGAAATATTCACAAAGATGCTTTTAATGTGTGTAAAAACTATTTAGTAAAATATTCTCACCTGAATGTTGTGTTACTGCTGCTGTACAACATCACTGCCATTCAGAATCAGACACTAAACACTTCTTCCTGAGGTGAACAATACAGAGAAAGGAGGAAGAGAATGAATATCTAAATCTTGGTTAAAATACCTCCTAAAACTAAACATTTAGAACTGACAGTAAATGCGTTTTAGCTCTTACAGTAAGAAGAACGAGGAATGACACAGCAAACGAGTAACACATTTAACAATTTAACAGCAATTATTATTACAGTGAGGAAAATGCAGGATTTAAAATACAGGTAGAGTTGATTGCGACACCACTGCCACAATGCTGCATACTCACAGAATTCAGAAACAGACCTGTCCTTCAGGGTTCCAAGTCAAAACCGAAATGAAATGCTGATGTCTGTAGTTTCTGTTTTTCACACTTCACTTTTTTGTCACAACTACAGGGCTATATAGAGACAAGCATCATGCTTGAGATGTGGTTAGTTTGACTTGCCAACACCTAATGCTGTTTTATGCAGAAGCACAGAGTCTGTAATTTCATTTCCACATGCTGTACCGAGTTCACTAACGGGAGAGTAAACCAGGAACATGTAAAAAGCAAAGTAGTTCACTCTAACGAGACGAAACCATCAGATGTCAAATGTAGTAATTAGTAATTTTCTCATGAGAGATCAAATAGTCTGTGGGCATCCTGATAACGGTCTCAGGAAGAGACTTTCATCAGCTCAGCCATGCAGAATGATTCTGAGAAGGCTGTCATTATGTGTAGAGCTGCTGTGTGCATGAGCCTTGGCACTGCATAGAAATGACACTTCAGCTTATTCTGTAAAAAAAAAAAAAAAAAAAAAAAAGGCGGTAGTTCATAACTCGAAATCTCAAGGAACTGCAGAGACTTGAAGCTGAAGTGTAAAGAGAAAAAGAGAATAGCTGCACACAAAGGAGTTCACAATATCAAAGCACATGTGGAGGCACATACAAGGCAAGATCAAATATGGTAATATAATGAGTGCTGGTGACACTGTGACCCCTGATGTCCCCTTTCTTCCTGGGGATATCGATAAGAGGAATCCACCAAAAGTAGCTGAATGTCATTAAATAAATAGAGGAACCAACAGGCTGGGCAAATTTCTGCGTCATTGTGAGACAGAAAAATTTGAGCTTTGAAAATGTGTCTTGACAAACAAGATCATAGCTCAATAAGTTTGTGCTCAAGAAGCCGAAGAAGCTTGTTTTGAGGACCAGGCCTTCAGTTCTTGATGCTGCTGCTAGCAGGGGAGAGTAACAATTTAAACGGTGTGCACGGAAACAAAATTCCGGCAAGCAGATGGAAGTCTGTTCTGGGCTACAAACAAACCCTAGCCGACCAGCTCTCCCGTCTGTCTTATTCTTCTATATGCTGACTGGACCACAGGCTACATCCAACTCCTGCACACTAACTGCAAAACTGATGCATCTTTATTTTCATTAAGAAAACAGAGTTCCAGATGCCACAATTAAGATCCAAAGACTTGCCTTGACAAAAATGCAGTTCTGTTTAGCAAGGTTTTCAAAGTGGCTTGTGTGGTTCCATCAGCACAAAATGGTGCTAGTAGACCAGATTCAAGATGCTCAAAGAGTACAGAACTACCAGAAAAGTGTTCAGAACAGGTTACTGCGACAAATTTACTTACACCATCATAAGACCATTGATTGATATAACTTATTACTCACAGAACCACAGAAGAGAGATACAGTGGGGGACCGTGGGTAGATCAAATATGGTTGAGGTATATTGACCAAAGAAACAGTTAATAACTAAAAAGCTCCTGCATTTATTCCAAAAACACGTGGAACACCAACCCCTCCTGGACGATCTTTTCAACAATTTGCAAATATTGCATGCATAAAGCCCCCACGGAGGAAAATATCTCTCTCTTTATAACCCAGGAAGGGCAGTCGTAAGTGTGGAAACCACTAGCAGAACTGTAGGCTCAAACCCCATGACTAAAAAGAGACTCTCAACTAAACCTTCTCAAACGACTATTTTTTTGTGTTAAATGATTAAACTGGTCATCTTGTTATTTTACAAATCTTTATACTCCTCTTTTATACTCTAACATTTCCCTTAGAAAATTACTTGTCAAGTTGCAAAAACCCTCTTGGATCCCATAAAGAAAACCAAAAGTATGTTTAATAATATTACTCTATCCCCACACCCTCTCAGGGACGCCCTCCAAATTCTCAATGAATGGCCTCACCTTTGCACATCTAACAAAGTCAGGTTGGGCTCAGTGCACCAATTACTTTAACATTTTCAGTGAGCTGGTCATGTAGCAGCACGTCAATATTCAACATTTCTCCCAGTGTGACTTGTTTCATCTTCAACCTTAACGAGACCAATCAAAGCCAAGAAAACTTTACATTTACATTTGACCTTCTAGTTTTCTAGAAAAAAAAAGGATCTCGCAGAGCAACAAATGATAGACAGCAGGATGTAATTAAAAAATTTTATAAATAAAGGTGTGTGTGTGTGTGTGTGTGTGTGTGTGTGTTGTGTGTGTGTGTGTGTGTGTGTGTGTGTGTAAACAGTTATAGTTTACCCTAACCCTAACCCACAGCTGAAGTGAAGAAAACTCTCTGCTGCTCAGGGAATGTGCAGAACAGCTAGCAGATGTCTTCACTGACATCTTCAACATCTCCCTGAGCAGCAACGTTGTTCCTACTTGCCTCAAGACAACAACCATCGTTCCCATGCTGAAGAAATCCACAGTCTCCTGCCTCAATGACTATCACCCTGTCGCTCACACCCATCGTGATGAAGTGCTTCGAGAGGCTCATCATGAGGCACATTAAGACCCACCTTCCACCCTCCCTGGACCCCGTGCAGTTTGCGTACCGTCCAAACCGCTCCACGGACAATGCCATCTTCACAACCATCCATTTAGTGTTACACAATATAGTGTTACAAAACTAATGAGACCACTCACAAAAAAAAAAAAAAGACAGTAAAAGAGGCAGAATCGCGGGTATCATTTCAAGCCAAAACATAAAAGGATGGAAAATGTAGCCAATAAGTGCAGGATTCTAATGATATATGAGAGGATTTTATTCCCCATGTGGGGAGTCTTAATTTTATTACTCTTTAGAAACTCGTAGTGGTCAAACAGAAGAGCACAGTGATGCTCCGGGAAGTGATGCAGCTCTCAGTTTCCAGCTCGTGCTAACTGGGCATCTTTTACCAAAAAAAAAAGAAAAAAAAAAAATGGACCATCAAAAACAGTTGTTATATCTGAGATTTGCACAAAAGCCTATTTCACATCTGTAAGTTACAATATATCTCCCTTATTTTATTATTTATTATTATCCCTTATTTAGTTTTAGTGCCTGTTTATTTTTATAAGAGAAATGCTTGAAAAGTAAGAATGTGTGTGTGTGTGTGTGTGTGTGTGTGTGTGTGTGTGTGTGTGTGTGTGTGTGTGTGTGTGTGTGTGCGTGTGTGTGTGTGTGTGTGTGTGTGTGTGTGTGTTAAGATTGGAATGACCAAGGGCAATGAGTAGGCGAGTGGCAGCCTGCTTGCTGAATACATCCGTGAACGATTGGTACTCGGGGGGAACCTCAACTTCCTTGTGGGTCTCAGGACTTTCAACTAGTGTTAATGCTAGGGAGATTAGGTCTGGTCGTGGTTGGGGCAATTGGTGCAGACAGTGGTTCCAGCACTGTTGGCTCCACTCTAGGATGTCAAATGGGTTCGAGGAGAATATAAGGGAGTGTCGGGAGAGCCAGGGATGCCCGAGAATTATGCTGGCGATGGAGTGTTCTAGGACCAAGAACAGGATCTCTTCTCGATGGAACAATCACACTTGGAGGGTGACCACAGGAGCACAATATTTCACCCGAACACGCCCTAACGGTTCCCCCTGGATCGTCTGAACGGTGAGCTTCCGAGCCCCTCTCTCATGGGCCAGCTGGAGGCGCTCTAGACACTCGCGGAGCCCGAATCTACAAGGGCAGAGACCAGAAGTGATAGTGTGGGGGTTATGATCTTGGCTGGTAGTTTAGATAAGTAGGTGATCTTAGAAGTGAGGTCTACGTTACTCACTAACGGGCTAAAGGTCAGGCAGGACACTGGCGAATAAAGTAACCGGGATCACCACAATACAGGCATGTCCCTAACCCTAACCCTATCTCCTTTCTTGTTAGCCATTGGGACCTGATCTGCATGGGTTCTGGTTTTGGGATGAAACTGGTGGTTCAGCCTCCTAGGATTGATAGGCAGCCAGCCTCTGGGAGATGCGTATGGATCTTTGGATGAACGCCTCGAGACCCAGCACGTTGTCATATATCACCGTAGCCATTTTAATTTCATGGTTAAGCTCCTGATAATATGAGCCAAGTGGCTGGTGAAGAGCGAGTATGAGGTGGCCAGGGCACTATTGGCGCTACATATCGTTCTTACCCATGACAGAGCCTTCCCGGTTAGCAGCGAGATGAGGAAGGTCAACTTGGAATGATTGGTGGGGAATTTGGTAGGCTGCATTTCTATGTATAGATTGACTTGTAGAAGAAATCTGCTGCATTTGGCCGATTCCCCGGAATAGGAAGCTGGAAGAGACATAAGGCAGCCGGAGGCAGGCAGTGAAGCCACGCTGGTAGGAGCCAGAACGACGAGTTCATTGACTGGATCCACAATGGGAGCTGGTTGGGGATCGATTGAGGTTAGTTTCTTCACTGATAGACCATGGGTCAGGAACTGGGAGTAAAACAGGGTGTCGTTTATTGATCTTGAATATGCAAACACAAGAGAGTAAAAACTAAACTTCAGGAAACGATCAACTTAACTGATTTGTGCTTCACCCAAAGCGTAGCAAGGAGCATGGGAAATTCACGCAGTCATAAGGATGGTAGGTAGTCCGGATGATCTATGGTCGTGAACTGTAGATCAGATGGTGAGTGAAGGGGAAGAGGGACATTATAAATGAGATGGGTAAATGGAGGACAGGTGTAGGTGATTAGTAGGAGGGAGAGGATAAGCGAGAGTGTTGAGCGTTGGAGGGAGGCGTGACTGGTGGCTCTCTGACAGTTCTGTTGTCAGACGAATCGAAATTTTGTATTTATTTTTGGAAACCATGGATACCACATCCTATGGACTAAAGAGGAGAGGAAACATCTGGCTTATCAGTGTTCAGTTAAAAAAATCTGCATCTCTGATGGCATAGTGGGTGCATTAGTGCTTGTGGAATGGGCAGCTTGTACATTTAGAAAGGTTTCATCAATTCTGAATGCTTTATACAGGTTTTAGAACAACAAATGCTTTTTTTCTATTGCAGAAAAAAAGGAAAATTAAGCATTATCCTAAACAAATAAACAAAATAGTAAGTGTCCTGGAGAGGAACAAACTCCTCCATGCAAACTCAAACAAAGGTCAGTGACATGCACCAACAACTTCAACAGTGTATGGGAGCAGATTTCAAGTCAATACAGTATAAAACAAAATAAAGGCCATATGTTAAAGTGCAAACCCCATTAAGTATCAGAAGATCTGATTGGAATTTGCAAAGAAATGCAGACATGAACCACAAAATTCCAAAGGACTTCCATGGAAAAGAAGTTTACTGAGGAAGCGTCCGATCTTATAGGAATGAGCGATTAATAACTCTGTAGAAGATTTCCTATTTATTCAGTGAGTTAAAAAAAAAACATATAGTTTCCGAAAGTTCATGGGAAAGATTTGACCTGTGCTGTCTCTTGACTCAAGATTGGATTTCATCAGAAACAGCATGTCAGCGTTCCCCAGCGTTTATCCATCTGTAATGTCCTCATAGCTGGACGGGGACCATTTATAGACACATTTCAAAATCTAATAATAAACCAAAATCCTTGATAATTCTCATGGGTTCAGATTTAAACATTCAAAAAGCACAAATGTAGGGTGTAAGGGTCAGGTGTCCACGTCCTTTTGGTCATGTAGTGTACACAGTAAAGGTACAAGGGATAGTAGGTTCACCGCAATGAAATAGCAAAGGTACAGTTTAATTATTTACATTTACTTTTTTTTTTGCAGTTGGCAGACGCACTTATCCAGGGTTAAGGGCCTCTCTCAAGGGCCCAGTAGCGTCAGATTGGTAGTGCTTGGATTAAAAAATTTGGAGCTTCCACCCCCCCAATTATGCATCTAAATATAGTCTGGACTGACCTTAAAGCGGGAATATATAACACACTCAAACTTCACTGTTACTTCCAAAAGGCATTTTATGAGTTGTTTCTCTACTATCCAGACATCCCCTGAGAGATCCTCCGTACTTGTGTTCTGTGAGTAAACTTCCGGCTTGGGTCATGTCATGGTTCATACAGTGCACTTGGACATTTGGTCTCAGAAGACTTGAGGCAGCTCCAGGTTCAGTGACCTTTAGCATCAACTGAGGGATTCTGCTTGAGCTCACAATCTAGACACAAGATTTCTCTCAGTTCCAGGAAGGCTGTGATGATGTACAGTGTCCACCATGGAATTATAATAAGATAAATGAACAGTTTCTTGGAATTACAAAGTATCCAATGTCTCCGGGTGACCATTAAATAGTAAAATCCCAAGACTCTCAGTAGAATTAGCAGGACCAGTACATTCATTTTAATTTTAGCTTCAGTTCTCACTTTTATGTGGGATTCATATCCTATTGTTTAAAGAAAAGGCCAGATGTGGAACACGCTGAGGACCAGTGTATCTCTGGCATAGTGAGCCAGGAACGGGAGAGAGAAGATTAGCAGAAGGTCAGCGATGGCCAGGTTCAGGAGAGACACGTCAGTCATGGTTTTAATCTGAGAACATCTCAGGATCACCCACAGCACCAGCAGGTCGGGCAGCGAACCCACCAAGAAGAACACGGGGTGGAGCACCGGGAGAATGACTTTCACAACTTGGGATAAAATACCATTAACAGAATGAAATTTGATGCATAGTTTACTAACAAGATTTGTTATTCTGATAATAACATCCTGCTCAGTGTTGAGCCACAAAGCGCACATCCAACAGCAGTACTGTAGCAGGCTTGTGGGTTTTTGTTTTTATATAACTGCCTCTCTTTTAGATATCACATCCATCTCAAACCTCCTGACGTCTGTAACACGACCGTCTGTGCACAGAAGCAAGAAATAAGCTGACAAGTCAAGTCAAGTCAAGTTTATTCCTACAGCACTTTTCACAACGGACATTGTCTCAAAGCAGCTTAACAGAACGTACGAGTTAAAAAGAGTGATAAAGCAATATCGTGTTTGTATCGGCAGATTTTTCAGCAGGAGTTTTTTAACAGCAATATATTTCCAGTGTATCAGATTCTTGTTAAATGTGTCACTCGCTTGCTCTGATTTTGTTGTTTCTGTTTGTGCTTCTATGCAGTGGTCGTTATTCTGTACCTGAACAATATTTAACATAATCACCTCTTATACAGTATAAAACACCAGTGTGCTCTATGATTCCTATAATATCAGCATGGTGCCGCTTAATAGTCTTTTCATTCATACAGCAATTACATGAAACCAGTGGTCAAGGTTTATGCTACATTTTAAATAAATTAATCTTAAATAAATCAATCAATCAATAAATAAATAAATAAATAAATCGACTCTACCTCACCAAAATAAACAAGTTTGAGCCTTAGAACCTAGAAATCTAGCACACACTAAATATTTTGCATCACTTCACCTTCAGGAGTGATGAACTGCATCTGTACTATTTAGATTTATAGTAACTTATATGTATAGTATAGTATGAACATTTTATCATATAGTTTGTCATAGTGAAATTTCAGCTCATTTGTATTAGTAACCTGCACATTGTTACCAAACACAGCAGTAAACATTAACATGAACTCAGAGTCCAAAATCAAATGAAATGCTGATGTCTGAAGTTTCTGGTCTTCATACTTCAGTGTTTGTGATGGATACAGGACTCTAGGGAGACATGCTCGATGCTCAGCATATGGTTAGTTTCTCTCACTAGTATATAAAACTCTTTATGCAAAAACACTGAGTCTATAATTTGATTTCGACACACTCTGCTCACTGGATGTAGTCCTGTGTGTTGGTCTGCTTAGTTCCTGTAGTTCGACATTTTCTCATGTCTTTTTATTTCTCTGTATGATTAAATTCACCAGTAATTCACTTGACTAAACAACATGTCTTTCAAGCTCGCCTTGAACACAGACTGTCTGAATTCTAGACACTTATTGTGCCCGGAGGTCTGGCTTTGTGAGAGAAAACACTGCCCCCTGCTGTAACCTTCAGTATTCGAGGTAACAACAAACAGTCTGTACCTCTTCTATCAAGTAGTTTTTCCTTCTTCCTCAGCTACTGCAGCAGGAGATCAATCAGTGGTTTATATGTTATAATCAGTGTGAAATTTAGATTTTGAGCCACTGCAGAATAAGATAGGGGTGATGTGGTGGTATCTTCAGACTCTGGTGAAGAACCTCTTGCTGTTTCACGACTGATTAAAGCTGATTATTCCTGCACGTATTAAAACTTCCAGGTAGTAATTACAATAATCCTCGAGGTAAAAGATTCCTGTAGTTTTGTTGTGTGCACTGTGGGATAAAGAAATGAAACACTGAAAGTGAAAATAGAAAGTGGAGAAAAATAAAGAATAAAAAACAGATAGAACACCGTTTCCTCATTTCAATCTAAAAATAAGAGCTCACTACACCCAGGATTAAGGAAGAGCTGCTTTTAGGGAGTCTCTGCTTACTCTACACTGACATTTACTAATTGCAACGTCAGGCACTTTTTGAGCTGCTTATGGTGCAAGAACTTCAGCAGTAGCTCTGGCCATTCCTAATGTCATGGTAACAATAAAATACCACAATATGTCAGTGTTGTAGATACATTCTTCTGTGTAATCTTCTAAATTGGAATCCTACAGGAGATCCTGCCTGACCATGGGCACAGCTCGCCACAAACTGTACGAATGTTCATATGATAAATATGATTCAGAAATGAACGAATGAAGCCAATATCACAGCAGTGTTTGAGGAAACAGAAAGACCTCCCAGACATGCTTTGTAATTAGAAAGCTTATTTTAAGATACATGTGGTCCAGGAAAAGACAGAATTAAAGTTTATAACTAAGATTTTATTTTCTCCTGATTGTAGACTTTCACACTGATGCAGAACCTTCTGGAGGTGATTCTTGTACCTGTTAAACATTGTGACAGGGTTTTTATTTCCGAGTGTCATGAGGTTTCCTAATCCCCTAATCTCTGTTCCTAGGTGGCGCTGTGTCAGTTTGAGATGTTCTGAAGATGTTGGACTAAAGGAAGCAGTAAAAGTAAGTAGAAAAGCCTCCGACCACAGCTGTAACTTGATCTGCTTGTATATCGGTTGAAGAAACGTTTTCCAGTGTAAACGCTGTTATTTATATTTCCTGAGCACAGAATTTGGTATTAATGTGTTATAAAGTCTTGTTTTGGGGTCTGAAACCAGACATTACATGGTTGTAAGTGTGTAAGTAAATAGTAGTTGATTTTCAGCAGGATTAAATAAAGAGAACTGGGAGTAAATCTTTATTTTTTAGAGAAGGTAGAATTGAGAGTAGAAGGTTGTAGTTGTGGGTTGTGTTTGGTTGTTTTGGTGTTTATTTATCTATGGGTTAGGTCATAAAAATCAGCTGATTTACATGTAGATGCCCTCAAAACTAAATTCAGCTTCAATAAAATGTGGTGCTTAAGTATAATTATAATTATAACTATATGGTTGTCAAAATATTTATGGACCAGACTGTATATATATATATATTTCCATATTTATTATGCAGTAACACATGTAAATATACTCATTTAATACATATGATAAAATATACAACAGTAGTTTTGAATTCTACACTATAAGGACAAAAGTTTGTGGACACCTGATCATAAGGTTTCTATGTAAATCTTTCCCACGCCACATTTAGTCCCAATTTCCTGTTATAATAACCTTCACTCTTTTGGGAAGATGTTCCACTAGATTTCCTGTCAGGAACTGATGTAGATGACTGGGGTGCAGTTCATATTCATCCCAGCAGGAGATGTTCCACATCTTCCAACCCCATGGAAAGCATGGAGCTAGATTCGGTTTGGGTCTCCAAGTTAAAGTGAAGGTTCAACAGTTTGGGGAAGATCCACATGTGGCAGAAAAAGTCTGGTGTCCCAATATTTTTGTCTCTATTTTGTTCTATAAGAGCAGCTCTGGTTCTCAGGTCACAAATCACTGGTTTCTATCAACACTTTATTTGTAACACATTATTTATTCAGGCAAGTTTGATGGAATTATAGCATAAAAACACCATCACTTGCTGTAAGAACATTTGTGGAAGAAGCCAGAAATTACAGATCAAAGCAAACCGTGTATAATCCAGTTTATTTTTTATTTATTTCTGGTCTCACTCTGTTTACACGGAAATAAAATCATTCCTGTTTTAAGTGCTGTTCATTCAGTAAACAGAGCTGAAGGCCAAAGATTTCTTTAATTTCTTTAATGAATAAAAGCGGTTAATTGTGAAACATTGCACATGAAACTACACTGGAACAAAGGCATCTGAAGTCATTTACACAACGTGCCTTAAACAAGAGGATTCATAAAGACAAGAACAATAATCATATAATATGGAAGAAGCACATGAACATGGTAAATAATATTATACTAAATATTCTGAACATCTTTTATATTTTCACCAAGTAAATGAAAGTTTTATTACAAAACAAACTTGTTTGCATTTTTAATACACAAATTTGCATATTTAAACTAGAGATCATTAGTCCAGATATGAGTAAAAAAAATGTATGTAAAATATAAAAGAAATATAAGTAAAATTATAAGAAAAATAGGTAGAATATAAAATGATTGCCTGAATTTAGCAGATGATAATAAAGTCAATGAGACATGAACATCTGGGAAAAGTAAAGAAACTTTCTGATTTCTGGTTATTTACATCACAATCAGATTTATACACAATGTGATCAAAAGTATGGGGAGATAAAATACTGTGCAGTTTCAGGCAAATGTGGAAAAAACGCTTTCAAAAAGACAAGTGTTCATAGTTTCTTTTCATCAATGAACAAAAGAGAGACAGAAGAGAAATCCTAATCAAATCAATACTGCAGAAGGTTTTGCCTGTAAAACAACATCAGTTCTTCTCTGTCCTTTTTAAAGGAACTGGGCAGGTAAATCGTCCCAAACATCTTAGAGAACTAACCTCAGATCTTCTGTGTATGTAGGGTTCCTCCAATCTCTCTGTCTCTTTGTGTAGTCCCAAGCAGACCATCACTTCCAGGAACGTTCTTAATGATGTCGGCTGTGTGTTTGGGCTCGTTGTGCTGCTGCAGAATAAATTCAGGGACAAACCTCCCCGATGGTCCTGCATGATAAAGAATCTGCCTCAGCATTGAGGACACCATTAATCCTGACCACATCTCCATCTCCAAACCTGCAGCGTTGAGACTCTTGGAATTGTTTCCGTGTTGGGGTTTTGGCTCTATGGCCAAAATTCTTTCGTGAAGATCGAAATCAGTCCTAATCGCATGTTTTATATTTCTAAAATCGTTTTCTTACGTACAGCATTTCTACACACCTGCTGAAAACTTGTGACAGTACTGTATGATGGACCTGTGCTGCTCGGGTGCCTCCTGCTCCATAGACTCACTCTGTACTTCATAGTTTTGGATGTTTAGACTTTGTATTAGTCCTGGAAAGTATAAACCAACATAAAAACTAGAGAGCTGTCTATGTGAGAAAAGCGAGAAGAGGGAGAATCACGCTTTGGTGTAGCCAATACTGGTGTACTAACAAGCAGATGCTGAACATGACGGCTAATAAAACAGCAGCAGTTGTGAGAGCTGCAAAAAAAAAAAAAAAACAGATAGTGATATCACCAACAACAACCACAGGGAAGGCGTTTAAGTGTCACAATACAATACAACATGTTCAATTACTGTGAGAAACGAAATATATAGGCCATACCACAAACCACTCGAGTCTCAGAAGCCCAGATTGGAATTCGAATTCAAAGAAATCCAAACCAATAAAGAGAAATTGGGTGAAATTCTGTCTGCAGGTTCATTCAGAAACGTATCGTATCTCACCGAAGGAACTTTTCTATCACGTGTTGAAAAGGCAACGATACGAAAACACGCTGCCAACTCGATAAACTACCTCGTCAGGGAGAATATACAATACAGACTCATCAGATTTCATCAAAATTAATGATCAGATATTAACCACATGAAGACCACATATCTCCTGAATCAGAGACAAACAACCAACTGAAGGTTTTTGCATGATGAGACAGTGTCTGTCTGTCTGTCTGTCTGTCTGTCTGTCCAGATGTGCAAATATACATATTATAGACTTTTATTTATTTAACGGCTGTTTATCTGTTCCAATACTTTTACTCATGAAGTTTGCAACCGTACGTGTTCTGAGCTCTCGACGACTCTTGGTGTAAATCTCAGGAAGTGAAAGACGAATCTCACATCTATTGTCTCATATTTGTCTTTTGACCTAAAACACAAATTTCTCTCACTCAAGCAGAAGAATGGAAAAGTTCCAACACTTTCAGAGGCAAGAATAGAAACAAAACAATATACATACAGCAATTATTCTCAGAAAAACTCTGTAGAACCAACAAGCTCGTGGGATACGTCCATAAGCTTTTAAACGTACACACTACATCATTAGTTTCAAATGCATACAAATTGCGGCCAAAAGTATTTGGACACCCGACCATCCATTTGTTGGGGGTTTCGCCAACAGTTTGTAAACATTAATTGGGGAAACCCTGCAGAGTTTATTTTTTATATCATCATTTAGCAGATGCACTTATTCAAACAACCTTACATTTTTATCTCATTCATACAACAGAGCAGCTATGGGGTTAAGGGTCTTACTCAGGGGCCCAGCAGTGGCAGTTTGTTATGGCTGGGATTTGAACCCATATGTTTCAATGTTCAATGCTTTAACCACCAATCTACTGCCAAATGCACACCAGCCAACATCAGTTCCTGCTCTTATCCAACATACCTGAATGATTCCAGAAAATATCAAAACATTTTAAGATGTAATAATAAAATAATAATAATAATAATAATAATAATAATAATAATAATAATAGACTGTTACAGCAGCAGGTGTAACTGATCTTTTGATTTTGAACATTAATAAGGGGTCTAATGGTCAGGCGTCCACATCCTTTTAGTCATAAAGTGTACATATATAGTGACATATCTATCTATATATCTATATATCTATATATCTATATATCTATATCTATATCTATATCTATATCTATATATATATATAAAAAACACATTCATCTCCTTTTCACTAATGCATCTAAATGAGATTGTAATTATTTGAGATGTTCCTCTACGATTCAGACCCCAGCTGAGCGTTCCTCCACACTCGTGGTCTGTGAATACACAGAGCCTGTGGCCTGGGTCATGTAGTTCTTTACACACTGCACATGGATGCATGGGGTCTGGCGCAGGAGCCTGCCGAGATGCCTCCTGAACTTTTGACCCACGAACACGTAGAGGAACGGGTTGAGGCAGCTGTGTGAATACGCCACGGCTTCGGTGACCTGCAGCAGCAGCTGAGTGTTTTTGCTGAGATCACACCCTGTAGAATCAGGGTACCTGAGTTCCAGTGCCTTGAGGAACGCTGCGATGTTGTACGGTGTCCAGCAGCAGAAGAACACCACCATGACCGCAATAACAAGACGAATGGCCAGTTTCTTGGAATTACGAAGCGTCTGAAGCCTCCTTAGTACCATCAAGTAACAAAATCCCACAATGATGAGTGGAATCAGCAGCCCCAAAACATTCATTTTAAAGAACGCTCCACTTCTTATTTCATTGTGACGTGTGTCTTTTGGATACGCGCTGCAAATGACTTTGTCTAAAGTTTGTTCCTCTTTAAGATACAGGAGCTCAGGAAATGATGCTATAACAGCGAGAATCCAGACGAAGATGCTCGCGAAAATCCCATAAGCCCTTGTACGGATCCTCAAGGCGAACACGGCATGGACGATCGCCAAGTATCTGTCGATGCTCATCAGCACGATAAAGAAAATTCCAGAGTAAAATCCGATGTAGTACACGCTGAGGACCAGGGTGCACATGCCATTCCCGAAAACCCAGCTTCCTCTGGCATAGTGAGCCAGGAAGGGGAGAGAGAAGATTAGCAGAAGATCAGCGATGGCCAGGTTCAGGAGAGACACGTCAGTCATGGTTTTAATCTGAGAACCTCTCAGGATCACCCACAGCACCAGCATGTTTCCCAGCAAACCCACCACGAAGAACACGGAGTAGAGCAGCGGGAGAATGTGTTTTGTATTTACATAATAATCACAAGGGCTTGAATCCTCATCAATGCCATAGCTGTAGTATTCAGAGTAATCCAGTGTCGTCCCAAAGCTGTGGAATTCAGAGAAATCCGGTGTCGTGCCAAAGCTGTGGAATTCAGAGAAATCGGGTGTCGTCGTGCTGCAAAAAAACATGAGACTTTTTCAGACTGCAGTAAAGACTTTAGACATTATAGCATAAGAAACTCACACCTCGCAGTTTAATCATCTATACTTCTTCTTCTTCTTCTTCTTCTTCTTCTTTCGGCTGCTCCCATTAGGGGTCGCCACAGCGGATAATCATCTATACGTTTATGCTAAAATGTAAAGTCACTCAAACAGCTCCAGTCCAATATTAAATCCCTTAATATTCATTAACAAACGAATTAACTTGAAACTGTTTTCCTTTATTGTGTGAATTCTTTTCTAAATTGATTGCGATTCGTGTATTATTTATCAGGTCAGCACTTGTCATGTTCTAAACCTGCCCACATCCTGCACATCGCAGTTTCACAAGCTGGATTTAGTCTTGTGGTTTGCTGTTTGCGTAGTGCTGGTGTTCTGCAAAACAGAAATAAATCATAAAGAAGGAAAAGGTAATAAAATGAGGTAGTGCAAAGAAAGAGGTGGAGCATATGCTAATTGCGTAGCAGTTTAGCGCTGACATGGCGTTTGGATTGAAGATTTAGTCCAATGTGCTGTTATAATGAGCTCCAGTCTTTAAGGGAAGATGTTCCACTAGATTATGTGGAGATTTTGCTCATTCAGCTACAGGGGTGTTGATAAAGGCAGGTAGTGATGTTGATGAGAAGGTGAGGAGGTTCCTGGGGTGCAGTCAGCGTTCACGTTCATCCCAAAGGTGTTTAATCGGGTTTGGAGCTCTATAGCAGGAGATCTTCCACATCTTCCAACCCATGGAAAGCAGACCTTCATGGAGCTGGCTTTGTGCACAGGGGCATCGTCATGCTGGAACAGGTTTCAAGTGAAGCCAAAATCTCATGTCCAAAGACGCGCCTCTGTATTTTGTGCGTGTTTGGAGAAACACCCACATGCGGGTGAAAAAGTCGTGTCTAAAGCGTATTTCTTTTTTCTTTCTAACCCTTTCAGCAATTTCCATCTTTTAGCTTGAAGACTGTTGAATTTATAAAACAGATAAACACAGAAAGAATCTACACCGTATTTATTTGCAGATGGTGGAAGAGTCACAGCATCATAACAAACACAAAAGTTATAACCAGATTCAAAATCCTCGCTTTAGCCGGAATACAGACTTCATTAAAAAGATCATGTTTGCTGTAACTTGTGGGTGCAAATGGTGCAGACGGACCTGTGATCTTATTACGGGATAAATATAGCAGATGCACTGCCTCACATGTAGGACGATAAGTGGAAAGTTTTGTACAATTTGCAGTGCGTAATGAAAGTGTGGTTATTAAAGGCCAAATACCCACAACTTATAAATAGTGTGCAGAAATACATATGAGTAATGTATTTCTGTGCTTTTATCTAAACTTTATATATACAGTATGTGTGTGTGTGTGTGTATATATATATATATATATATATATATATAGAGAGAGAGAGAGAGAGAGAGAGAGAGAGAGAGAGAGAGAGAGAGAGAGTGTGTGTGCTTGTACTGACCTGTTTATATTCATGACTTCATTGCTGCAAAAAAAAATAAAAAAAAAGCAACTGATATAAATATCGATGTTATTTCTCATCTTATAATCCATTCAGAAGGAAAACTGTATTTTCTATTTACTTGAAAGCAGGTCTAATGATCCAGTTTCAGGAGGAAGTTTTATCTTGGTATCAACTTCACCTTTGTTCACTATTCACCTCCGAGTGCCTGACCTTATATAGTGTCTTATTTAAACAATGTAACGCGACCCAATTTCAGTTTTTCAACACAAAACCCTGCTATTTGGAATGAAACGTATCTTTACCTGGTCACGGTGGTTTCCCAAACGGTGCTGTTCATCGTTGCGGCCCGTCAGCTTTAAACAGCTCTGCTGTGGAGAAATAGAAACCTAAACCAGGCTGAATGAGTAAAACATCTAATGGTAAATGTCAACTAAAAAAAAATACAATAAGAAGATTTACCAAAAAAAGTGCAGACTGCAGATTCATGCATTTAACAAGTAAAACTAAGTCACATCAAGCAGCATTGACTGCATCTACTACTATTTATTTAATTTGCAGTTCTTTTGGACATCATGTCTATGTACTTACAGAAGGCAATAAAAGACTTGTCCTTTAGGGCTCCGACTCAAAACACAAATGACATACCGAGTCTGAGGTTTCTGGTTTTCACACTTCTGTATTTCTGACGACTTAAGTTGATGACGCTCATCAGGTTCATTGCCCAGCTAAAATCTAATGCTCATGCTCAATTGTGTTTGTGGTAACGGTGCAGAGAACACTGATACTCTGGAAAGGCTTGTGGTTATAACAAAAAAAACTTTCTTTCAGTTCAGATAGACTGAATTTTCCAGCATTTTAGAAGTAAATTACAAAAATAAGTCGTTCAGCGTAACGAAGGCGCAGTCGATTTTTTAAACGTGATTTTTATTGACGCTGCGCCAAAATTGTGCGTTTATCATGGACATGCACAACAAATGCTGCACAAAGACAATGTGTGTAATTCTTCCTCATTATTATTATTATCATTATTATTATTATTATTATTATTATTATTATTATTATTATTGCAACTATTAACAGAACTGATTAATATGTAATTTATGTATATATTTATGACACCCCTGCTAAAAAATACATCACCTTAATACAGCGTTTTTATTAAAACTTAATCGCTCTCCATTGTCTTTAGTAAATTTGCATTGCTTCTGACAAACAAACATGGGGCAAAAATACTGTGACTTTTTCCACCACAATTGAAAGCCACATTTAGATGATGCAGGTGTAAAACCCTTTGCAGTATTTTAACCTTGAGGTTACTACATTTGTACTCAAACACCTTTTTTTAATTTTCTTTCTCACCTCTGTTATGAGACTTGTGAAGTTCAGCATCACAATTATTATTTTTAGTATCTTCTAGAAGGGTGGAATGATATGCTGACCCTGCAGCACATGGAACTTGCTATAACTTTTCTCTTTTCTGAGGAATTTGCAATAATACCAATAATAATTTTTGAGGACTTTTTTGCAATTGGTCTGTTTTGTTACATTACATGATCTAGATCGTTGCAGAATTGCAGTAATGTGTTTAGATGGGATTAGACTCTTTCACACCTAGACAGACAGACATACAGACAGACAGACAGACAGACAGACAGACAGACAGACAGACAGACAGACAGACAGACAGACAGATAGATCGATCTAGCATCTCCCTAATGTGTCTTAAGAAATCTCAGCTGGTTTTGATTCACCCCGTAATTAGTTTGTTGTTTAAATAACTTTGTTTCAGTTTTGTGTTCAGATTGTATTGTATTGTATTCAGATCTTTTGTATTCCATACCGAAGCCATTTTTTATTCCATGCCTTTCATGTGTTTCCTGGTTTTGGATCTTGTTGTTTTCTTTCCTGGTGATTATTTGCTTGTTAATATAAATCAAACTCAGAATCAGAACGCGACTTCGGACTTTCGATTCTCGTAAATAAAACCTCCATCTGTAGTGAAGATTTGTTCCTGACTGAATCATGGATAAAAAGAGGATTTGAGACTTATTTAACTCTGTTCTGTTACCAGCGGAGAAAGTGGACTTGTGACTTAAAAACAGAATCCAGTGTCGTCTATTAACTTATACTTTCACCAGTTAATCCACAAAAATTCACCTAAAAGCCTCCTTTCCTTTTCCTCTCCTACTAATCTACACCACCATCATCTACTAATATCATACAGGAGTTCCCGATCTTCTAGGGTATGTTTGGACTGGATATGATCATGTTTTAATACTTTAATGTTCATGCCCAGATCATGCTTTAGCTAAGGACTTCTTAAATGTTTAAGTTTCTCTCAACGTTGTTCAGTGAGTTGATGACCCCATGCATTGTCAAGGTCATATATTTGATTTAACAATGTCATATGGTTTATCAGTGGCTAATAAATCACAGATTTTCCACAGACCAGTACATTGGTCTCTCACTTTAAATTGCACTCCAGGATGTTTGGGAAACTAACAGTTCCTTTACACCTGGCAAGATGAATAATAAATGCTCCAAAATTCTGTACTGTATCGCACCAAGAAAGCTGCTTCATCCCCATCCTGAGTCGAGGATTACGCCAATGATGTTGACGAGTCGAACGGAAATGAAAGAAAGATATGCTCCTAATATCACTCAAAATGCAGACTGGCTCATTAAACATTTCAAAAAGCAGTTAGAGTAGAAACAATCGAATTCTTTTCTGACATCATTGAAAGAAACTCACACTGTCCCAGAACTCTCTTTTCAACAATTCACTCTGTTCTCAAACCTTCTTCCATGATCCCTCCAGATCTGCTCCTTTACCTCACAAACACCTACTGATTAAAGACTCCACTAAATAAATGTGTGTTCAGCCTCCACTTGAACACTGAGACTGTGTCTGAGTCCTGAACACTGATTAGAAGGTTGTTGAATAACTGTGTGGCGTTTGACCTTTCCCTCTGAACGTGAAAACCTTAGAAGAAGTCTTAATAACACCACACTGGTCAAAGCTTTCAGCTGTGGTGATGTACCTGATCCTAGTTTTTCCTGCTCACAGTGGAGTGGATTTGAGCCGGTTTTCCTTCAGACATCTAAAGATCACATTTGTTTTATCACAGGTTTTTAATACTGTTGGATTAAACATTCTAAGTATTCTTACCATTTGTCTTATGACAGGGACTGTACCAGTCAGTTTTACTGCCACTGTGACTTTCACCTGATCCTGTACTATTACAGACCCAATTCCAACCCGCCATTTTTCATTCTTATCTAAAATTCTCGAATAATCTGTTTTTCATTCAGCTGCAAAATGATCTGAACACTCACTCGATCTTTGATACTTTTCAGTCCGGCTTTAAACCACCTCATAGTACCGAGTCAGCTCTATTAAAGATTTCTTAATGAGCACAGACGCTGGTGACACTGTAGCTTTAGTGCTACTAGATTTAAGATCAGCTTTTGATTTCATTGACCATAAGATTCTTCTATAATCCACTGGAGTGGTCAATTGCTACCACACGCACAGTACTTAAGTGGTTCCAGTTCTTTTTATCGGATACGTTTTTCAGTTAAAATAGGTGTCCATTTGTCTTCTATGACCTGCCTCACTTGCGGGGTACCTCAGGGATTGATTCTGTCACCTTTATTTTTCTCCTTATACATGTTACATCTAGGGTCTATAATGAGAAGATTTGATGCATCTTACCACTGATATATGGATGACACCCAACTCTTCATACCCATTAAACATTAAGCAGGGACGCACATAAGAGACTAGAATCATGTCTTCATGAACTGAAACTTTGGTTTACTTACAATTTTATGTTTTTAAATGGCAAAATCATGTGTTGATGATGATGATGTGATGATGAAAATGAATTCTTTGATATGAATTCGGCCGACCTACCGTAGGTACCTTCTTATCATACCTAACCACCCACATTAAAAAATAACAAATTAATAGTAGTCTTAAGCTAGACAAACAAGTCAATAGAACAATAACACCTACAAACTACATATTAGAACTGCTTCTATCAAAAACCTATGACTCAATTTCAGCTTTGCAAAAAATTATTTAAGCCTCTAAAACTGATACACTATTTGGCCAAAAATTCTGAGGCCCTCAAATCTTTATGTGGTTCTTCCAAAAAACTGTTACCACAAGTTGGAGGACACATTTTTATAGGATGAGTTTAAATGCAGCAGCAAAAATTTACCCTTCACTCAACTACTATTGAACATGTTCTTGAAAACCTTCAAGATGAAAGTGAATGCTGGCTGCACCCCAGGCCTCCTCAACTCACCTTCATCAGTAGGTCCAAGCACTCCAAAATCTAGTGGAACTTTCCAGAAGAGTGGAGGTTATTATAACAATAAATGAGGACAAAATGATATTTTATTTCTGTCCACACCGTTCTCACTAACATAAACAGTCCTTCTTGTTTTTATGCTGTAAATGTAATAAGCATAAATGAAAGAAGAACGAGGACAAACTCCTAAATAAAAAATGCTTTATTTTCTGTTCTATAGTGGAAGTGTCACATTCACATGCAGCTAAAAAACTTCTTAGCTGGTACTTCATTTATTTATTTGTTTGTGACACTGTAAAATGTAAATATAAACAGAATGCAATGATTTGCAAATCTCATAAACCCAGATTTTATTTACAGTCGAACAACATCACATGTTTGAATGCACCATTTTAAGGAAAGAAATAAAACCAAAAAATTCAAAAGGACCCTATTTTTTCTTTAAAATATATATTATAAGAATATATTCTTAGTTTAAACATTTCATGTTTTTTTTTTTATCGTTAATAGAATATGAATTTATGAGATTTGCAAATCATTGAACTTGTTTTTATTTACAGTTTACACAGTGTCCTTTGTTGGATTTGAGGTTGTAGAACTTTGGTTGTTGGATGATCAGATCCTTTTGTGGAAGCTCGCTCGGTGTAAAAATGGATGGAAATATGACCTATACAGTGAAGTGTGATCCTGTAGATGTTTTCTTGGTGATTGCAGACTTCAGCTCATGCTGTGATGCTCAGTACTGAAACTGGGATAAACGAAGATCTTTCATGAACTAAGGTGTTCTCAACCCAAACCTTTTCGGAATCGGAGTTTTATTTTTAATTTTTATCACATTCATCTTTCACAAAAAGCATTGTTTTATTTAATATATTTGTCAAACTTATTTATTTATTTATTTATTTAAATTTAATTCAAGAATGAAACATGTGTACAGTGTTTGTTTCATATGAAAGGTATATAATTATATTATTAAATAAAAATGTATAAAACATAATACTTTTAAAACCCTTGCCATTGTTGCCATTGTGGAGATTTAATTAGTGTATTCAATGCCTACATCTTCCATAAGTTATTACCCCCTCTGCTCTAAATGAGTCATGGAACTGAAGTAGATTTAATATGTCACAACTCTACACCAAAAATCCCATAATAGAGGTAGTAATTATAATATTAATAATAATGAGAATAAAGATGACATGATTTATTAAGTCAAGTGTTTGTGGTATGTGAAAAAAAAAAGCATTCAACAATCTATGAAAGAGGCCCAGAGCATAACAGGAAACTGCTATCTGTCTAGCGAACCGCTCGGGCCGACCACATGCATCACAGGCACGCAATTTCTCTGGTTTCTAGAATTGATAGTTATTTTCCCATCCTGTGGCATTCAGGAAGACTATACAAGTCATGTTCACAGAGCTCGAAAGACCACCAAGGCTCTGGAAGCTAAGCGCATGGAACTGCAGAACAGAACGGCCTTAGACATAATGATGGTTTCACCAGGAGAAGTGTGCAAACTCACAGGTACGGAGTTTCACAAGTACATATCCGATTCCTCAAGCTCTGTACTTACAGTAGTGTCTGACACTGAACATTGGGTCATAAAGTTACTTGAAGAACGTTACTGGAACCCTTCTGGAGGACTTCATGCTTAGACAAGGCTTTGGGGATCTTCTGTTGGTCATCAGGTGTTGATTTGTTGGTAATTGTGGTGATGTGTATTGTTGTATATGTGATATGTGATAAGTTAAATGTTAAAACACTGACAATATTTAAAGCGGAAAAGAAAAAAGAAAGTGTTTAAAACTGTACAAACCCAAAATGTTGTGATTTTATAAATGATAGAAAACCTTTAGGGCGCAGTTTCACTTTTGCACTTTTGTATGTCGCTCTGGAAAAGGGCGTCTAAATGCCGCAAATGTAAATGTAAATGTTTCATCTCTTTTGTCACAAAAATTAACCCAAAACTTAACATATAACTGCTGTACACACGTGAGGAAAATGTCTACAGAATGTTGAAATGACTACTTCATCAGAATCCGGTGCTAGACCGGAAATCCCTCTCACTGAGACCGAGTTTAATTATGATGATTTTTCTCGCTGAATTCTTGAAGTCCTTCCTCAGTGTTCGCTTGTTGAGTTCTAGGGTTTCCTCTGTCTCACAAAAACAGCTGTCGCATTACAACGAATCGAATAATGGCGTGTTTATGGATAATAGTCTGGCCGAAGAGAGAGAAATGTAATCTTACATGTGTTGTATGTGACTTATTCTTTGCTTGAACTAACCTCAGATCCTGTGGGTGAATGTAGGCAGAATGCATCCTATTTTAACAGGGAACATTTTTTCTGTCTTCTCAGTTTTAGACATTACCTCACCATCCGCTTGCGTCTTTAAAGAGGAAACAGCTACATTTCAAAAATTAAAGTGTTAAAGAAAGTCTACATTAGTGCAGGCCTCTTAACCATCTTATCAAAACTACCACCAACATGCTTCACTGTAAGTAAGATTGTTATAAACAGGGGTGGGACCCTCAGGTGTACACCTTATTTACATTGTTATAGGGTTTTTTTTTATCTTCTTTTCCAAATGTAGTCCCTATTTGCTGTTATAATGAGCTCCACTCATCTAGGAAGATGTTCCACTAGAGTTTGTGGAGATTTGTGGATATGTATTCTTCAACATTGGTGTTAATAAACTCAGATAGTGATGTAGGTGAGGAGGTCTGGGGTGCAGTCAACAGGGTTTAAAGCTCTGTAGCAGGAGATCTTCCACATCTTCCAACCCATGTTCAAAATTTCCATGCTTTTGCATCTTATTCAACCATGTGCTTCCAACCTCGTGGTAACAGTTTGGGAAAGAAACACATATAGTATAAAATAGTATAGTGTGTGTAATGACATCCAGTAGACCATCAAACTTCAAAAGCTTTATTGATGTCTTTAATGACAGCTATGAAAAACACATATTGCTTCTTCTCAGTAAAACTTTTTTTTACTGGCTGATAGCATCATTAGAGCTGTGAGTCTTGAAAACTATGACAAGAAAGTATATCATTCAGAAGACTGGTGCACAAGACGGACATTTCGGCAGGTTCGAAAGCTCCGTATAAAAAAAGATTTGCAATAGTATTTAATATCTAGAATAACATATAATTATGTTATGATCTTCTACCATTTAATGCACTGTGGAGCGTTCCTCCATACTCGTGGACTGTGAATACACCGAGCTTGCAGCTCGGGTCATGTAGACCTTCATACACTGCACATCGCTGCATGGTGTGTGGAGGAGGAGTCTCGCAAGATGCCTCCTGAACTTTTCACCCACAAGCACGTAGAGGAACGGGTTGAGGCAGCTGTGTGAATACGCCACGGCTTCGGTGACCTGCAGCAGCAGCTGGATCTTTTTGCTGAGTTCACACTCTGGAGTCAGGATGAGCTTCAGTTCCAGTGCCTTGAGGAACGCTGCGATGTTGTAAGGTATCCAGCAGCAGAAGAACACCACCATGACCACAATAACAAGACGAACAGCCAGTTTTGTGGAGTTGCGAAGGGTCTGAAGCTTTCTTAGTACCATCGAGTAACAAAATCCCACAATGATGAGTGGAATCAGCAGCCCCAAAACATTCATTTTAAAGAACGCTCCACTTCTTACATTATTGTAACTTGAGTCTTTTGGATACGCGCTGCAAATGACAGTCCCATTATTTTCGACTCCAAGATACAGGAGCTCAGGAAATGATGCTATAACAGCGAGAATCCAGACGAAGATGCTCGCAAAAATCCCATAAGCCCTTGTACGGATCCTCAAGGCGAACACGGCATGGACGATCGCCAAGTATCTGTCGATGCTCATCAGCACGATAAAGAAAATTCCAGAGTAAAAACCGATGTAGTACACGCTGAGGACCAGGGTGCACATGCCATTACCGAAAACCCAGGTACCACCTGCAGAATGAGCCAGGAAGGGGAGAGTGGAGATTAGCAGAAGGTCAGCGATGGTCAAGTTCAGGAGAGACACGTCAGTCATGCTTTTCAACTGAGCACCTTTCAGGATCACCCACAGCACCAGCAGGTTTCCCAGCAAACCCACCACGATGAACACGGAGTAGAGCAGCGGGAGAATGTGGCTTGCAACCTGCCCATAATCACACACTCCACCATCAAGTTCAAAATCGAAGTCTTCCTCTGTTGATGAAAAGGAATCTGAGCTGAAGCAGAAAGTAGGAAGGAGAAAGTGACTACAGGAGCGATTCAGTGAGGGCAAGATTTCATGCTAAAATTGTGCACATCAATATATAAAGACCACAGAAGACCTCAGATTCAACTGTAAAATGAATATTAATATAAATGAATATAAACGATGACTGTTAAAGGATATAATAACAGGAGATTAACGTAATGGTTCTTCAGTTTTAAAAGGTTGTGAGTTTAAATCCCAGTGTGCAGACGCTTTACCCAAACCTGAACCCGAAGGACTTCTACTCATAAATATTTGACTTTTTGGACTCTGAATGTGACCCATATGGTTTTTTTTTTTACATTTTAAGTACTGCAGCTTTGGTTAGTTGTTTTTTTAGCGCTCTATCTGTGGGAGAATATCACTATTATAATATAAACTATATAAACTTTCATCTGTTCATTTTAGTTCTTTGAAACGATTAAAAGGCGGAAAATAAGAATCGGTTATTATTGAGTCGTGTAAGAGTACACGAGTATCTCAGCAGAACGTCTTGATATCGTGTTCTTTCTACAACTTCCCTTTAAGAACATTTCCTCACTTCAGTTTAGACCAAATTCATGAAGTAGAAAAACACAGGAAGTGTGAACACTTTCTTTTTTATTTCTTTTTCTCTAAAACATTGATTGAAGTTTTATAAAACCATGCTGGAGACTACAAATACATTTCATTATTACCTCATGAGGTCACATTAGAGATTTGATGTAATTTTCATGAGACGTCAACTGGTAATTAATGGTTCCTCTGCTCTCATTTGTGCCCAGAAATGCTTTCAGAAATGTTTATACATCAATTAAATACATAAAATCAGTTTTAGAATACTTTTAAAGTGCCACATTCTTTAAAAAAAAAAAACGTGTTCATGAAATGAGACCATGATGATGATGACCAAGTTCTCACCCGAGGGTTGTGACCTCCAAAAGATCACTGCTGCTGTTAGACATCATTGCCATTCAACATGAAAGTCTGCACAGTCATGCTGGGAATAAAGAAAAAAAACAATTCTGGATAAATCAGGGGTAAACCACCTGTGATGAACACATCTAACTGTTTTAATGAAAACTACACAAAACCGTGGTGAACAAATGTCAGAAGGAATGAGTCAGTAAACGAGTGCTGATTCTCTACTTAAAAAGTCAGAACTTCGTGGCTATGAAGATAAACCAGAAAAGACAAAGATTAAAGTTCACGCGTAATCAGACATTCAGCAATCAGCAGCACTGCAGATCATTAGAATAATGTGTGTCGGACAATAATGACACAATACTTACAAATACTGAAAAAATATCTTTTGTCTGTTAACACCAACATGAAGATGCGTCGACGTCTGAGATTTCCGCTCTTCGTAATGTCAGAAGATGCTCTGTGGAGACATGGTGACTTGATGTTTGGCTGTTCATTAGTTCGCCCAGCTGATGTTCTCTAATGCAGCAGGACTACGGGTGGGGTTGTGTTAACACTCTCTAAGCTCGGTACTTCTCAGGAAAACGTGTGGTAACACAATATGAGGAAATGTTTCTTCTGAGTAGAGATAAAGTAAATTTCTAACCATTTCCGTGGTGAAGAAAATGCAAACATGCAATAAGAAAGGCAAGTGCAATTAGTGTGATTTAATTCAACTGATTTTAAACCCAACACTGCTGTGCTCTCGAAGCTCTTTGGGAAGAGTTTTACCGTAACACCACTTCAGGGTCACAGATTTAGATTATCAATGTTTGTTTCATTGTAATGGTTTTTTTTATATTTATATAAACAGCTCCGAGTCATGAAACCCCGGGACTCCCCAAGACCTCTGGCACCAATATTTTCACAGCAGATCCTTCATGTCTTGTGAGCCTGAAGTTTTGGGAATTTTGGAGGCCGAGTCAACACCTTGACGCCATCTTTTTTACACGTTTTTCAATTCGTTCCTGAATAATTTGGTGCAATGTAACAAGAAAAATGATTCTGCTTGTTAGACCACTGGCATTCTGGGTATTTCATTGCTAGGAAGAGGTTTAACTAGGTTTGCCACAAACCAAGCTTGCCTCCTTCTTCTGCGTCCTGGTGCCGTCTTTTCTGCACACGCACCCGACCACATGTGTAGTGACTTGACATGATTTAACTTTTGCAGCAGTTTGTTCTAGAGTAGCTCCTCTGTGGTATCAGACCAGACATCCTAGCCTGCCTCTACCCCTCGCTATCAAAGACCTTGAGCTACAACACCAGTTGTCCTTATTTGGTTTGATCACTACACTGGACTGACTGTTCACTTGCTGCCTAAAAACTTAGTGTCGGCTGCCAGATTTACATTCAACTGTGCTGGAATGGAAAAATCCACAGGTAATATCAGATAATAAAGCAGAGGACGGATACAAGTGTAGATACAAGTGCAAACCTCAATAATTAATATGAAGTATAAAAGAAAGTAACAGAGATTAAATAACTTGAGCATGATAAGGAGGACAGTTAGGAAGGCAGGCCCCTCTGCAGAAACTTCCCTAGATGGGCACGTGTTGGTGAGACGCTCGAGTGGCTCTGATTCAGACAGATTTTTATAGGATCACAATGTCATCACTAAATTATCACTGAAAATAATCTCCACCATGATAAACACAGAAAATGAGCACCAGCTATTGTACTGTACGTGTGATTTCGTAGCGGAGACTAATGTTAGGAGTTACCAGTTGAGTGATGGCATAGCACTTTACAAACAATTGTGTAAAAACTTGTTGCCAGGTGTATCTTATCTCATCTGGGCTCGGCTCCCTCCTTGCACAGCTCAGGAGGACTCTGCTCTGAGGCTGTGGCTGAGGTCTTTGATCTTCTCTCTGGACTTGTCATGATCACTGCTTTACCCACAAATATAGGCCAGGCGAAGTTTGACTGTTTAAGGGTCTGTTCTTTAAATGGGTTCTGTATTGTTATCATATTTGTTGGCCACTAGAGGCCGGTATTGTTCCCATGTTGTTTTCTCATTTTTACCTTTTACCTCTGTACACACGAGTTCAAAATCCTTATCTGCACATGTATTTGCAGGAAGAGAATGTCCCTGAATACCTTCTTCCTGAGGCCTGAATAATTGCCCCAACAGATCATTTCTGTAGTGCACAGGAAGACACTCTTTCAGCAGAGAGCCCCCAAACGCTCTGCTTATGAATGTGAATATGAAAGCAGGCCCTTTATTAGTCCCTTTATGGTAAAGTGGTACCCTTTATATTTCCAGACCAAAATATGATTCACACAAGATTATGTAGTAATTTCAGCACTGTGATTTGTAACTTTGTTTACAAAAATTATTAATATCAAAATTATTCACACTATAGATCCTCATTGGTGCCCATAACCCTGTTGCCAGTTCACTGAATGTTTTTGATTGGACCATATGTAGAGGATACTCACCACAGCCAGTGTTCCACTTCATATGATCATGGAGCTGGACTTGTCCACAGGGGCGTGGTCATGCTGGAACAGGTTTAGGTCTGCTAGCGCCCAGGGAAAATATAACGCTACCACATCTAGTGACCTCATGCTTCCAACTTTGTGATAACCACAAATGATTGGAAAAACCAAGTGTTTATAGAGTCTACATGAATATACACCATTTTATATAAGTAGAAAAGAATTGATAATCTTTTGTAGTTTTTAATATTTCAAGTATAAAATGTTCTCACCTGGAGGTTCTTCTGGTCTCAAACACATCACACACTAATCAGTCAATCTGAGGTTAAAAGATCTGTCACAAAATAATCCATCATGCTGAGTAGAGCACCTGTGATATGGAACCGTTTAATGCACCACAAGTTTCTGTACTGTATTTCTTCTAAATGTCATTTCTGAAAATGAGTAAACAGCTGAACAGAGTCTGTTCTTATAAAAAGAGGTAAAAGTTCTAGCTATGAAAAGTGAGAAAAAACATCAAGATGAAAAGCAGTTAACAAAATAAATAACGAACAATAATGAACATTCAAATGTACAAATATTCGGTAATGGATTTGTTCTTTTGTGCCTCAAAGTTAAAACTGAAGTGAACTCTTGGTGTTTGAAGGCTCTGGTTTTAGCACTTTTGATTTTGTGATGAGTAAAAATTCTCCATAGTGACACGCGTGATGTTTGGAACATCTTGGCCAATATCTCATTTCTCACATGCAGACATGCTGAGCTTGTGGTCACATGTCAACATACAGGAGTGAGTTAACTGACTTCTCAACAAAACCTTTTGATGAGGTTTAAAGGCTGTTTTTTTGTTTTTTATTTTATTTTACAAATCGTCTCGACACAAAGTCAAGCAGTCAGTTGGTCTAAAATTGGTCTTCAGATTGCTACCAGTCTTCCAAATCCTGTTTTTGAAGCCAGTGATGGTTCTATGAGTAAGTCAACACAATAAAGATCTATAGCTATATCTATGTAATGGGATGCACTATAGTGTGCATGGAACTGAGCAGCAGATTCGAAGGCCTCTTTGACATCGGCCTATAACAGATCAACAGTGTCTTTTTTGTTTTGTTTTTGTTTTTCTTTAACATTCCACAGACTATTAGAACCATGAGCAAAAGGACCAGGTGTTAAAATCTTCCAAAAATCTCCCTGAGTGCATTGACATCAACATGAGCCATCATTTGTTTACTAACCACAGAATGTATTTGTCTTTCCGTCAGTGGGGGAGGAGGGGCTTTTACAAACTCATGCGAAAACACCTACGGGATGAAACATGGCTGCAGCTCGAGATTCTGATTCTTAACTGGTTCTTATCATTTCACACTCAAACAAGTCCACCTGCTCCTGCTCATGTCCTTCATGTTTCTGTCTGAGGGCACGATGTGAAACTGGGTAATGACTTCAGACACCTACTCTAAGTTCACTACAGCAGAAATATCATCAGGCACTTTGTTGTAGCGTTTGAAGAAAAGAAACCTGTGCTTTTTTTTTTTTTTGAACAAGTAGCATTTTGTGAAAAATGTTCATATTTGGCAAGTCTGAAATGATAATAGTAATGATAATATTTTCTGCTATCGCATTGTAATACAATAGATATTGGCTGAAATTCAGGAACAGCTTCCATGTCTTGACTGATCCATTGCTGGGATCCCATTCACACTGTGCCACGAGGTTCTCATCCTTAATCATTTTGTGGAAATAGGATGCTGGAAATGCAGCACAGAAGGAAACGGTCCAGATGACAAAGCTAGCGGTAACGGCGTAACGCAAAGTTCGTGCTCCCAGTGATGCCACCGCGTGGACAATGGCTAAATAGCGGTCGATACTCATTAACATCACGAAAAGTATACCACTGTAGAAGCCCAGCTGATAGGTAACGACCATGAGTTTGCAGAGCCAATCAGCATCAGGTAAATGTCCCTGGGTAGAAAGCGCCCATAAGGGCAGCGAGAACACGGTGATCAGGTCGGAAACGGCCAGGTTCAGCAGACACACATCTGTCATGGTCTTGATTCGCATAATCTTCAGCAGCATCCACAACAGCATGCTGTTACCCAGAAGCCCAAGGGCAAAAACCAGGTAGAAGACGGCAGCCATGGCCATCGGGTTCAAAGCAGACTCCTGAATGCAAGGTTCTGTGTAATCATAGTAATTTTCTGTGCTGTTCATCTCCGTAGTGGTCATTCTGAAATATACAAAAATTACTCACTAAAATTTTTTTATAAATTTCCTAATTGATTGTCAAAATTATTTTAGGTATTTTGAGTGTTTCAGCTGTTGGAGTCCGACTTCCTGTGCATCATGCAGGTCCTGTTCAGGGTGAGCTGTTTACTCATAACACACTTTGGTCAGGGTGACTAATGTGTTAGTCAGAATTTCAGTTCATTGTTCACGGTTTCTATATTGTGTTCTGTCTAGACTGGATTTCCAGATTGTGAGATGTTTCTCGTCATCTTAGGTGTATAAATGTACAAAATACGAAATTAAAACTGATCCGAGATCAGCTTGAATTTACAAACCCTTTCTTCATGAATGTATATATATTCTCAACTTTTACAGACTAAAACTATGAAATGAATCAATAGAATAACAAAAACCTTAGAAAAAAAAAAGGTGCTTGTGCTGCAGAAATGTAGTGTTATGTACCAATAAATTTGTGTTTTGAAGCAGGAAATCTTATTTTGCTGCACATCGTGCTGCTGTCGTGGCAAGAAGAAACCACAGAAACAAAAAAAGAAAAGGAAAGAAACGCAGAGTGCAGATGTGACAGTTCATCCAGGAATGTAAGTAATAAATAAAGCAATAAATGTTTACAGCAGTGCAAATGATCAGATTGCAATACTTTAGAAATGTGCAACTGAGAATTTACATTAAAACTCAAATGAGAGCAAAATACCTGTGAGTGATCTAGAATTGATTTCAGAAAGACTTCCTGCTGTACCTGTTCAAGAAACTGACTCAGTGCTACCTGGGGCTTACTGAAGACATCAATCACACAAAGAAGTCAGGATTCCTGTCAAAATATATATAAATATTGTGTGTGGTGGTGTTTCTAGATAAAAATGTCATTGCATGAGAAAGTTTCAGAAGAAGTAGGCACAAGTCTCCTCGGGTAGCAATGATGGTAAGGGGGCTGCGGTTTGACCCAGTTTTCACACCTCATAACCTTAATGTTGAGGTTTTAATTAAAATAACATCACAGTCCTGAGTGTCGTTTCCACCTGTTTTATTCATTCCTAATAATTATTTTTCCACCTGTGGGTCTGTACGTTAGACTTTTACTTCACAAAGTTTTACTGAAATCAGTACAACGGATTAGAGATTGAAATAATGAAGTCAAAACTCTGTAAATTGATCACAAAGAAATATATTAACAACTTGTGTATTTGTGGATGTTTAGAAACGCTGCTTGCTTCTAAATGATGTATTTCTAAATACACTCACCGTTTGCCTGAGAGGGTTTTCGTGACGCCAATGCAAAAAGACAAAAAAATAAAAAAGGAGAAAATTGCTGGGAAACAAAGAAATATAAGAAATTACCGAAAACAAATTGTCTTTCACATCCCACGTCTTTTCTCTTGCACTGAATTGACTTTTCCACAGGGTGATTTTTATGCATGCTCACGTATAGAGCCGATCTAAACATGCGTAGATTGACATTGGGCTTTATTTTTACTGGTAATCTTCATGTCTAGATCAATACTGTGCACTCACTTATACAAAATTTGCATTTGTTTAATAATAAAATAGTTGAATAAGGAAGAAGTCATTGGTCAGTACTTCAGTAAAACTCAACCAAATCTTGTTATTATACAAATTTCTTATAATTGTTCAGCAGCTATAAACTAAACTTAAACCCAAGTCCTAATGAAAACTCAAAACTGGTCTGAAAGGACAGAAGGAGTTCATGAAAGAATCACCTTTATTCGTTTAAACTAATGGTGAAGTTTAACTGACCATCACCACCGATGTACAACCGAACACACGGCGTTCACACTTCTTCTGCACTCGGACTGTTTTTGCTGCGCTGTCACTTTAAACCACCTCAAGTCTGCTGCTGTATCATCAGCGCTTGCAATTTACAAAAAACGCTGTAGTGCACTACCACATCACATCCTCATGCTGCTTCTGTACAACGTGTTTATCCTTCCAGAACTTTGAATGTACGCGTGACTAGAAAAACAGTGCGATTGAAAGATCTGCAGAGGAATACTATCATTTCTATTGGACTTGGGGTTCGAGTTTTTTCACAGGTGTACAAAATAATCTCTGATTTTTATTCAGGTTGGCACATAAACACCATGAGAACATGAGAACATCACAATATTCAAACTTGAAGAATAAAAATAAAAGCAGTCTCTATTTAGAATATAAAAAAAAATTGCACATTAAAGATAAACACTGTATAAATACACCATCACACCCCATCTGATGCCTGTTTAGCAGTTTTTCACACCTAACATTTGTTTTTTTCACACCACACACATTCCAGGATATTACATCATAAATGCTAAACATGTTAAATATCTGTCATTTAGAATCAGCTGCAATTTAGATCAAATTCTGTGATCCTCTTGGGAACCCAAAGAGCCTCAACATCATCCTGTGTACCTGCAGTTCCCCATCCTTTACATGATCAGGTCCAAGGCCTCATTCAGGGCTGATCAAAAGTCGCATCAATATTTACACCGTAAAATCATGTTCAGAATCAGTTTACACAGGAAGTGGAAATTCTGTGCGGATAATCAGAATGATCTACTTCAAGCCTCTGATGGTGTGAGATTTCTGATGGATGAAAGTTTTTCATTAGGCCACTTTCTGACTTTATGCACTGAAATATTGTGTGCACAACTTAATGCAGTCTGTGGTTTAAAGGCAAGATTTATTTCATTCATATCATTTATAAGCAGAAAACATCGAATTATCTTCCAACATTTTCAATATTTGAAGTATAAAATGTTCTCACCTGGAGGTTCTTCTGACCTTAAACACGTTAAACACTAATCAGTCAATCGGAAGTTAAAAGATCTGTTATAAACTAATCCATCATGCTGAGTGGAGCACCAGTGACTTCGAACACACCAAACTGTTTAGTGCACCACATGGTTTAGAAAAAAAAAACAGAACCAGAACCTGAACCAGAGAAGACATCGAGATCAACATGAATGCAGTAACAGCAGTTAACAAAATAAATAACAAACAGTAATTTGGCGTTTTATACTCAACAGATAATTTGAGTTCTTTTGTGCCTTAAAGTCAAAACTGAAATGAGTTGGTGATATTCGAAGTCTGAAGCTTTAGAACTTTTCTTCTGGTAATGAAGAAGTAGAAAGAAATGAAATGACTCTGTAGCTGCTACAGCGTGCGTAACGTTGCAGGACAAAGTGTACGCAAAAAATTCATTTAAAAGATTGTGGAGGAATATTATCATTTCTACTGGACTTTTTCAGTTTAGTGATGTTTATATATAAACACCAATCTCGGATTTATATTCGGGCACATAAACACTATTCTACATGAGAACATGACAATATGCAAAAAAAAAAATCTTTTTTGGGAACAAAAAGAAAAAAAATCCACTTTAAAGATACTGTACTATAATAAATCCAGCATCACATCACCCTGTAAAGCTGCTCATCAGTTTTTCACACCAAACATTTGTTTTTTTCACACCACACACACATTCCAGTATATTACATCATAAACATTGAACATGTTGAATATCTATCATTTATAATCAGCTGCAATTCAGATAAGATCTTGAAACCTTGAGAAATCATTTTGGGAACTCAAAGAGCCTCAACAACATTAAAGCATAATAAATTATTTACACAAGGAAAGTTGCTCATTTTCAGAATCATTTAGACAGGAAGTGGAAACTGTGCGCAGATGAGCAATATGATCTTCCTGTTCTTCAAGCCATGAGGGTGTGAGATTTTAGATGGATCAGAGATAGGGTTTTTTTTTTACTATCACCTAGACCACTATGCGGCTTTTTCAATGTCATATCGTTATGCGCACAACTTTGTTGTTGTCTATTATTTAAAATTAAAATTAAGATCAAGCATTTGTCATTTTATTAATTAAACAAGAAACAGTTTAGTCTTCAAACTTAGTAATTGTTCCTCTAATGTCACCCTTTGGGGGAAAAAAATAGAAAAAAAAAGATTTTTTTGTGGTTAAGGATTTTACCAGATATCCCACAATGGAGTCCGATTTGATTCAGCTGCTGAAAAATCAGCATTGTGTTTAAAAAAATGACCCAAACTTCAAGGTTCTGGAAATATGTCTGAATACTGGCAGGTTCAGTTTAGGGTTTAAATTGAGCATGTTAATATTCAGACCCATTCACCTCTACCAGTGAAAATATTTATAGTAAACACATTAAATACAATGTTGTTTTCCTTTAACACCATCTACGATTCAGACCCCAGCTGAGCGCTCGTCCACACTCGTGGTCTGTGAATACACAGAGCCTGTGGCCTGGGTCATGTAGATCTTTACACACTGCACATGGATGCATGGGGTCTGGTGCAGGAGCCTGGCGAGGTGCCTCTTGAATTTTTCACCCACGAACACGTAGAGGAACGGGTTGAGGCAGCTGTGTGAATACGCCACGGCTTCGGTGACCTGCAGCAGCAGCTGGAGGTGTCTGCTCAGTTCACAACGTAGAGGCAAAATTTCTCGCATTTCCAGTGCCTTGAGGAACGCTGCGGTGTTGTACGGTATCCAACAGCAGAAGAACACCACCATGACCACAACGACAAGACGAACCGCCAGTTTTTTGGATGACCGGAGCTTCAGAAGCCTCCTTAGTACCATGGAGTAACAAAATCCCACAATGATCAGCGGAATGAACAGGCCCAAAACATTCATTTTGAAGATAGCTGCAGTTTTCACTGCCTTGTGAATATCATAATTTGGCGGATAAGATTTGCAAAGTACTTCAGTCCCATTCTTTTGGACTCCAAGATACAGGAGCTCAGGAAATGATGCTATAACAGCGAGAATCCAGATAACTATACTTGCAAAAATCCCATAAGCCCTTGTACGGATCCTCAAGGCGAACACGGCATGGACGATCGCCAAGTATCTGTCGATGCTCATCAGCACGATAAAGAAAATTCCAGAGTAAAATCCGATGTAGTACACGCTGAGGACCAGGGTGCACATGCCATTCCCGAAAACCCAGCTTCCTCTGGCATAGTGAGCCAGGAAGGGGAGAGAGAAGATTAGCAGAAGATCAGCGATGGCCAGGTTCAGGAGAGACACGTCAGTCATGCTTTTCAACTGAGCACCTTTCAGGATCACCCACAGCACCAGCAGGTTTCCCAGCAAACCCACCACGAAGAACACGGAGTAGAGCAGCGGGAGAATGAGGTTTGAATTGCTTTGGAAGCTGCATGGTTCTGCAATGCCGGCACCACCATTATTTGATTCATAATAAGAGTAGTCATAGTTGTCATAGGCATCTGGGGTGAAGGTGAAGCTGAAAAGGATAAAAAGAGATCACAAATTGTCCAACACAATCATTTGTGTTATAAAAATGTGTTTTTAGCATTTTTCATATAAATAACCTATAGTTTATATTAAAAATTATTAAAATAATAATCAAATTCTCTCTTTGCTTTGGCCATATAGTGTATATGTGGGACAGTAATGTAATTCTGGACCTGCAGACCTACAGAAAATGAGTCAACACCTTCTAAACCAAGAATTGAGAATTCATGCGTCATGATATTACAGTATTTAATGGATATAAACCCTGAAAATGATGATAGATGTGCTATAGTGCCGCACATGAAGGGGAGTTGCGTATTGTAGTATTCCATCAGAGACTTGTATAATAGATGATCTACACTATATGGCCAAAAAGTTGTGGAAGCACACAATTCTATAAAATGTCTTTGTATGAAGTGTTAATGTCGGAATGGAAGACTGGAAAGTTTTACAAGAAACACACAGCATGCACTTTTGGCCATGTAGTATAATTGTTGATATGGTGAAACCTGAAGGTAATTAATGATTTATTACTTTTGAAACATGAAGTTGTTTTAATTTGTCTGCTTCATTTGTTGGAGTCATATTAATGTGTATATATATATATATATATATATATATATATATATAAAAGAAATTAATTCCCACATTTGATGAATCAAAAAAATTAAATGTAACTTCAGACTTTGTGAATTCATTCATATGAATGAATGAAAATGCAGTTGCTGATATTTTACTGTTGGCTACATTTAAAAAAAAATCAAAATCTCGCACATTTCTGATCAAGTCAAGATATCAAGAATATTTCCTCCACATGTGCCAATGATGCCATTCAGATTTATTATTTTTTTTTACAGGCTGGTCAGATTTACTTTGTACCTCATATTAACAATGGAAAGCAGTACTTACAGTAGTGACTTTCAATATCGAACAATCTAACCATCTAGTAAAAACCATAACCACATCTTAAAATCGCCCACAATTGATGCCACTGGTTTTGTGAGATAGATGTAATCATTTCTACTTAATAATTGTGTATTTATGTTTTGTTTTCCAGCAGAAATTAACTTTATATATATGTATTATTATATTCATTAAACATTCATCCATTATGCAAATAATTTAATAACCTCCTGATAACATTATAAAATAAAAATATATATTCTAATATACTTTATGAATATGTGCATTAGTGCTGCTAATATACATGGCATTACGAATGAAGATTTAAAAGATTTTTTTGCAGGAAAGTCAAAATATTGCAGGTCTAACCTCTGAGGATTGTTTCTCCTCATCTCTTCATTGGTGCTGAGACTTGATAAAACACTGCTGCACAAAAAAACAACCAGGACAGAATAACAATTTATACGCACAAATAGCCACTATTTTAACCAACCAGTGACCAATGAATTAAAAGTGTATTTGACTAGTTATTTTCCTCACCGCCTTTAATGTCGTGTTAATTTAGTATAATATAGTATAATATAATAATGAGCTCTCACCTGTTTTCTGTGACCCAATTACTGCTACTGTTGTTGAACATGGCTGCAATTCATATGAATCTGAGCAATTTATCTAAATGTTAGAAAGCAAAGTAAAGCAGAAATAACATTATTAAAAATATCTAGTTTGAGCTGCGTGTAAAGGTTTACACGCTTGTTTTGCACACCACAGGTTTCTATAGCATTACTGAAAGCGGTAACAGAAAAGGCAAATGCCAGTTTAAAAAAAACAAAAAAAAAAAGCACAGTAAACTGCCTTCTTTTTACTTAAAAATGTGCGAACATCTTAAATTAAACTCCTAGAATACAGCAAAAGGAATAAATACAACAAAATCATTCTAACTGGACTGACACATTGAATTGACCGATTAAATGATAGATACTGGGGGAAAAATTATTGGCAGAACAATACTTACAAAGGTAAAATTTGATGGACTTGGCCTATGAGGCTCAAATGCAGTGCTGAAGTAAGATAACAGGTGTTGAGGTCTCTGGTTTTGACACTTCCGTTGTGTGAAGAGTATGGGGGTTCTCTGCAAAAGTGCATAACAAGTTGCACTTTATTTAAGTACACTCGGAGCAAGCACACGATTGGCTCTTGATTGAGTATTGAAACCGAGATAGTGGCTAATGTCTCTTCTGCAATAAATGTTGAATGTTTTGTTTTGAGCGTGCAAGGTACTCAGGAAAGCCGCTTCGTTTGTGAACCATGTGCATGAGTTAGAAACTGAGCCTAAAATTTTAAGTGTGTTCCCCACATTTTAAGTAGGAGGATTAATGTTAGTATTTTCTCACCTAATGAAACAGATAAATTGTAGCATACAGTACAGGATTTCGGATGTAAGGTCTATACCACTGATCTGCACTATCAGACTATCAGTGGGTTTTATCAAGGATGTTTCCTGACGATCTATGACCAAACTTTTGATGTCACCCATATGAGGATGGGTTCCCCTTTGAGTCTGGTTCCTCTCAAGGTTTCTTCCTCATATCATCTAAGGGAGTTTTTCCTTGCCACTGTCGCCACGGCTGCTCATCAGGGACAAACGCACACCATTCACCTTCACTGTTGTTTTCTGTAAAGCTGCTTTGAGACAATGTCTGTTGTGAAAAGCGCTATACAAATAAACTTGACTTGACTTGACTTGACTTGACTTGACGATCACACTTTGATTGAGGTCAAACCATAGACGCTTGGTTGCGAGATCAGATCAGATAGCAGATAAACATCTACATGTGGAATTTTTATATTATGTGTTCCTATACACTATATGGGCAAATGATTGTGGACACCTTAATATTAAATTGGTAATATGTGTATTTTAAACATCTCATTCCACATTGCTGTTTTAATAACCTCCACTCTTCTGGAAAGATCTTTCACTCAGCCACAAAGGCATTAGAAGTTTAAGGTACTGATGTAGGGAGACTTGAGTCAACACAATTGTACAGGACGTCTTTGGATGCCGTGACATTAACTTTTCCCTTCACCTGAACAAGGAGACCCAAACCTGTCCTAACATGGAAATGTCCCTGTGCACAAAGCCAGCCTAATGAAGATGCTTTACATGGTTTGGACTGAAAAATCTCCTGCAATCTTGAGTTAGCTTAAGATGTCCACAAATGTTTGTCCATATAGTATTATAGGAACTCATAATAAACTAAAATCTAAAAAATAGTTGTTTGTGTGGAATAAGATCTTCAAAAAGCACACATTTATGGTCAAATAGTGCATTCTTTTATGTAATGAAGTTTGATAAATTATTTACAAAAAATAAAAATAAATAAAAAAATAGGGTTAGTGTTTTTTTGGGAAGTATTAATGTACCAGAAATGATTGTGAAGCATGGTGGTGGCGGTGGTGATTGGGACTGCGGACTGCGGAATGATGGGTTTACGAAGTCTCATGACCACAATCACAGGAAATCCAAAAACCACCCAAAAGAAACCAATATATTCGAAGTGTTACAGCTTGTACACCTACTGCTTAAGGTCATTATGGTGCTAAAGAAAAAGCTGTTTTCAGATCATATTCCATGATTTTATTTTTATATAAGGTTTGATCTAAGATCAGATAAGATTTTCTTCTTGTATCACAGAATTGTATAGAATGATGTATTTGTATTAATTGCAAGACACGTCTTAGTATTGCTCCATTTAAGTTATATTTAATGTTTTATATTATTCTTGAATCTACATCTTGAAAGAGATGAGCTGCAGGTTTTTTCACCAAAGTGCCACGTGGTTATCACAAAGACCACTACCCCGGCCCCTCTCGAACTACGCCACGTTCCTCTTCAGGGCTGCAGGTCTGTGTCTCGGTCTGCCTTGAATGTGGCTTATTATACTTCAGTTCTGAGCTGTGGCTTCTTGGTTTCCTCTTTTCCACAATGTCTTGGGCTGGTTTTCACTCCTGGTTCATCTGCAAAAGCATACAAGTATATATTTAGTATGTTAATTACATCGTATTGTATGTATTATAAAAATTTGTCATTTGTTATTTTTTCCACATATGAATAAAAGAATGGAACAGACAGACAAATTACGGATGTGACGCAGGCAAAGGTCAGATATATGAAATAATAACACACAGAAATACACACATGACGGAACAGAACAAAACCTAATAGAGATTCAGAAAACAGAACAGAAATAGCTTGGTAGCATCAACGCTAAACTTTACTTCAAACAGGAAAAAGGGGTTTAAATATACAGAGACAATTTTTAGCCATAGAGACACAAGAGATACTTTGGCCTGCCAGTGACAGGACATAGAAGGGAACAACGTACAGCCACACAGGAGAAGCGCTGAGGGTTGTTACGTGCCCAGCACTTCTGCTTCTTGAGCTCTGTGCAAGGGGAAATCCATGACAGATCCATTTCAAGGAAACCAATAGTGTGTGTGCAGTGAACAGATCTTAGTGTGAAAAGTAGCATATTCTTCCTCTGATTTATTTAATGACCTGCTCCAAGGCAAAGGTCAGAGGAACAAAATGACTTTACACGAAAGTAAATATTTGTAGAATATGTGTGAATATTAAAGTCTTGCTTTAACACAGTGGCAATATCATGGGTCTCACTTGCATTAATAATAAATAATATTTTATAATAAACAGAAACTTTCAAAACTTTTTTGTAGATGCCACTTTCTTGTTTTTATTTTTGGAACAGTCAGTGATAAGCAGTACAGAAATAACATTTAATTTGTTACTGTACTTAAGTAGCTTTTTCGCATATCTGAAGTATTTACATTTTGAGAGATTTTTACTGTAACTTTACTACATTTCAATCTTTACTACATTTAGTGAAATCACTCGTTTCTTTTTATTAATGAGGATAAAAACGTAACTGGTGAAACACGCAGCGAGTCACCAATCAGGATCGAGCGCACGCTCTGTTTTACACGTGTTCTGATCGGCGCTTGGTGTATCTACTGATCACCAACATACAGTTCAGCATCAGTTCAACATCAAGCAGAACATTTAGAGAGGAATCAACACACGTGACCTCATTTACACGTTTTATTAATGAAGGTTTTGTGTTCATGATGATTGCAATAGAAATCAATCAGTGTTTGAGTCATTAATCTCATTCTATTAATAGATCAGTGTGCTGAGAGTCACATTCGAGTCTTTACACAGAAACTGAGGTGATTAAGTGAAGAAACTTGTGATAAAAATAATAATAGGAACATTACTTTTACTGCAGTAAGAGCAGGCAGATCTCAGACACGGGAATGTGTTTCTTTTAAAGCAAATGGGAGGATGGTATAAAGAGGACTGTGCCAGATGTGCTGGGGTTGGTGGTAGTAGTGAATACTGTGGGCTGGGTGAGGTGTGATGTGATGTGGTGGTGGTGTGACTCTCCCAAAGGTGGAAGGAGGGTGAGGACTTTTGTTGTGGTTGAACTAAGATTGGTATGTGCTTTTTGTACATCAGATTCCACATTTAGTCCCCATTTGCTGTAATTTGCTAGGAAGACGCCTCACTAGATTTAAGAGTGTGCTTGTGAATTTTGTTTTCACTGTTGTGTTTAAAATGATTTGTATTTTTTTTTATTTTATTTAATGTCTCTGTTCTGCTACTGAAACTTATGAAACATACTTCTGGAACCAGCTTCAGGAGGCGTTGCAAAACTTTTGATTGTTCTCAAAATGTTCTTCAGTGTAAAACTAACATGCTACCAAAAGAAAACAGCAAGAAAAACAGGAAGTAGAGGAAAAACAGGAAGCATGAATGTCAAGTTTTTACCACTTCTCAGTTTTAGCTTTTTTGAGAAATTATCCTAATGGATAAAAAAAAAAATAATAATAAAATTCACTGCATTTTTATAATGAATTATAAAACAATACCATATAGTTTTACAGTGAAGTACATTTCTTAAATACATTTCCCCAGGTCTTTGTTTGTCTATCAGTTCTGATAATAATATAATATTTAGTTTTCTGTGACTTTAAGCAATTCCTTATCATAGACAACCAAAATCAAGCAATCTGGTGATCTAATCATATGCTATGGAAAACATAAACAGTAGATAATTGATACCAGAGGCCGACTTTATAACTGTTGAGGTAAAAATGAAAGAACACAATTTCCATGCAGGTGGTGATGAAACTCTTGATCCATTGCTATTTTGTACTTAATGAACCGTTACAAAGCCCTCCTCCATCCTGCATCTGGTAACAGCCTCCAAGCCTAACAGTGCAAAAAGGGCCTGAAATGGATCAATCTTACATCTAGATTTACAGCATTAAGAATACACACTTATCTACAGCAACCTACAATTATCTCATTCACACAACTGAGCAGTTAAGGATTCAGTGCCTTGCACAAGGGTCCAGCAGTGGCAGCTTAGTGGTGGTGGCATCTGAACTTATGAACTTCTGATTGGAAGTGCAACATCTTAACCACTGAGCTACCAATCCTCTTTGGGCACTTCAAGGTCTCTATTGTGCAGCCTCTTCCAGTTTTCACAAGATGCACTATTGAAAAAAAAAACCTTGAGTTCAAGGTTTCAGGCACTGATTGGAAACAAGTAATTAAGCTCCCTCTATGAAGATCTGATCTGTGTGTAACTAAATGACTGTATACAGTATATGATTGGGCAACATGCTATCATTTTCGCACATTGTGAAGTTGAGAAATGGGAAGCACCATCTTGTGAAAACTGGAAGAGGTTGCACAATAGAGACCTTGAAGAAGGTCCATGTGTAATAAATGCAGCCGGATGAACAATGAGTCCATGTTTTTATTGTTGCTAAACACTATACTATGAGTGAGAGTGCACGTGGTGATGCACCTAAAGTACATATTAAGATGGTGCATCTGCTAACATTAATTAATATAAAAAGCAAAGCAAAGATTTCAGGAGTTAAAGTGTTGGTTGATGTTCTTTGTAGGACCAAAAAGTGGAGTAAGCATCTCAGAAATTCTGGAGCATTGTCCTTGGCAGAACCAGCTGCCAAAGTGACAACCTTTGTGAAGACCGAGCCTTCTGTCTTAAATTCTTGAAGTGCTAGAGAGACTGTGGCATTAGTGCCATGTAAGGCTGGATTTGCAAGATACCTGTTAAGCTTCTACACTTCACTTTCTTTTACTTCATTTCACTTCAGTTCACCAACATCCTTCCAAAGTAGCAGCTAAACCTTGTATACTTCCTGTAGCAGCTAAACCTTGAACACTTCCTGTTGTATTCTTTTTTAAAACCATGAAAAGGCCCAGCTGACTGCCACTGTTCCGCTGTAAAACATCTCAAGTTCCTCCAATCCCTCATAGTAAAAACACAAAGTGGTGTTTAAATAACACACTTCAAGTGATGAAGACTGATGTGAATGATGTTAGTAGTTAAAGTGGGAACTGAAAATCCCATTGTAAACCTGAAATACTTCAAATCGAGCTGTTGTTTTTTCACATGTAGATTTAATAAGAGGTTTAGTTGCAGCTTCATTCAGTGGAATTAGAAATATTTTGTAAAATGTAACCACATAAAGAGTTTCCAAAAACCAGTCAACAAAGGTGCTAGTACAGAAGTTACATTCGATGTTTGGATGTTGGATTGAACGTTAGATTAGATACTAGAGTGGTTTTTGTATGGGATGCTAAATCAGTTGTTAGAGCCCCACGCAGAGCGGCCGGAGCCCCACGCAGAGCCCCATGCAGAGCCCCACTCAGAGCGGCCGGAGCCCCACTCAGAGCCCCATGCAGAGCCCCACGCAGAGCGGCCAAAACCCCACGCAGAGCGGCCGGAGCCCCACTCAGAGCCCTACGCAGAGCGGCCGTAGCCCCACTCAGAGCCCCACACAGCGTGTCCTTCTTTTGAGCATGGAGACAGTAAGTCAGTTATCTTGATAAAGTTTTAGCGCTGTTGTTGATCCCTGAGTTCAGTTTTCACTGAGAATTCTGATAGTTCTATTATAAAGCAAACATTTTACCACAGAATCTTCATACAACCTGCTCTCCAAAATATTCTGGAATTGATTTAGTCTTGAAATAATATTCAAATGATCATTTAAAGACCAACTTCTTCACACGATTGCATATAACAATCACTCCCTATAAGTAAATCCCTAATGAGGGAACCAGTGGGCAGAGGAGCAAAAAACACTTCATGAGGAAGAACCCATGAGGGGAAACATCATCAACCTCATTCTCATCCTCAAAGCCGAAAGTCCACCTGTCCATCACTTGTTCACTGATGGACTCTAAATCGGTCATGGTTATTGCTTTCCTAAAGTATTACAGCAAACTGTTCACATTAAATAAATTCCAAAACCATCCCCATGGTTCCTGAGTTAAACTTTCCATAGCAAATTAATGGATCTTTAGGATCTTCTCTGTCCATGTGGAGAACATCTTCAGGTGCACTGCATGGTCTCCATCCTGAGGAGAATCTGAGGTAGGCTGAATCAGGCAGGTCTAATATGAAGAAAGGGACAGGATCACTTTATCTATGCACTTTATATTAAATCTTGTGTTGTATGTGTCCTTTTGTTTCACATAACCTCCATATTTCAGTTTTTTTTTATCATGTTTTGTGACTTTATTGACATTGACACTGTGTTTATTGATAAAGACAAATCATTTGTGACAGAGTGTGTCACACGGAAGGTAATCTGCTAAAACATGTTATAAAGATCTGAGCCAGTGGAGGGCAGTAGTCCTGTTTTTGGTGCATGGGTATTTTGCAGTGGTGTTCCTATATACACTATATATATTTTGTTTTTGCCCCAATTTTTCATGAGCTGAACTAAAAGATCTAAGACTATTTCTATGTACACAAAAGTCCTAGTTTTATCAAATATTGTTTACAAATCTGTCTAAATCTGTGTTAGTGAGCACTTCTCCTTTGCCGAGATCATCCATCCACCTCACAGGTGTGGCCGATCGAGATCACATCACAGCTAGTTTTCTTTCCTAGTGTATTAGCTTAAGAAAAAAAAAACTTTAGTCAGCAACAAACTGGTTCCAAACATTTAAGGTAAGTTATAATGGAGTATGTGGTACTGTATGTTATGACACTGGTGGTTATTATGGTTGGTTTTTTACAGAGTTCTGAATCAGTCACTAAACCCAGACATTATTGTTGCACAAGTCAGTGCACTCAGTTCTGTTCCCAAGCATTAGGAACGACATCCAGCATAAAACATGTGTCAAATCAAATATGAGGATCACAAACTCCCATAGCGGATCGGTCGAGGCCCAGGTTACCAACGACTGCCACAGGTAGCCAATAGGTAACCGGTGGAAACTGTTGTCTGAAGGAGGAGAAGGAGAGGAGAAAGACGTCTACAGAGACAGCAGGGAAAGGAGAAGTGGAGGAGAGTGGAGGTTCGGGTTGGTACTTTAAATGTTGGTACTATGACGGGTAAAGGGAGAGAGGGAGCTGATATGATGGAGAGGAGAAAGGTAGATATGTTGTGTGTTCAGGAGAACAAGTGGAAAGGGAGTAAGAGCAGGAACATTGGAGGTGTTTAAACTGTTCTATCATGGTGTGGATGGAAAGAGAAATGGTGTAGGAAGGATTCTGAAGGAAGAGTACAGTAAGAGTGTAGTGGAGGTAAAAAGGAAGTGGATAGGATTAGTATCACCCCTCCTTAGTATCAGGCTCCTCAACACAGAACTGTACTGTAATTACACACACACACACACACACACACACACACACACACACACACACACACACACACACACACATACTTACCTAATGAACACTTACTGAACTGTACAACCTGAACTCAGCACACTCATTACTCATCTTAATCCATTCCATCACCATATTTTATTTATTTTTATTTTGATTATACTGTTCCATGCTGTTCTTCCAGATGACATACCAGTAGAAGCATGGAGATGTTTAGGAGAGATGCAGTGTAGGTTTTTACTAGATTGTTTAACAAAACTCTAGAAGGTGAGAGGATGCGTAAGGAATGGAGAAGAAGTGTGCTGGTACCCATTTTTAAGAATGAGATGTGCAGACCTGCAGTAACTACAGGGGAATAAAGTTGATCAGTCACACCATGAAGTTATGGTATAAAGTAGTGGAAGCCAGGCTGAGAGAAGAGGTGACCATCTGTGAGCAACAGTATGGTTTCAAGGTTACACATTATTTGCTATTAGGATATTGATGGAGAAGTATAAAGAAGGTCAGAAAGAGTTGCAGTGTATGTTTGTGGATCTAAAGAAAGTGTATGACAGGGTGGAGAGAAGATTTGTGGTATTGTATGCAGAAGTCAGGTGTTGCATGTGAGGGAGCATATGTGAGAATGTGAGGGTGGTGCAGGACATGTATGAGGACAGGGTGACAGCAGTGAAGTGTGCAGTAGAAACGACAGACTGCTTAAAGGTGGAGGTTGGACTGCATCAAGAATCGCCTCTGAGCCCTTTCCTGTTTGCAGTGGTGTTAGACAGGTGGACGGACGAGGTCAGACAGGAGTCTTCGTGTACTATGATGTTTGTGGATGATATTGTGATTTGTGGTGAGAGTAGTGAGCAGGTGGGGAAGAGCCTGGAGAGGTGGAGGTACACGCTGGAGAGAAGAGTAATGAAAGTCAGTAGGAGTAAGACAGAGTACATGTGTGTGAATGAGAGGGAGGGCAGTGGAGGGGTGCGGTTGCAGGGAGAAGAGGTGGAGAAGGTGGAGGAGTTCAGGTACCTGGGGTCAACAGTGCAAAGTAATGGAGATTGTGTTAGAGAAGTGAAGAAAAGAGTGCAGGCAGGGTGGAGTGGGTGGAGAAGAGTGATAGCAGGAGTGATTTGTGATAGAAGAGTATCTGTGAGAGTGAAAGGGAAAGTTTATAGGACTGTGGTGAGACCTGAGATGTTGTATGGATTAGAGACAGTGGCATTGAGTAAAAGACAGGCGGTGGAGCTGGAGGTAGCAGAGCTGAAGGTGTTGAGGTTTTCGTTGGGAGTGACGATGATGGACAGGATTAGAAATGAGGTTATTAGCAGGACAGTGCATGTAGGACATTTTGGAGACAATGTGAGGGAGGTGAGATTGAGATGGTTTGGACATGTGCAGAGGAGGGACATGGGGTATATTAGTAGGAGAATGCTGAGGATGGAGACACCAGGAAGGAGAAAAAGAGGAAGATCAAGGAGGAGGTTTATGGATGTGGTGAGGGAAGACATGCAGGTAGTTGGTGTGACAGAGGCACATGTAGAGGACAGAGGGGTATGAAGACGGATTTAATTGAATTGAATTTACTTTTATTTGTATAGCAGTTTCAGAAATAAACATTGTCTCAGAGCAGCTTTACACAGATAATGTGGTGATAAAGAATGAATGAGATGTTCTTTATAAGTGTAATGAACAAGCCAGTGGCGACTGTGGTGAAGGAAAAACTCCCTGAGATGCATAAAGAAGAAACCTTAAGAGGAACTGGATTCAAGAGGGAACCTCATCCTCATCTGTGTGGCACCGAATGTAAATTTATTACAGAAAAAACAACGTTGAAGTGCAGTGACGGTGATGAAGAGAACCCAATCCAAAGGCAGGCTGATAGACAGGCAGATAGAGAGAACGAAGAGAAGAGGGGTAGCACAGAGAGAAGGATATTTGGATTATTAAGTCTCCTTATTGTTGTATGAAAGTTAAGGACACTGTTGGGGACTCCGGCAAGACTCACCATAGCAGCATAGGCGTCAGATTCTAGACAGCAACATTGTTAAGCTAATCTCTCTTATCTGGCTTTGCTGATATATACAACTGTGTATCATCATCATCATAGCAATAAAAGGTAATACCATGCTAAAGTATAATTTCACCCAGAGGCAGCATATATAAAGAGAAAAGCAGTGGGCCTAAGACAGATCCTTGTGGAACACTAAACTTTAGCTCAGAGAGTGTGGAGAACTCACCATTTACATCAACAAACTGATAGCGATCAGTCAAATAAGACCTGAGCCAGAAGAGAGCTGTTCCCTTTATTTCAACAACGTTCTCAAGTCCAGCAAGCAGGAGATTATGATCAATGGTGTCAAAAGCTGCAAAACCCTGATCAGAGTCCAATAACAGTCATTTAGCACTTTAACCAGCACCGTCTCTGTGATATGATGAGGCCAAAATCTTGACTGATTCTGTTAGTCAAGATTTGACTTTTGACATTTTATCATGTTATTCCTCAGTAGATGTGTGCAGAACTGCTGTGCTACAACCTTTTCTAGAATCTTGGAGATAAAGAGGAGGTTTGATATTGGACTGTAGTTGGACAGCTGACAGGGTGAAGGTCAGGTTTCTTAATTAGGGGGTTGATAACTGCAGTTTGAAGGATTTAGGTACAAAACCAGTGCTAATGGAAGAGTTCATTATTTTTAAAACAGGTTCAATTCCCTTTGGAATGATCTGTTTGAGGAAAGTTGTAGGCGAGGGATTGAGAATGCAGGTTGATGATTTTGATGAGGAAATAAATGAAAAAAAGTCGTTCTTAAATATTTTTTCTCCCTGATCATTTTGTTTTTTTAGGGTAACTCTATCATCTAGAGTGTAATGGAATGTTGATTCTAGTTATTTAGTGGCCCAGTGGAGCTCTGTGGGGTCAGACGGAGATCTATTTAATATCGTAATTTCCGGAAGATTATTGATAAAATGCGCTGCTGTAACTGACGTGAACGTGTTTAACACGGTAACGTGGTGAGGTACTAATGCAGTGACTGAGGCGGATTTAAAAAAAGAAGAGATAATCTAAAATAGCTGCAGACTATGGAATTATTACAATTTCTTTTTTTTTTTATTTAAATGCTAGTATCAAATCAAGAGTGTCTCCACTATGAGTGGGTCCTATAACATTCTGATTAATTCTACTGAATCTAGAATAAACACAACTGCTGCTCTTAAGGAGTCTTCCCGATTATCAAAATCAATATTAAAGTCACCAAATAATAATGCTTTGTGTAAAGAAGCAGCTAAATTTGTGATAAAATCTGGGTCTATAAATAAAAATAAATGGAATTGACAGATTAGACCTGCTTTTGGACACTGAATATTTTATGTTGGTGTAAAGAACTTTAAATGTTTAGTTTTTTGTGTGACGCTCAGATTATTATTATAAATAGTTGTGACTCCGCCTCCTCTGCCATTTAGACGGGGCTGGTGTATGGAACTATACCCAGGAGGACTACATGCTACATATTCATTCATCATATTAAACTCCTGGTGAGTAATAATAAACGTTTATAGTCAGCGATTTTCACACGCGAGATCTAATACTGCTGTGCGTTCAGTCCCATTTTATTTAACCTCTTAAGCTTCGTAGTCGCGTGAGCGCAACTAATATCCCAGTGTTCTCCGGTGTTAATGTTTAGAAATAGATTAAATAAATAGGGAGAAGAGAAACATGAGTCACTATACATCATTCTAAAGCTCTCAGTCTCACGCAGCGATTTCAGATCTCTGTTTTTTAATGGAAAACGTATAATGAATGTATTTGCTGAATGTGTGTGAGCAGTACACAACAACAACATGCATAAAACCCGCACTACTCACATTATTATTGAAATAACGAGTCACAAACACATCCACTGCTGCTAATCCCCGTTTATTAGGAAAGATCATTTCTGCTCCAAACAAACAATATTGTTGTCATTTAGATGTTTATTCCTTTGCTTACATCACAGAACTTCGGCTGGTGTTTGTGTTTATATATTTCCGAATAATTTCACATAAAAAACGACATCTTGGTGACAAAAAACAAATATGGCTGGTAGAATATAGTGTTACAAATAATATATATAAAAATAATAATAATAAAAGTAAAAGAGGAGAAATCTTGGGTGGAGTCTTCTCTCTCTCTCTCTCTCTCTCTCTCTCTCTCAGGTGTCTCATGTTTTATTATGATCCGCCCTTCATTTCACACCTTTTATTTCCCAGCCAGTAACATTATGGAAACAAAATGACTGATGTAAAGTGTAGCCAATAAGTGCAGGATTGTAACGAGATATGGGGGGATTTTATTCTCCACGTGTGTGAATCTTAGTTTTATTACTATTTACAAACTCACGTGCACACAAGCCAGGAAGTGATGCGGCTCTCAGGTCAACACAAACAGCTGTTTATAGCTCGTGCTAACTGGACTTTGTTTACAAAAAAACAAAGAATCAAGGAAAAAAATGGACAATCAAAAAAGTTGTTTTATCGGAGATTTGCAAGAAAAAGCAGCGATGTGGAAAATATTTTTTTTGGCGGAGCAACAACAGAGACGGAGATCTGCATCTGTGAGTTACAATAAATCTCCACTTATACAATTATTAGTTTTATTGCCTGTTTGTTTTTATAGGAGGAATGCTTGAAAAGTAAGTTTGTGTGTGTGTATTGTTGGGATTGGGATGGTCATGGCTGTAAAACAAGAGCTTGTCTGCTTCCTGGTCATCAATATCAATGTTAACTCAATATCAATATCCAAACATGTAGAACAAAAGCCTTCACTGATCAGCAGCTCATTAATATGCAGACTGTATGAATAGAGTCTGAATGATCACCTGAGTTTAGCAGGTGTCTCTCACACAGTTTGATGTGTGCATTTGCTGTGTGTTTTCTTTTCCTTGGCTGATGTCTGGATATTGGTATACCAGCAGTTGATTTCTCCCCTCCAGGGCATTCCACATTGTTCTGTTGCCTTTGTACAATGATGATGTTCCTCAGCTTTAATGTGACTTGCTTTTTCCCATCAACAGCTTTGTTTTTTATGTTGTTTATTGTAAATGCGGGCTTCACGGGGAAAACCCAGCACTTGGAACGTGACTAGCTATGTTATTTATTAAGCTACTAATTGTTTGTTTAATCAATTAACCAAGATTGAGAGCAAAGACATAGAGTTGGTCTTGTCCTGAGTACTCAGACTTCGTAAACTAAATGTTTTTTAAAAACACGTTAGTAAGAACTTTTGTTTTTGTTGTATATGCACGTGTTTTGTTGAATGAAATTTGTTAGTCTGATTGTAAGAAGAATGATAACGTGTCAGTCCTTTGGGAAGCTCTAAAACCCCACCAACACACAGTCTACATTTATGACTCTTGCAGACCAAACACACACACACACACACACACACACACACACACACACACACACACACACACACACACACCTGTTTTCAGTCTCTCTCTTCACACATATTCTTGCTGACTATTTAAAGGGCATTTATTACGAGGTTCTGGCACTATTTGTGTTACTTTCAGTCTATAACAAGTTTTGTTCTAGTTTTTATGTCCCATTTATGGCCTCTACCCTGTGTATGTTGTGTCTGACTTATTTCCCTGACTCAGGCTTTGATATTCAGACTGCGTTTTGGATTTGTTTGCAAGCCTTTTAGCAAAAACTTTGTAAATTGCAATCGTGACTGTCTGAGCCTTCATAATACAACATAAAAGAAAAACCAGGGTTTAGTGGTGCAGCACCATTTTTTATAAGTTTTGGAGTAATGGGTTATATCAGCAGAGCAGTGGTGTGCGGTCAGGGTTAGTAAAGCTTCTCTACTGGACTAAACACTATCAGAAGCTCTGACCTACATTTACAACCTAAACTCTAATATTTGTTCCAAGAAACTGTATGAATTTCTTCCATCAGTTTCTTCTCTTCATGTCGTAGTGTTTCTCTCGGCTGCACTGCTTCAGTACGTGTGTGTGGATGTTAGATTTTTTGTCCAATCAGATTTCAGCCTCTATGTGCTGCCATGTGAATCTAATCTGCTCAGAACCTTCAGAATCAGTACTGCTGGACTTTTACCATCGAGAATATTACCAACAGCTCTGTTTCTTTATCCAATCAGATTTCAGATTCTCCTCACAGGGCAGATCACTGGCCCAGAATAGCGTCAGCATTGTTCCGTCCTCTGATTGGTTGGTCAGAGGGAAACTGTTACAGCCGAGTTCGACTGGTAAAACACATGTGTAGCTCTGCACACGTTCATACATCTGAGTTAGACTTTTTTATACTTACACAGGAAGAGAAATTAATTTGGACATACTTAGAATTCTATTTTGAAAAAAAGCTTGATATCGTGAGGAGGTCGTCCAAACCTGAAGCTAGCTATATTGTTTAATTTGAATGTTTTTGTCATGTTATTAGACAAATATTGATTGTGAACTGTTACAGATGTTGTAGGTGCACAGTTGTGGTTGTAGTGTAGAGGTTTGGAGTGTAACTGGGTTTGTTGTTTTAGTAAAATGGTTTTTCAATGGTTTTGAACCTGTGATCTTCTGATCCAAAGCCCAATGCCTTCTGATCCAAATCCCAATGCCTTAACCACTGAGCTACCACCTCCCTCCTTCTCTTCTCTTACTTCTCTTCACCTGAGAAGTAAGAAGTTTTTTCCTAGACTCTACTCTTAAGCTGCTAGACTGATAAACAGCAGCCACCCCCTACCACTTCCACCTCTTTGTTCCTTTTATGTTCTGCTGCACTAAAGGCTGCACTTGACTGTACACACCTGTCAACAACTGATTTGCATATGACCTGAAACTGCGTAGCTCCCCTCATGTTTTTTAATCATCACAGTTAAAAACACCTCCACAGTTTTATCTGTATATACAAGCGTGTACAAAAAAACACACACACACACACACACACACACACACACACACACACACACACACACACACACACACACACACACACACACACACACACACACGATAGTAAAAAATTTGCACACAAGACAGAAAATCCTCCAGACAGAAGTTGTTTAAGGTGAGCTCAGTTATGGCAAAAGATTTCTGTGTAAGTGATGTTACTCACTTCTCTTCAAGATAAGCATTCTTCTTACACATATTGTTATATGAATCATGTTTCAGGTCGCACTCCTGCTGATAAAAATCCATTCCTCTCAGAATGTGATCTCTAATATAACGATCGTGGTGGCAGTTTGTAACATAATTAAATGGTATAAAAGTTTGGAGCTTTTAATTTTTTTTTTTATGACTTTGCCCAGCATCAGTATTACTACATGGATTTTCTATGAGAAGATCAATGCTGTTGAAATCAAGTGTAAATGAAAGTAGTCTCAGTTAAAGCAGTTTTGTCTGCTGCACGATTGTGAGCGATTGACTGTTCTAGAATCCCATCTATTCTGTGTGTGGATGCTGATAGTGATGCTGATTAAATGATCTACGAAATGAGGACACCACCTCTGACTTCTCAGAACTGTTTAAAAATCCGCTCTTTGATGCCAATGGCTGCACTGATTAAAATCAAAACTTGTTCACAGCAAGGAAGTGGCCTGATAATCTTCAACTCCATCTTTTTTTCTTCTAAAATGTGGGCTCAGATGTAGAGAGTGCAGGTAAAGCTGCTCTTTGCACCGGTATTATAGACTTATGCATAATTGTTTGCTGAGGGAATTTCCAATCCACTCATTAAAAAAAAAAAGAAAACAAAGTTAAAGATTGCTATGAAGAGTCATGGAAAAAGTGTGTGTTTCAACAGCAGGATAGAAGCATGAAGCAGTGACACCAAGCAGAGTTACTGTACCTGTTAGAAAAACAAGCCATTAGATGCTACATTGAAGTAAAGATATTTTGAGAGGTTTAAATGAGAAGATGTGGTAAGATTCCACGCGTAACCCCACACTTCTGCTGAGAGTGTACGTGTAGTAAGAGTTCTCTCACTGTGGGCGTTCCTGTTGGAAATGCTTTTCTCTCTTCATAATTTACATACTGCAACCCAATCCTGTTTCTCAGGAAGATTGTTCTGTGAAATTTAGTCACAACATATTACACAGGAAAAGATCTGTCACCTTCATACTTCATAATCAGATAATCAGAACCTTTTTGCCTAATATGCTGTTTTCACTGTTTAAATTTGTTTTTAATAATTACACACTTGTAAGTCCAATTCATGTTTGTATTAAAACATATAGATGTTTATATAAATTCAAAAGAATTGAAAAATATCTACTGTAAAGTGCTTCTTTTTTTTAGCACTGTGAGCTATAGTTCAGGGTCGAGTTGTGGATTAGGGGCTTATGCTCAAGGCCTCACAAATCCACAGGCTAGAACACAGGTGGAGGAAGTTGATAAAATCTCCTTCAGTGGTTTGCCAATCACAAAATCCTTATTACTTATCCTTATTGACCTTCAAATAGCAGATTCTATAGATTTCTACAAACTCTGACATGCTTCTTCTCATTACTTTTGATGAGCTTCTTCCTTTAAGGCATCCTTTTTATTTGTAACATGCACATTAGACACGTTTTCTTGTAAGAAAGCGACAAAGAGTGATGTGCAGGAAATCCGGCTTTAAACAGTTTCGTGCTCTACAGCGAATCTTTCAAAACATTCACCTTTGTGGCTTGTGCACTTAGAAGAGCATGACTCTGCAATGATGCAATTCTGTAATGCACTGGGCAATTCTTTTATATTTCTTTTTTTTTTTTTTTATATATATTAATCACAGTCATTATTTATATATAGTATATAAACCACTGTACTAAGCTAAATAAAAAGAGTAAAAAAAAGTACTCTTGAAATGGTAAAGTATATTATGTCAACTTCATTTTATCACTTTCTTTTTCCCACTTTAAAATAGTGTGACTCCAGTCATAATAAAACAAAAGGGTTTTTAAGTAAAAATCCTTTTTTATATTAGTAATTATTAATACAAATATAATATTTGATCCATTGCTTTCGTGTGTGCGTGTGTGTGTGTTTAAATTAAAAGATTGTGTAAGGCTAATGTAATATAGTAATATAGATTTATATAAATGTATGTACAGTTTATACATACATACAGTACAGACCAAAAGTTTGGACACACCTTCTCATTCAAAGAGTTTTCTTTATTTTCATGACTATGTAAATTGTAGAGTCACACTGAAGGCATCAAGGGCTATTTGACCAAGAAGGAGAGTGATGGGGTGCTGCGCCAGATGATCTGGCCTCCACAGTCACCGGACCTGAACCCAATCGAGATGGTTTAGGGGTGAGCTGGACCGCAGAGTGAAGGCAAAAGGGCCAACAAGTGCCAAGCATCTCTCGGGAGAACTCCTTCAAGACTGTTGGAAGACCATTTCAGGTGACTACCTCTTGAAGCTCATCAAGAGAATGTCAAGAGTGTGCAAAGCAGTAATCAAAGCAAAAGGTGGCTACTTTGAAGAACCTACAATATGACATTTTTCAGTTGTTTCACACTTTTTTGTTATGTAAATAATTCCATATATAATTCCACATGTGTTCATTCATAGTTTTGATGCCTTCAGTGTGAATCTACAATTTTCATAGTCATGAAAATAAAGAAAACTCTTTGAATGAGAAGGTGTGTCCAAACTTTTGGTCTGTACTCTGTATATATATATATATATATATATATAAAATATACACAGAAATATGTACAAAATGAATCTGTGGAACATCTTCCCAGAAGAATGGAGGTTATATTATAACAGCAACTGATAACTAAATGTGGAATGGGAATTTCAGAAAAACATACAAATATTATGGTCAGGTGTTTACAAACTTTTCTACATATTGTGCATATGTGTGTATGTGTGTATGTGTGTGTGTGTGTGTGTGTGTGTATGTATATGTATATATATATATATATATAACACACACACTGATCAGACATAACATTATGAGCACCTGCCTAATATCGCGTTGGTCCACTTTTGCTGCTAAAACACAGTCGTGACCCTCGATCATCAACAGCATGAACATCTTCAGCAGTTTCAGCTACAGGAGCTCGTCTGTTGGATCGGACCACACGGACCAGCCTTCACTCCCCAAGTGCATCAACGAGCCTCGTCCCCTACGACCCTGTCGCCGGTTCATCACTGTTCCTTTCTTGGAGCACTTTGGATAGATTCTGACCACAGCAGACCAGGAACATCTCACAAGAGCTGCAGTGATGGAGATGCTCTGACCCAGTCGTCTAGACGTTACAATTTGTCAAACTGGTTAAAATCCTTACATTCGCCCATTTTTCCTGCTTCTAACATCAACTTTGATATCAAAATGTTCATTTGCTGCCCGATAAATAAATCCACCCACTAACAGGTGCCATGATGGAGAGATCTTCAGTGTTCCTTACTTCACCACTCATAATATATTATCGTCATAATGTTATGTCTGATCATGTATATGTAAAATCAGTTCTCTTATAATGGTGTGTTGGATGTTTCATTTTCAGAGGTTTTGGAATATGTTGATGTTGGTTTGTAAAACTTTGCACAAAGTAGCCATTTAGAAAACTCTTTGGACAGACATTTCCTAAATTTTTCTCCCACGAAAGCGTAGATGACGGGGTTGATACAGCAGTGGGCTAATGCGATGGCCTCAGTCACGGACAGGGCAGTTATTATCTGGTTATTGCTGTGGCATGCATAATTGATTTCCAAGTCATGCAGTGTCTGCAAAAATACGGCCAGGTTGTACGGCACCCAGAAGACCACAAATACAGCGACGATAGCAAAAATTAACTTCATGGCACGTCCTCGTTTGGAGTTCTTTGCCCTTCTGAGCACCAGCATAATTCTGATGTAGCAGTAGATTGTGACTGGCAGGGAGATGAAGAGTCCTACTGTGTTTTGGCTGAAATTCAGGAACAGCTTCCATGTCTTGACTGATCCATTGCTGGGATCCCATTCACACTGTGCCACGAGGTTCTCATCCTTAATCATTTTGTGGAAATAGGATGCTGGAAATGCAGCACAGAAGGAAACGGTCCAGATGACAAAGCTAGCGGTAACGGCGTAACGCAAAGTTCGTGCTCCCAGTGATGCCACTGCGTGGACAATGGCTAAATAGCGGTCGATACTCATTAACATCACGAAAAGTATACCACTGTAGAAGCCCAGCTGATAGGTAACGACCATGAGTTTGCAGAGCCAATCAGCATCAGGTAAATGTCCCTGGGTAGAAAGCGCCCATAAGGGCAGCGAGAACACGGTGATCAGGTCGGAAACGGCCAGGTTCAGCAGACACACATCTGTCATGGTCTTGATTCGCATAATCTTTAGCAGCATCCACAACAGCATGCTGTTACCCAGAAGCCCAAGGGCAAAAACCAGGTAGAAGACGGCAGCCATGGCCATCGGGTTCAAAGCAGACTCCTGAATGCAAGGTTCTGTGTAATCATAGTAATTTTCTGTGCTGTTCATCTCCGTAGTGGTCATTCTGAAATATACAAAAATTTATTCATCATTAGGAGGAAACATTTTGGAGACATTTATTTGCATAAGAAGCCTGAAAAAAAATTTTTATCACGGAAAAAGAGCATCATGATTTTTTTTTTTTTCATTTGTTTTTAAACCATTTCCTTCACAACGATTCATTTTTTCTGGTGGAAAATAATTTCCAATGCAGTTTTCTTTTGTTTTCTGCTAGTATTTGGTTGTTGTTCTGGAGAAACTACACTGAATACACTTGGTGTTTATTTCAGAAACAGTCGAATAATTTACATTTAGATATTAACGGGGTTATTTTTATTGGTATATATCGCTTAAGTACGGTTTTTTAAGGGAAACTTTTTTATATATCTAATTAAATATATTACAAATGTATCAGATCGCTTTGTCCTGTTCAAATGATCCTTTCCAAACGCTTCATTCACATTTTCTGCATGACTTATTATTACTTCAACCTGAATCATAAATTATTGAATGAATAAAATCTGTTAAATTTATAACATTAATTGAAATAATTATCCAAGGTGGAAATATTATGGAGCAAACTGTAGTTTATCTTCCAACTATGAAAACCAAACCACAACATATGCTCCTTCCACAAAACCACAAGCCCCTTAACAAGCCCACCACAATCTTGCTACTCGTGAACGTTCTTTAATCACTGTGGTTTTGAGTAAGAGTTCCTGTATTATGATCACTACTTCCACACATACAGATTAACGCACCAGATACAGGTTAAGAGGTCGCATTACCTTTCTGTGCTCTCCATTGTGGAAACAATCTCGTCCTCTCGTCTGATAATCGGTGTCCTATGCATACATGCGAGTGAGACACGGGCATCTCGACTTGCTGTTTTTCTTGAACTCTAGCGTGAGCAAGTTTCCTGTAAAATGTGCCTGTATGAGTATGTGCATGAGTTTTTTTTTTTTTCTTTCTTTCTTTCTATATCTCTCAGAAATACAATTGGGGGAAGACGAGATGAGACTTCCTGCCATTTGCAAGTTGTGGATGCACTTCAGAAATTCCAGCAGAGGAGATTAGATCATTTACATCAAGAGATTGACTCATTTACGCTTAGGCAAATGCTTTCTAGTCAGAAATGTGAGATCCCCCCCCCCCCACACACAGCTTTACTCTTTAGGCCATTTTATTTATCTGTCGTACTGTACAATGCTTTGCTAATGAAAGCCTTAGTAATCAGTCATATTTTGACCTTTTAAACACGGTGCTAGTCAGAGCTTTTTCTTGAAATGACCTAACAGTAATGTTAGCAATTATCACTGCAATCACTTTATCCTTTCTTCATCTGCCTTTTGATTTTTAATGTTATTTCTATCACTGTGTCCCAGAAACTAGAAAACCCATCACATGCCTGCCAGTAAATTTATTTAGATTTGGTTCAGCAATTTGTTTCTAGTTTGGAAGGTTTGGTTGGCAGTATGCAAAACATTAAACAAAACAACTTGATTCGGTTGCTGAATCGACTCGATTGTAGTGGAACTTTCTTGAAATGTGTCTATTGTGACTGAGAAGCGCGCTGACAAAGTTTCAAAACAACTTTACGTCTTTCCCAAATGAGGAAACAGTCATTTAGGTAACATTTACCATACAATACATGATGATAAACATTATCATTTACTTTATTTTTAGATTTCTTTATCATTCCAGGAGACCACTGAATATGTTCGAGAAATTGTCAGAGTCAAGTATAAAACAGTTTGTTTTATCACCATGTAGATTAACACATGCATACGAACCCAATCCGGATTCAAAAGAACAAATGGAAGACCATATGGAACACTTAATATCTATCCAAGATCTATAAGGACATACTGCTCCCACAGTTTACATGTCCTGGGTGAAGTAACTATGGATTTTCCTCAAACATTTCTCCTACCAGTCTAGAGTGTCCTTTGTTGTCAGCCGCTACGTTTCCATTGTGTGATCCATCATAAACTCCCATCTGTCGAGGAACAGAGTGAAATGGTGCAACCTGATGCCAGTCACATCCACCAAAATGGATAAATGGTTTGAGTGTACACTTTGCAGGTCAGAGGATCTTCTCCTAAACATTTAAATCTAATGAAATCCCAGGTACTTTCCACCTTTGCTTGACCTTTTACAGTACACCAGATGCAGATCACTTGATACCTCACACAGCTAAATCTGGACTTTT
>NC_139574.1:43979890-44049890 GCF_946808225.1 Silurus aristotelis
TAGTTTTTAGTCTGTTTTTAGTTCTCTACACACTAAGAATAATTAATTCAGTCAACGGTGCAGCGTCTTTATTGTTATGTATCTTTGCGTGTTCGGTGCTTCCAGTCTGGATTTCAGCTTTCGCAGTCTTGCAAAACTGTGTTTTGTGTCTTTTACTCAAACCATTACTGTATTATTACTGTTACACTGTTCAGCATCAACTAAGGCAGAGCTTTGTAACACACCTCTGTTCATCAGTTCCTGACTCAGCAGTATACAGTATAAACCCAACCCATATTCATTGTGAAACTGCAGGACATTTCAAAACATTGTGATTGCACAAGACTCTTGTTACCCCTCTGATCTTATGGCTTATTTACTTTTTACAGTTTGTTTACTGGTTATAACATGACAATGGTATTATAATAAATGTTTATAAGGATGATCTCTTTGATCTTAGATGTCAGACTCAATGTTCGACTCCAGCGCAGCTTAAGCCAAAGAGTACTTTAGAAATTCACTTCAAATTTTATAGTATAACTTTTAAATAGCGGTCGACCGATAAATATTTATATTTAATTAAATCTAAAAGTTCATTAATAAGAAGTCATACTGAAAATTGCAAAAGCGGTTTCAGATCTCTGTTTTTAATGGAGAACGTATAAAGAATGTATTTGCTGAATGTGTGTGAGCAGTACACAACAACAACATGCATAAAAACATGCACTACACACATTATTATTGTAATAACGAGTCACAAACACATCCACTGCTGCGAATCTCGCCTTATATGGAAAGATAAGGGTCCAGTGAACAACATGCTGTAAAGCATTTCTGCTCCAAACAAACAATAGTGTTGTTATTTAGATGTTTATTCTTTTGTTTACGTCACAGAACTTTAATTGGTGTAGTGTTTGTATATGTTTAGGAATAACATTCGCATAAAAAAATTATATCTCGGTGGTAAAAAAGTAAATATGGCTGGTAGAATATAGTTAGAAAATGCTTGTATAAAAAAGTAAAAGAGGTGGAATCTTGGGTTGAGTCTCCTCTCTATAGGCAGGTGTTGTGACGTTCTGTTCTGCATTAGCTTTAATTTCAAACCTTTTATTTCCAGCCAGTAGCATTATGGAAACAAAATAAACTTTCTTTCGGCTTCTCCCATTAGGGGGCACCATAGCAGACCAGCTGCATGTTTGATTCGGCGAAAGTTTTTACGCTGGATGCCCTTCCTAACGCAACCCTCCCCATTTATCCGGGCTTGGGACCGGCACCAAGAGTGACTGGGGTTGGTTCCCTGACTGGGGATCGAACCCGGCCCTCAGCGGTGAGAGCGCCGCATCCTAACCACTAGACCACCAGGGACCAAAATAGCTGATGGAAAATGTAGCCAGTAAGTGCAGGACTTTAACGATATATGGGAGGATTTTATTTCCCACGTGTGTGTGAGTCTTAGTTTTATTACTTTTTACAAACTCTTAGTGGCCAAACAATACAATCACGTGTTTACGAACCAGGAAGTGATGCAGCCCTCAGTTCAGCACAAACAGCTGTTTCAGATCGTAGTACCGACTTTATTTACAAAGAAAATAAATATACAGTCCAATAAGTTGTTTTATGGGAGATTTGCACAAAGCAACGATGAGAAAAATATTCTTGTGGGCGGAGTAACAACAGAGACTTGGAGATCTGCATGGAGAAGCGATTTTACATCTGTAATTTACAAAATATTTCCCTTTACAGTTTTATTTACAGGTTACAGGTTTATTATACAGGTTTGAAGAGAAATGCTGTGTGTGCGTGTGCGTGTGTGTGTGTGTGTGTGTGTGTGTGTGTGTGTGTGTGTGTGTGTGTGTGTGTGTGTGTGGAGATTGGAATGGCCGCACATCAATATAAATGGTCATGACTGTAAAACAAGAGCTTGTCTGCTTCCTGGTCATCAATATGAATGTTAACTCAATATCAATATCCAAACATGTCGAACAAAAGCCTTCACTGATCTGCAGCTCATTAATATGCAGACTGTATGAATCGAGTCTGAATGAACACCTGAGTTTAGCAGGTGTCTCTCACACAGGGGGAGGAGAAAAGGATCAGACACAGTGTCCGATAAATGTTTGTAGGATCTCATTTGTTATGAAAATCTTCATTAAATGTGAAATATAAACTCATGAGACATGTTACTTTCAACCTGGTACTTTTCTGGATTGCTCCAGAATTGATTTCATCTATTTATATATGAAGAAAAACTTCATCATCTATAATTTAATATCTTTTTGATCAATATTAACTTTGAATAATATAAAGTAAAGCTCAGTGTCTTTTGTTTAAAGATGTTTAAATTGTGTATGTAGTCCACTTTTCTCAGGAACTGTTAACATTTAAAGTTAGATAGGGCATTTCAGCTGTGAGTCCCAAAATCTGTGCTGAAGGCTAATTGGTTAAAGCCCTGGACACCCCAAGCTGGCCGTCAGCCGTAGGGCAATGTCAGGTGGTGTTTGAGTGTTGCTCGGCTTCAGTTTTTTCCGTGTGTTCTGAAACGTTGGCTCTATTCGGACGGAGTTAGCTGTTTTTCAGCTGATTAAAAAAAAATCTACACGAATCCGTTATAAATGATGGTGTCAGGTGTAAATGCTGCTCATATTACAAATTCACAGTTTTAGCTCTTCCAGTTTCCTTGTTTGGATGCCGAATACAGACTACTGCCACCTGCTGTTATAGGAGAGTTATGTTCTGTCACACAAGCACAGAATGTACATAAACTTTCTTTTCGGCTTCTCCCGTTAGGGGGCGCCACAGCGGATCCTCCGCACGTTTGATTTGGCACATGTTTTACGCTGGATGCCCTTCCTAACGCAACCCTCCCCAATTTATCCGGGCTTGGGACCGGCACTAAGAGTGGCTGGGGATGGTTCCCTGACCGGGAATCGAACCCGGGTCGCAGCGGTGGGAGCGCTGCATCTTAACCACTAGACCACCAGGGGACCTCACAAGCACAGAATGTACATGCACCTGCTTAATAATAAGACTACTCCTTCCACCTGCCCTGATCCTTACTGATGGATTTGTGTAGCTTTTTTTATCATGTCTGTTACGCTGCAAAGACAAGAGCAAGAAATGATGGCAGGTGTGTGTGCAGTCCCTCTTTACTCCATCATTGTTTGCTTTAGTCAGTTCTGTTTTTTTTTTTTTTTTTTTTTTCAAGCTGAATAGCCAATAGGAGTTCTCTTTCTCTTGCTCTGCCACCAATTCAGCAAAAACTTCTGAAACCATCCGACTGGAGCTCACAAAACACCTGACAGCTGTGTCCTGCATGCTTAATCTATATATTTCATTGCTTAAATGTGATGCTACTTTTGAATAGAGAATGAGAAGAACATTTTGGAACTGGCTTTTTAGCAAACCTTCAAACAGCTGTAGTTTAGGCTAAAGGTAGGCTCAGGTACCATAGCCTGGTCATAAGTGCACTGATTGGAAAGACTTGTGTTGTTCTTTAAATGTTTAATTTAAGTAACTTTCTGTATCACTTCTTACTAGTTAACATTTATTTAGAAGGGGGCGTCGGCCAAAAAAATCATCATATATCTGCTATCGGGAAAAAAAAACATATCAGACAAACTTGAGCGTCATGTATCTTTAAGATGCTATTGTGGAGCTGTTTTCTGCAGCAGTGAAGGAAACTGTTCAGAAGTAGGGCATCAGGGTTGATCATGACTAGACGATGTTGACATTGCTATCTCACAATCTGGGTGGTAAGATATAGGACAGTGATACATTCACTAATTTGGCTAGAGAATTTTTTCCCATGAATTTACTACCGAGACATTTTGCATCTGAGAACACATGAGATCACTGTGGATGGTAAAGCCAGTTTAGCACTAGTGTCTTCAACAAAGTAAACTTCTTGATAAACCTATAATAAATTTTCCTGGTACTTTTTTGGAATTGATTTCCTTTTTAGTCTCGTTGCTCTTAATGTTTTAACTTTGTGTTCTCAGTTTGTCCACACCAACTTTGTCTCTAGCTCTCTCTCTCCTTAGGGACAAACTATTAGGGATAAATTAGTTTTTTAGAATGTATCTACTGTTTAAAGTGCTATACAATGAAACTTGGTGGGGCTGAGTTTTGGATCGGATCTTCTATTCAGTATCCCACTGCCATAAGGTTACAACATTTCTGAAGGACCTCTTCTCTGCAGTGAAAAAATACCATTTTGTAACTTGGCATGTGGTGACCCAGATTTTTGCTTTGGTGTTTTTGTATTGCTCATTGTCAATCATTTCGAACCTTTGCGTTACTTTTCTCACATTGCCCTCTCCCACACAGACCCTTCTCTTGCTTTGTGAAAGTTCTTAAAAGGCTTGAGTTCCTAAAAGTATTATGATCTCTAATCATGTCAGTTTGTTGAACAGAACAGATACATGAAGTAGTAAATGAGTAATGCAAAAGAATGATTGGGTGAATGATTAATATTTATTTACATAAAAATAAACATAATTCAGCTGCTCAGTATGAAACGTTGTATTTAACATTGTGTTTTCGCTGCATGTCGTTCGAGCAGCTACACATAAAAAAAAATAAAAAAGCGAGCTATGTTTGTGGAACAGCAGAAATCAAGTGACTTACTTTAAACAAAGACCAAAAAATTTAAGTAACTTTTGAAAGCCATGACATACTTTCAGAAAACCAAAATCTTTGCAGCAATAATGGCGTGCTTAACCGAGCAGATCTGCAGATTTGAGATTTCCTTTGATAAGCCCCCGTTGCCATCAGCATCCTGTGGCTACACAATCTTTGTAGTGGATATCTCAGAGGAGCGAGAAAACATAGAACTTCTCCTCTCTGAAAAGTCACTGACGATTGTTGTGCAGCGACCAAAGCAAAGAGGAAACCACTCTTTCAGTATCTTCAGGACTAAATTCCTGAATTTCTGCCCCACAAAGGCGTAGATGATGGGGTTGAGGCAGCAGTGACTGAACGCTATGGTTTCCACCCACTGTGTTGCCATGTTCAGGTCCTGCTCCCACCTACAGCTCTGCATGTAGCCCAAGTGATGCAGAACCTTCATGAAGAGGACGATGTTGTAGGGCGTCCAGAAGAGGAAGAAAACAATGACCAAGACCAGGATGAGCCTCACAGCTTTGTGTTTCTTCTGAGATTTCATGGTCATTAAAATGGGAACGATACGCGAGTAGCAGAACACCATCACAGAGAGAGGAATAATCAAGCCGAGGACGTTCATCTCAATGTAAGAGAATGACATCCACGCTATTCCTGGATACTCCACTCCACATGTCCATCCATTTGTGTCATTCTTCACTTGGGAGAAACTGATGTTAGGAAGTGAAGCTCCTAAGTTAAGTGCCCATGTAAACAAAATCAGCACTATGCTAGCCCTGACTGACCGGTACTTGGAGAAGAGGGAAGTATGGGCATGGACAATAATGGTGTAGCGGTCTATGGTCATGAGGATCATGAAGAAGATACTTCCATAGAATCCCAGCATGTAGAGCGCTGTTACCGCATGGCACATGAAGCTCCCGAAGATCCACTCAGCTATGGCGGTGTAATGAGCCCAGAAAGGCAGTGAGATCAGGAAGAGGAGGTCTGAAAGGGCCAGGTTGAAGAGACACACATCTGTCACGTTTGATCTTTTGCGGTACTTGACCAGAACACACAACACCAGAGCGTTGCCAATAAAGCCCACGATGAAGACGATGCTGTAGAGGGTAGGGAGGAACACTTGGGTGAAATTCTTTATACTGCTGTTACACTGTTGCTTATCGTTGTCTTCTTCTAGGCTGTAGTAGGAAGCGTAGTCATCAGCTGTTAAAGGAAACAAACATTTATAATGCATTACTGAACGGTCTTACTGCGGTGAAAAGACGAGTGAAAATAAATATTCTGTAGTGTAATCTGTTGGTAGCTGGAGATATCGGCGGTATTTAATGAACTCTAGACCGCGGGGTCAGATTTAAACAGGTCTGCTGAGAATCAGAACAAAATTCTGTTGGGCTGCAGAACTTGAGAGCATCAAAATCCATGAAAATATTGGACAATTTCTGGACTAACAGTTTAGTTTTTATTTAAAATAGTTTATTTTATAAACAAAAACATTGTGTTAGCAATACAAGGTACCTGTTATTACTTTTCGCAAAACCAAAAAGGTTTTTTGAAAATTAATACACTATTATACATTTTAATGCAGCAGGACTTTAAGCATTACAAGAGAACTTTCACTTACTTGTACTGTTGGAGTTTGGCATATTGCTGAGGGATGTTGTATTGTTGGAGTACTCCATGTCTCATTAGTTCAAAAGCTGACTGTCAAATAAGCTTTGTACATTAGAGTTCGATCTGATAAGAGACTGAGCAATTTCCTGAGGCGTCATTCTGTTCTGAAATTTTGAATATGATTTAGTGCAGAGTCCTACCCATTCTCGCCCAATCTTACCACACTCATGTACAAAAAAATACCCCTTTTAAATGTTTTTTTTGTTTATGGTTTACAGTTTTTAAGGAAGGCAAGATGCATAAAAAGCAAACATTAATAAGCAGAAGTACAAAGTTTGCAGATGCATGTTAAATTTAATGATGCCAAATCCTTTTATTCGAGAAAAAGAGAGATAAAAAAACAGTCCTGGTGCTGTGACCTGTTATATTCTGTATGTCCCAAACGGTCCACTTCTTTATTTATTTCTTAGAAATGTTGTGTCATGTAATCAGTTGTCTGAAGTGTGAAACTTTTGTGGTACCAAATCACTGATTTTGTAACTGTAAGTACAAACAAGCTATTAGAGTAAACCAATTATTTTGTGTATGTTATAAAACGGAGAGAGAGAGAGAAAGGAAACCTCGTCAATATGTGACGTTTTAAATAAGTGTTTTTCTAACAATGATTAAAACAACAACGAGCAAGTGAACAATAGAGTAATGAACAAGTTTTATTGATTGATTTTAATCTTTATTTCTATACTATATTAATATACAGAGGGATAAAGTGTCAAGTCTTTAACATTAAAGTATCTTAGAAGAGTTTGAGTCTACAGTCAGGCCCAGAAATATTTGGACAGTGACACAATCTCCATGATTTGGGCTACGGATGCCACCACATGGATTTCAAATGAAACAACTGAGGTGCAAAGATTTTCAGGTTTGTTGAACAAAAATATTCTATGAAACATTCAGGAATTGCAACTATTTTAATACAGTTACCTCATTTCAGGGGCTCAAAAGTAATTGGACAAATAAAATGAATAAAATGTAAATTTTTGATACTTTGACGAGAATCCTTTGGAGGCAATGACTGCCTGAAGTCTTGTACTCATGGACATCACCAAACGCTGGGTTCCCTCTTTTGTGATGCTTTGCCAGGCTTAAGTTTTGTCTTAAGCAAGTAAAATACATGCTCGATGGGGTTAAGATCTGGTAATCGACATGCAGAATATTCCACTTCTTTGCCTTCTTTGCCTGGGTTGCTTTGGCAGTATGTTTTGGGTCACTGTACTGTAAAGTGCCGTCCAATCACCTCTGCAGCATTTGGCTGAATCTGAGCAGAAAGTATGTCCTTTAAAATTCATCCGGCAGATTCTGTCTTCTGTCACATCATCAACAAACACTCATGATTTAGTGCCACTGGAAGCTTAGAAGGCCCATGCCATCACACTGCCTCCACCATATTTTACAGATGATGAACTGTTCCAAGCCTTCTTCATGCTTCCTTTTTCCCATCATTCTGGTACAGGTTGATCTTCGTTTCATCTGTACAATGAATGCTGTTCCAGTACTGGGTCGACTGCTTTAGATGCTTTTTGGCAAAGTCAAATCTGCATTTCTGTTTTTGAGGCTGATTAATGAACCTTGTGGTGAACCCTCTGTATTTGCTCCCACGATGTCTTCTCTTTCTGGTAGACTTAGACCTACTTCCTCCAGAGTGTTCTTCACTGTGGATGTGGTGAAGGGGTTTTTCTTCACCTCGGAAAGGATCCTGCGATCATCCACCACTGTGCTCATCAGTGCGCTCTTTTTTTTTTTTTTTTTCTCAGAATTTACCAAACTGTTGACTTGGCCACTCTTAACATATCTGCTATCTCTCCGATGGATTTCTTCAGTTTTTTTCAATCTAACGATGGTCTGTTTCACTTTCATTGAGAGTTGTTTTGACCACATGTTGGGATTCACAGCAACAGCTTCCAAACAGAAATGCCACACCTGGAATCAATTCCAGACCTTTTATCTGCTCGGTTGATGATGGATTAATGAGGGAACAGCCCATGAAATAGCTTTTGAGGCAACTGTTCATTTACTTTTAGTCCCTTGAAATAGAGCTGAAATTCCTCTTTAAGCCCATATTAATTCTAGAACTGTATTTTGAATGTTTTTGTAAAAAATAACAAAACGTGTGTCACTGTCCAAATATTTCTGGGCCAAACTATATATTACGCACTATAAAACCCCATTCAGTGTAATATTAATGATTAAACCAGTAACATTCATCAAAATATGACACTGGTGTTCCAAACTGCCCCTTCAGGACATTATGCCGTACTTGTCTTCAGTCTGACTCGTTATACAGAACATCACATTTGGAGGTTCTTCCCCAAACGTTTGCCACAAAGTTGAGCACATACAATTGTATATCTTGTCTTTGTATAGGTAAGCATTATATCCCTTCACTGTAAGGGCACGAAGACTCCATACCATATGGCTCAGACATGGTTTTCTTCTTCTTCCAGAATGAGCCATGACACCACTGAAACCTTTAGGATGAATTTTAATTAAAGCTGCACACCAAGATCTCTTCACTCATATTAGGATTTGACTCTTCCAACCCTCTTTTGGCCGAATTGTCAAATCTCTAAAGCTATATTCCAAAATCTAGTATAAAGTGGGCAAATAAATAAAAACCTGGAATGTGATGCATAAACCTTTGCCCATATAGTGTATACATGCATAAAAATTACATAATAAAACCCAGTATTATAGTTTAGAAGAACATGCACTTAGCACTGGTGCTCACTGGGTCAGAACATTGTTTACTAACAGAACTCAAAAATGTGCTGCACTGCCATCTTCTGGTAGCTAGAAATATCAGCTGGGATACTGGCAGGTAAAAATGTTGACTGCAGGACAGACATTTACTTCCCAGGACTTCAGATAAAAGCTATGACTCTAGAGGCGTTCAATAAACAAGCATAGAAATAAAAAAGAATTACAATTTCAATTCACTTAACATTTATCTAAATATGTGTATTAAGGATAAATGTTAGGCTTTTCTTTTTTTTTAATAATGCTGTTTCTCATCAGGCCACATCACATCACCAAGACAAAACTATTTTATGCATCTCATCAATGCTTATTTGTACAGAGGGCCAGAATATCAAATCTCTAGAATTATACTATCAACAATAAAACATGACCTGTTTTTAATGAGATTTTAATAACACTTTAAAATAATCAATATTATGTGATTTCTCATTATTAAACCACATAATTATATTTGATCAAATAGATTTTAAAATGAGATCGTCTGAATAACCGATGTTAATTGATGCTACACAATCTTCGTGCTAGAAACCAATGAGGAGTTTGAGTGCATAGAGCTTCTCCTCTCTGAGATCTCACTGACAATTATAGAGCATCGACCAAAGCAAATAGGAAACCACTGTTTAAATATCTTCAGTATGGAATTCCTGAATTTCTGCCCCACAAAGGCGTAGATGATGGGGTTGAGGCAGCAGTGACTGAATGCTAAGGTTTCCACCCACTGCGTGGCCATGTGCAGGTTCTCCTCCCATTGACAACTGGCCATGTAGCCAAACTGACGCAGGAACTTCATGAAGAGGACGATGTTGTAGGGCGTCCAAAAGAGGAAGAAAACAATGACCAAGACCAGGACGAGCTTGACCGCTTTGTGTCTCTTCTGAGATTTCATGGCCATTAAGATGGGGATGATACGCGAGTAGCAGAACACCATCACTGAGAGAGGAATAATCAAACCGAGTAGGTTCATCTCAATGTAAGAGAATAACATCAAGAATGTCTCTTCTGGATATTCCTCTTTGCACATTAATACATTCGAGTCATTTATCACTTGGGAGAAAATGATGGTTGGCAGAGAAGCTCCAAAGCTAAGTGCCCACATAAACATAGCCACAGCTACGCTAGCTCTGACGGACCGATACTTGGAGAAGAGGGAATTATGGGCATGGACAATGACAGAGTAGCGGTCCAAGGTCATGAGGATCATGAAGAAGATACTTCCATAGAATCCCAGCATGTAGAACCCTGTTACTGCATGGCACATGAAGCTCCCGAAGCTCCAGTCAGAGACGGCAGCGTAATGAGCCCAGAAAGGCAGTGAGATCAGGAAGAGGAGGTCTGAAAGGGCCAGGTTGAAGAGACACACATCTGTCACGTTTGACCTTTGGTGGTACTTGACCAGAACACACAACACCAGAGCGTTGCCGACGAAGCCCACGATGAAGACGATGCTGTAGATGGTAGGGAGGAACACCAGGCTGAAGACACTTACATTGTTGTTACTGCAGACCAGGTCAGTTTCATTGTAATCATAGTAGTCCTCAGCTGAAAAACAAACATGCAGCAATTAATTACACACAATACACTGTATGTATATATAAATACAGCAGCGCTGGACAGTAACGAAGTGAATGTAATTCATCACTAAAGTGTTTCTATTTTGGGAGGTTTTTACTGTAACTTTACTACATTTCAATCTTTACTACATTAAGTGAAATCACTCGTTTCTTTTTATTTACGAGGATAAAAACGTAACTGGTGAAACACGCAGCGAGTCACCAATCAGGATCGAGCGCACGCTCTGTTTTACACGTGTTCTGATCGGCGCTCGGTGAATCTACTGATCACCAACATACAGTTCAGCATCAGTTCAACATCAAGCAGAACATTTAGAGAGAAATAAATGATGAAGAAACTCCAGACTCGAACTCACCACAACACACGTGACCTCATTTACACGTTTTATTAAAGAAGGTTTTGTGTTCATGATAATTGCAATAGAAATCAATCAGTGTTTGAGTCTTTAATCTCATTCTATTAATAGATCAGTGTGCTGAGAGTCACATTCGAGTCTTTACACAGAAACTGAGGTGATTAAGTGAAGAATCTTGTGATGAAAATGATCATAGAAACATTAGAGTTATAATAAATCACTACTTTGGATACTTAAGTTCATTTGAAGACAAAAACTTTTGTACTTTTACTCATGTGACAGTTTAAAGGGAAACTTTTACTGGAGTCACATTTTATTTAGTGTATCTACTATAAGTCTGTGTAGTGTATGTGTGTGTGTGTGTGTGTGTGTGTGTGTGTGTGTGTGTGTGTGTGTGTGTGTGTGTGTGTGTGTGTGTGTGTGTGTGTATATATGTATATAAGGTAATACGGGAGGTTGTTTGTGCTGTGCTGTATTGCCCCCTGTTGGAAGCTAAAAATATATATTTGTTTTAATAATTTACTCCAGACTGAGTTTTTTTTTTTTTTTTTTTTTTAGACGGTTCCTCTCAAGGTTTCTTCCTCATAACATCTAAAGGAGTTTTTCCTTCACCACAGTCTCCATGGTGCTCATCAGGGATAAACACACACCATTCACCTTCACTGTTAATTTCTGTAAAGCGGATTTGAGACAATGTGTGTTGTGAAAAGCGCAATAGAAATAAACTTGACTGTGTGAAAGTAGTTTAAAGTAATAAACACACTTTACTCATAGAAACGATGATGGTGTTATTGGACGGAGCGAGTTACAATTAAAATAATAAATCAATAAATAAATAACTGGAAACCTTCCACCTACCTGTCATGTTGAAGTGCATTGTTCTGTCTCTCGTCCGTCTCAGATTAACTGAAAGTAGACTGTGGAAGTGCATATAAGAGTAGGCTGGGTTATAATTTCCTGAGGTGGGGTTTATCCTAATGAGAGAAATATTAGTTTAACAACAGAATGTTACACATCTTTAAAAATCTTTTCTACCTCAAGCTGCTTTGTTGAAAGTTCCAAATACCATGACGTTAAAATTGTGTTAAATACATACATACTGTCCACAAATAGAAATCTGTGCCACCTTAATCTTTTATCACGCTGTTGTGCCTTCAGGTTACATTCCACAGCTAACCTGAACATCTGCATCTAAAACAAAGCCCTTGGTGTGTTGTGCTTCTTTATCTCTGTGGTAATCGTATACTGAGAAGCACTCATTCGATAGTCAATGATTCATTCAACAAGAAAAAAGAAGTGAATAAAAAGAAATGGGATTTGACTGCAGTGCCTTTGATAATTTACTCAAATGATCAATGGGAGGAAAATGTTTAAAAATACTGTTTTAGTAGAGTTTAAGTAATAATTCAATAACATTCTCAAAAGTGCTTTATAACAAGAAACAAAGATGTTTAGTAATAAAAAATAAGATCAGGCATCAGGCAAATTATTAAATGCTTATATTCTTTTTTGATTAAACGGTGCAGGTTTTATTTTTATACCTGGAATAATAAAAACCTACAGCAGGAGCCATCAAAATGGAACAGCTTTCCAGTTAGTGGTTTGGGACTTGGATATAAACTCTAAGATTGTGTCCAATTAAAACATGTTGATTTAATCCCATCTTTTGTGAATAGTTTTTTCGAGGTAAAATTCAGATCTGGAAATGCTCGAGTCTTCCTCACTCGGGCGCATGTTTTTCCCTCTTTAGATTACTCATTAGGTAAAACTTTAGATTTAAAATGTACATGTCTATACATATTTCTGTCAAAATGATTAGTGACGACTGTTCATTTTTGGCAAATAAAATGTTATTGTGTAACTTCTAGATATATATATATGGATGTGTGTGTGGCTTTTTGGATGCTTTTGTAATGCCATACTTTGGCAGGAAGTCTTAACACTAGCGCATTGCTTTCTGTTCTCACATTTTAGCAGCTGACACCTTAAAACATTCAATTAGATTAAACTTTTCTGACTGTGTTTAATATGAAATAGAACTGAAAATGTGTAAATGTAACGTAAATCATGAATAAATTGGGAAAATTGCAGCCGATCGCTGTGTAAAACTGCAACTCCACGTGATGTCAGGCCACATCATCGGACCATCATTGAATGTTTTTTCTCACTTAAGGCGTAAATATATGCGAAGGATAAACCATGAGTGGGGGAATCTTACATCGTTTTAATGCACGATTGTGGAGGTAAAAAAGTACCCGACTTGAAACACTTACATCATGGTATTTTCCAGCATCGACAAGTTAAAGTTTCACTTAATTATTTTTATTCAGTGAAAACTAAACTTATAATCACTTAAAGTTTTAACTTTATAACTTTTTTATTTTATTTCCTTAAAACTACTTTGGAAAAATGCAGAATTTGACTGAATAGTTAAAAGTAATGTTGCGTTAAAATTTTTCTGAATTGTTCTGTTCTTAATCAGGGTTCGGGTTAGAGTTCGAGTCAGTCGTGTCATTACTCAGCTTTTTAGCATTTGCCTAAAAACAAGGTCATGATTTTTCAGATTACTGAACAAAACTATTTTTAGAATCTCTTTGAAGGTTTTGGTGGGGTGAAATATCAGATCTCGTAGATCCTGCTTCACAATACAAGAACCTCGATAAGCTTTCGATATCAGTATGACAAATATACAAGACAAAAAACATTTCATTGAGATTTAATAAGCAATAAAAATGTGTACATATTGCATGAGGCTGCATTATTTACATTCAGATATAAACATTGATGCTGTTTAAAATAAAAAAGTGAGCATAGATGATACAAAGTTGTGTTTAAAAAGAAAATCTTACCAACTTGTGAACTTTCTACATGTTTAAATGCACTTCTTTTGTAACAATAAGGATTACAGTCTCAGCTGCATTTTTTCTGCTTTTAGCTACACAATCTTCGTGCTAGAAACCAATGAGGAGTTTGAGTGCATAGAGCTTCTCCTCTCTGAGATCTCACTGACAATTATAGAGCATCGACCAAAGCAAATAGGAAACCACTGTTTAAATATCTTCAGTATGGAATTCCTGAATTTCTGCCCCACAAAGGCGTAGATGATGGGGTTGAGGCAGCAGTGACTGAATGCTAAGGTTTCCACCCACTGCGTGGCCATGTGCAGGTTCTCCTCCCATTGACAACTGGCCATGTAGCCAAACTGACGCAGGAACTTCATGAAGAGGACGATGTTGTAGGGCGTCCAAAAGAGGAAGAAAACAATGACCAAGACCAGGACGAGCTTGACCGCTTTGTGTCTCTTCTGAGATTTCATGGCCATTAAGATGGGGATGATACGCGAGTAGCAGAACACCATCACTGAGAGAGGAATAATCAAACCGAGTAGGTTCATCTCAATGTAAGAGAATAACATCAAGAATGTCTCTTCTGGATATTCCTCTTTGCACATTAATACATTCGAGTCATTTATCACTTGGGAGAAAATGATGGTTGGCAGAGAAGCTCCAAGGCTAAGTGCCCACATAAACATAGCCACAGCTACGCTAGCTCTGACGGACCGATACTTGGAGAAGAGGGAATTATGGGCATGGACAATGACAGAGTAGCGGTCCAAGGTCATGAGGATCATGAAGAAGATACTTCCATAGAATCCCAGCATGTAGAACCCTGTTACTGCATGGCACATGAAGCTCCCGAAGCTCCAGTCAGAGACGGCAGCGTAATGAGCCCAGAAAGGCAGTGAGATCAGGAAGAGGAGGTCTGAAAGGGCCAGGTTGAAGAGACACACATCTGTCACGTTTGACCTTTGGTGGTACTTGACCAGGACACACAACACCAGAGCGTTGCCGACGAAGCCCACGATGAAGACGATGCTGTAGATGGTAGGGAGGAACACCAGGCTGAAGGCATGTATGTTGGTGTTGCTGCAGAGCTGGATGTTGTGTTCTTCTTTGTAGTAATCGTAGTATTCCTCAGCTGCTTCTAAAACTTTATCACAATGCAATAACACATAATAAAAAGGCAAATGCATATTGTTTCTGTGAAGCTGCATGAAAAAGAAGCAGGTTTTTTTTGTCATCTGAGCAATTTATCAGTGTTTTAATATTAGAAACTTGAGTCCTGTTCTGGATAGAAGCTATAAATATCTGTTTCTGGACACCAACACTACACACTGTTAAAGCAGTTTTAGAAATTTGTAGGCAATCACTAAAACTAGAACTCCACAAAATAAAACAATTATGCAAAATGGAAAAAAAAAGATTCTCCTACCATTTGCCATGCTGGTGTGATTCATGGTCATGTCTGATCAGTTCAGACAGTGAAAGCAGTTTGAGTAAACTCGGGTGCGAGTAGGCTGAGCTGCGATTTCCTGGGGTGGAGCTTTACTCTTTCTGACAAAAAGCACCATGCATTTTAAAACAAAGAGACAAACACATCTTTTTTATAAACCTTTACATTATACATGTTTCAGAATATAAACACTGTATTGGCTTATCTTTATTAACGATCTGTTCTGAATATGTGTGTGACATTTAAATGGTAACCTACTGATGATAGACAGCAGAATAATTGATGTGTTAATCCGTATTCCCACTGCAATCATTTTAAAATAGGTACATTCAATCAGAGATCAATGTAACATAGAGTACAAATGTTAAAAATAATCCTTAATAAATTTTCTTTCGGCTTCTCCCGTTAGGGGTCGCCACTGTGGACCATCTGCCTTGAATTGGCACGTTTTTACGCTGGATGCCCTTCCTAACGCAACCCTCCCCATTTATTCAGGCTTGAGACCGGCACTAAGGCTTGTGCAACCCTAATGGGTGGGGTTGGTTCCCTGACCGGGGATCGAATAATTTTTGAATTTTGAAATATTTGCGTTGTCCTGCACTGCCACCTGCTGGTGTCATTTATGAACTTACGCAAATTATGCTTTATTTGATTAACTAAAGCTTTTAATAGAAAACAATTGAAAAATACTCAATGACTCAGTCTATAAAGTTTTAGTAAATCTATGTCCACATTTTATTTTTTATAGGATGTGTTGCCGGGTCCAGGGCCTATAGTATGATCCTAATCTTGGGGTACTGTCCCTGTAGAGATTCTGTACATGTTCTCCATCTGCTCTCTATCCATCAGAATATGCCTGATACAGCTGAAGCTGATTCTAGACATTAATGTTAAGTGTACAAACCAGCTCACCTGGCTTCTCTATTCCACTGGTGCTGACGTTACCTGTCAGGAAAAATTAAAGTTTGGTTTGGAGAAAACATATAAGATACTTTTGATTGAGTCGGAGATTGAACTTTTTCACCTGAAATACAAACCCACTGCCTGCTCAGATTATACAGAGATATGAGATAACAAACACTTAAAATGTAAAAAAAAACAGAAGCTAATCGTCCAAATCTACAAAGTATCTATTGACTGCATTTCCAGACTTCCAAATCTATTCATTTGTATGCAAATGTTTATTACAAGACATTCGGTTGCGAGTAAAACAGTCACATGACCGACATTTAAGCAGTGCATCTTGAGCAGTTCCATATTTAAATACTCAGGGCAGCAACCAGAGTGGTGTTTTATATACCAGAGTGGTGTTTTATATACCAGAGTGGTGTTTTATTTAGCAGGGAGGTGTTTTATATACCAGAGTGGTGTTTATTTAGCAGTGAGGTGTTCTCTATATCAGAGTGGTGTTTTATATAGCAGTGAGGTGTTCTATATATCAGAGTGGTGTTTTATTTAGCAGGGAGGTGTTCTATATTTCAGAGTGGTGTTTTATTTAGCAGTGAGGTGTTCTATATATCAGAGTGGTGTTTTATATAGCAGGGAGGTGTTCTATATATGAGTGTTGTTTTATTTAGCAGGGAGGTGTTCTATATATCAGAGTGGTGTTTTATATAGCAGTGAGGTGTTCTATATATCAGAGTGGTGTTTTATTTAGCAGGGAGGTGTTCTATATATCAGAGTGGTGTTTTATATAGCAGGGAGGTGTTCTATATATGAGTGTTGTTTTATTTAGCAGGGAGGTGTTTTATATACCAGAGTGGTGTTTTATTTAGCAGGGAGGTGTTCTATATATCAGAGTGGTGTTTTATTTAGCAGGGAGGTGTTCTATATATCAGAGTGGTGTTTTATATAGCAGGGAGGTGTTCTATATATGAGTGTTGTTTTATTTAGCAGGGAGGTGTTTTATATACCAGAGTGGTGTTTTATTTAGCAGGGAGGTGTTCTATATATCAGAGTGGTGTTTTATTTAGCAGGGAGGTGTTCTATATATCAGAGTGGTGTTTTATATAGCAGGGAGGTGTTCTATATATGAGTGTTGTTTTATTTAGCAGGGAGGTGTTCTATATATCAGAGTGGTGTTTTATTTAGCAGGGAGGTGTTCTATATATCAGAGTGGTGTTTTATATAGCAGGGAGGTGTTCTATATATCAGAGTGGTGTTTTATATAGCAGGGAGGTGTTCTATATATGAGTGTTGTTTTATTTAGCAGGGAGGTGTTCTATATATCAGAGTGGTGTTTTATTTAGCAGGGAGGTGTTCTATATATCAGAGTGGTGTTTTATTTAGCAGGGAGGTGTTCTATATATCAGAGTGGTGTTTTATATAGCAGGGAGGTGTTCTATATATGAGTGTTGTTTTATTTAGCAGGGAGGTGTTTTATATACCAGAGTGGTGTTTTATTTAGCAGGGAGGTGTTCTATATATCAGAGTGGTGTTTTATTTAGCAGGGAGGTGTTCTATATATCAGAGTGGTGTTTTATTTAGCAGGGAGGTGTTCTATATATGAGTGTTGTTTTATTTAGCAGGGAGGTGTTCTATATATCAGAGTGGTGTTTTATTTAGCAGGGAGGTGTTCTATATATCAGAGTGGTGTTTTATATAGCAGGGAGGTGTTCTATATATGAGTGTTGTTTTATTTAGCAGGGAGGTGTTCTATATATCAGAGTGGTGTTTTATTTAGCAGGGAGGTGTTCTATATATCAGAGTGGTGTTTTATATAGCAGGGAGGTGTTCTATATATCAGAGTGGTGTTTTATATAGCAGGGAGGTGTTCTATATATGAGTGTTGTTTTATTTAGCAGGGAGGTGTTCTATATATGAGTGTTGTTTTATTTAGCAGGGAGGTGTTCTATATATCAGAGTGGTGTTTTATTTAGCAGGGAGGTGTTCTATATATCAGAGTGGTGTTTTATATAGCAGGGAGGTGTTCTATATATGAGTGTTGTTTTATTTAGCAGGGAGGTGTTCTATATATCAGAGTGGTGTTTTATTTGGCAGGGAGGTGTTCTATATATCAGAGTGGTGTTTTATTTAGCAGGGAGGTGTTCTATATATTAGAGTGGTGTTTTATTTAGCAGGGAGGTGTTCTATATATCAGAGTGGTGTTTTATTTAGCAGGGAGGTGTTCTATATTTCAGAGTGGTGTTTTATATAGCAGGGAGGTGTTCTATATATCAGAGTGTTGTTTTATTTAGCAGGGAGGTGTTCTATATATCAGAGTGTTGTTTTATTTAGCAGGGAGGTGTTCTATATATCAGAGTGGTGTTTTATATAGCAGGGAGGTGTTCTATATATCAGAGTGGTGTTTTATTTAGCAGGAAGGTGTTCTATATATCAGAGTGGTGTTTTATTTAGCAGGGAGTTGTTCTATATATCAGAGTGGTGTTTTATTTAGCAGGGAGTTGTTCTATATATCAGAGTGGTGTTTTATTTAGCAGGGAGGTGTTCTATATATCAGAGTGGTGTTTTATTTAGCAGGGAGGTGTTCTATATATCAGAGTGTTGTTTTATTTAGCAGGGAGGTGTTCTATATATCAGAGTGTTGTTTTATTTAGCAGGGAGGTGTTCTATATATCAGAGTGGTGTTTTATTTAGCAGGGAGGTGTTCTATATATCAGAGTGGTGTTTTATTTAGCAGGGAGGTGTTCTATATATCAGAGTGGTGTTTTATTTAGCAGGGAGGTGTTCTATATATCAGAGTGGTGTTTTATTTAGCAGGGAGGTGTTCTATATATCAGAGTGGTGTTTTATATAGCAGGGAGGTGTTCTATATATCAGAGTGGTGTTTTATATAGCAGGGAGGTGTTCTATATATGAGTGTTGTTTTATTTAGCAGGGAGGTGTTCTATATATGAGTGTTGTTTTATTTAGCAGGGAGGTGTTCTATATATCAGAGTGGTGTTTTATTTAGCAGGGAGGTGTTCTATATATCAGAGTGGTGTTTTATTTAGCAGGGAGGTGTTCTATATATCAGAGTGGTGTTTTATTTAGCAGGGAGGTGTTCTATATATCAGAGTGGTGTTTTATTTAGCAGGGAGGTGTTCTATATATCAGAGTGGTGTTTTATTTAGCAGGGAGGTGTTCTATATATCAGAGTGGTGTTTTATTTAGCAGGGAGGTGTTCTATATATCAGAGTGGTGTTTTATTTAGCAGGGAGGTGTTCTATATATCAGAGTGGTGTTTTATTTAGCAGGGAGGTTTTCTATATATCAGAGTGGTGTTTTATATAGCAGGGAGGTGTTCTATATATGAGTGTTGTTTTATTTAGCAGGGAGGTGTTCTATATATGAGTGTTGTTTTATTTAGCAGGGAGGTGTTCTATATATCAGAGTGGTGTTTTATATAGCAGGGAGGTGTTCTATATATGAGTGTTGTTTTATTTAGCAGGGAGGTGTTCTATATATCAGAGTGGTGTTTTATATAGCAGGGAGGTGTTCTATATATATGTGTTGTTTTATTTAGCAGGGAGGTGTTCTATATATCAGAGTGGTGTTTTATTTAGCAGGGAGGTGTTCTATATATCAGAGTGGTGTTTTATTTAGCAGGGAGGTGTTCTATAAATCAGAGTGGTGTTTTATATAGCAGGGAGGTGTTCTATATATGAGTGTTGTTTTATTTAGCAGGGAGGTGTTCTATATATCAGAGTGGTGTTTTATTTAGCAGGGAGGTGTTCTATATATGAGTGTTGTTTTATTTAGCAGGGAGGTGTTCTATATATCAGAGTGGTGTTTTATTTAGCAGGGAGGTGTTCTATATATCAGAGTGGTGTTTTATTTAGCAGGGAGGTGTTCTATAAATCAGAGTGGTGTTTTATATAGCAGGGAGGTGTTCTATATATGAGTGTTGTTTTATTTAGCAGGGAGGTGTTCTATATATCAGAGTGGTGTTTTATATAGCAGGGAGGTGTTCTATATATCAGAGTGGTGTTTTATTTAGCAGGGAGGTGTTCTATAAATCAGAGTGGTGTTTTATATAGCAGGGAGGTGTTCTATATATGAGTGTTGTTTTATTTAGCAGGGAGGTGTTCTATATATCAGAGTGGTGTTTTATTTAGCAGGGAGGTGTTCTATATATCAGAGTGTTGTTTTATTTAGCAGGGAGGTGTTCTATATATCAGAGTGGTGTTTTATTTAGCAGGGAGGTGTTCTATATATCAGAGTGGTGTTTTATTTAGCAGGGAGGTGTTCTATAAATCAGAGTGGTGTTTTATATAGCAGGGAGGTGTTCTATATATGAGTGTTGTTTTATTTAGCAGGGAGGTGTTCTATATATCAGAGTGGTGTTTTATTTAGCAGGGAGGTGTTCTATATATCAGAGTGTTGTTTTATTTAGCAGGGAGGTGTTCTATATATCAGAGTGGTGTTTTATTTAGCAGGGAGGTGTTCTATATATCAGAGTGGTGTTTTATTTAGCAGGGAGGTGTTCTATAAATCAGAGTGGTGTTTTATATAGCAGGGAGGTGTTCTATATATGAGTGTTGTTTTATTTAGCAGGGAGTAACTAAAACAAACCAAAACCAGAAAAAATAACATGCCTATCCATAAACCAGCTAACGGTTATATATGTAGTATGGATTCAGGTTGGCGTTATCTTGTATGCACTCAAATCTCCATCACTGTACAGTTAATAACTGCAGCATGATAAAATAGACTTGAAGTTTAAAACCACATACATTTATAAATGACCCTAATAACCCCTCAAACCTACGTTTTTGTTAACAGTGAAAGCTTTTTTGCTTTGTTTTTTTCCTACTTGTTACATTAATCACGGACAATTCCTCCTCCACCATCAGGGGGCACCCTCATTTCACTTTTGACTCTTTCCCGTTCTCCGCTACACCATGTGTCGTGCACACCCAGCTGTTCTTTATCCCGGTGAGTTATTGCTGTATTGGAATTGAGCACATTAAATATCTACACTCGTTTTTACGCTCATTGTGCCTCAAAGACAGAAAAGTGACTCAATTGGTAAATGAGTTACTTTTTATAGTTAATTCTGTATGAAAGTAAATTTAGATGAATAAAAAAAAAAAAAGATGGAATCTTGAAAGATAGATTACCGATTTAGTGATATATATATATATATTTAAACATAGCTATGAACTAAGTAAATACTATGGAAAATAAGCCCAGCACTACTTTTGAGGAACTCTGCTATGCACCACCTCCTTGACTTTTTTTCTCAAAAGGTTCTTCTGTAGGTGTTTTGTTATTATTTAACTGTATTTAAGTAATACATTTTGGTATGTGGTTCTATCATAACCAAATAAGGGATGATGTTGCAAACGTCTAGGTTTTGTGTTGTGAGTCACCAGGAAACATGAAAATACACAAGAAAACTTTTAATGGCACATAATGAGATTTTAATCACTTTATAGAATTACATCTTTCCAGACGGCAATAAATCGATTCAATAGGATTTTCTGAAAAACTACATTTTTTTTTAGAAATTTCTATGTAGAGAGTTTGTTTAAAATAAAGCACATGATGCACAAACAACACAAAATAAATTAGTGGCAATAAATATGCAAAAAGCATCCTTTAGTAGTGAATCCACATCATAGAAATCTTTTCTCTATTAATGAGTATGTGGAAAAGCAGGATGTGCAGCTGGGTAATGAACAGGATGTGTTGGTTTCCATGGGTGGGGCTTTTACACCAAAGATGAACATTAAAAACTTGTATTTTCCAGGAAGATCTTTTCAAGCAGAACCACAGTTATCCATTGTGGTTTAATTATGGGATGTGCCTCCAAAAAAAAATTAATGCTGGTTTTGTGTCATCAGATTGATTGCTTTGAGTGCATGCATTTTCTTCTGCTTTTTTATTTGCATGGCTTTCCTTGCTTGCAGTTTCTCTTTCTGGGGAGAATTTATGAAATACTGTCACAAACCGCCACTGGGATCTTGATCAAATCCCCGAACCAGGCACAGTTTTAACTGGTACAATGATGTGTGATTAGATGTATATTTTAACTAACTGGATGCTCAGGGTTTAGAATGTTAGACTTCTGATGTGAGTTCAAATCTCAGATTCACCAAGCCGACTCTTGAGACATCAATCGCTCAGTTATTTAACTGTGGAATGTAAGTTGTTCTGGATCTGTAAATTGGACCTGGGTATTGGATTATACTGTATCTACCCAAGAGGTAAAATTATACTACAATTACACTACAAATCTACCCAAGAGGTGAAACGCCATTATATAAATGAGGATGTGCTGTCACATGGTCCCAGGCAGTGCAGATCGCAAAACAAACCTTACTGGAAAATAAAGCACATGATGCCTTCATGAGATGACTGGTGTGTAATATAAGGTTCAGTGTTGGAATCATTATTACTCCTGCTGGTTGGACTTGAGTCCTGTGGGTAAAAGTGAAAACTCCTGATAGAGAATTCACCTGCTTCGTCCTTCAGAGATGAGACGGATCACTGCCGAGCCTCTTTGAATTACAGGACAGTTCTTTAATCAGTACCAATTCCTGGTTACAGACTATAAAGCCTCATTCTAATCTTTCCATATTACGAAGCCTTTTTAGAATTGCCTTTTATGTAAAGTCTGAGCTGTTCCTTGTTTAGTTTATCGTCTTAATGCTTAATGTAGTGTTCTTTTATTTCTATTTTCAGAAAATAGAACTTCACCACCAGCGACTTCACCATAGGGCAAGCTTTAAGCTTGCGTATGTCTTCAATGCATATTAAAGTAAAAATCAGGTGTTTAGAAATCTGTATCTGTTTCTGAGCTGAACAGCTGAACCAAAACAGCTGCTTGTTCCTAATAGACACATATGAAACAAGTGTATATATAACGGCCCCAGAAAATATATGACCCCAAGTTCAAGACATTCAACATTCTTTTTTGGTACATGACAACCTGCACAAGTTGCACATGATGTCCACAAACATTTCATTGAAAGCCATGAAGGGGAAAGGGAAATAAAACCACAAAGTTTGTTTACATAGGCTGTTATTGTGAAGACCTCACTGAGTATTTGCATATTAGCTTAAAATACATTTTATAATCCTCTGATGGGATTGTATCATCCTGCCTCGCACAAATTTATTTGTATATGAAAAGCAGTTTTGGTAATTTAGTAACCGTTCATGAGAGAGCAGTGGTTATATTACATATTACCAGAATATACCAGTTCCTGTTACCACCTACTGTCTTTCTCTTAAAATGTTTGATATTGTCTGGTTTAGGTTTTGTTTAAGCTGTTGCATTTTTTGCCCAGTTTTGGCTACACAAACTTTGTGCTGGAAACTTCTGGGGAGCGTGAGGGCACACTCATGCTTCTTCTCCCTGAGAAGTCACTGACAGTTTTTGTACAGCAAACAAAGCAAAGAGGAAACCACTCTTTCAGAATCTTGAGAACCAAATTCCTGAATTTCTGCCCCACAAAGGCGTAGATGATGGGGTTGAGGCAGCAGTGACTGAACGCTATGGTTTCCACCCACTGCATAGCCATGTTCAGGTCCTGCTCCCACTGACATGTGTTCATGTAGCCCAAGTGATGCAGGAACCTCAGGAAGATGACAATTTTGTAGGGCGTCCAGAAGAGGAAGAAAACAATGACTAAAACAAAGACAAGCTTGACAGCTTTGTGTTTTTTTTTTAGATTTCATGGCCGTTAAGATGGGAACAATACGCGAGTAGCACAACACCATCACTGAGAGAGGAATAATCAAGCCAAGGACATTCATCTCAATATAAGATAATGACCTCCATCCTGTGCCTTCTGGATATTCCACTCTGCATCTCCATCCATTTGATTCATTCTTAATTTGGGAGAAAATTATGGTTGGAAGTGAAGCTCCCATGCTAAGTGCCCACATAAACAAAATCAGTACTATACTGCCTCTGATAGGTTGATGCCTGGAGAAGAGAGAAGTGTGGATTTGGGCAGTAATGGTGTAGCGATGTACAGTCATGAGGATTATGAAGAAGATACTTCCATAGAATCCCAGTATGTAGAGCGCTGTTACCGCATGGCACATGAAGTTCCCAAAGGTCCACTTATTTATACAGCGTAATGAGCCCAGAAAGGCAGTGAGATCAGGAAGAGGAGGTCTGAAAGGGCCAGGTTGAAGAGACACACATCTGTCACGTTTGCACTTTTGTGGTACTTCACCAGGACACACCGTTAGCTGGTTTATGGATAGGCATGTTATTTTTTCTGGTTTTGGTTTGTTTTAGTTACTCCCTGCTAAATAAAACAACACTCATATATAGAACACCTCCCTGCTAAATAAAACACCACTCTGATATATAGAACACCTCCCTGCTATATAAAACACCACTCTGATATATAGAACACCTCCCTGCTAAATAAAACAACACTCATATATAGAACACCTCCCTGCTAAATAAAACACCACTCTGATATATAGAACACCTCCCTGCTAAATAAAACACCACTCTGATATATAGAACACCTCCCTGCTAAATAAAACAACACTCATATATAGAACACCTCCCTGCTATATAAAACACCACTCTGATATATAGAACACCTCCCTGCTATATAAAACACCACTCTGATATATAGAACACCTCCCTGCTAAATAAAACAACACTCATATATAGAACACCTCCCTGCTATATAAAACACCACTCTGATATATAGAACACCTCCCTGCTATATAAAACACCACTCTGATATATAGAACACCTCCCTGCTAAATAAAACAACACTCATATATAGAACACCTCCCTGCTATATAAAACACCACTCTGATATATAGAACACCTCCCTGCTATATAAAACACCACTCTGATATATAGAACACCTCCCTGCTAAATAAAACACCACTCTGATATATAGAACACCTCCCTGCTAAATAAAACAACACTCATATATAGAACACCTCACTGCTATATAAAACACCACTCTGATATATAGAACACCTCCCTGCTAAATAAAACACCACTCTGATATATAGAACACCTCCCTGCTAAATAAAACACCACTCTGATATATAGAACACCTCCCTGCTAAATAAAACAACACTCATATATAGAACACCTCACTGCTAAATAAAACACCACTCTGATATATAGAACACCTCCCTGCTAAATAAAACAACACTCATATATAGAACACCTCACTGCTAAATAAAACACCACTCTGATATATAGAACACCTCCCTGCTAAATAAAACACCACCTCTGATATATAGAACACCTACCTGCTAAATAAAACACCACTCTGATATATAGAACACCTCCCTGCTAAATAAAACAACACTCATATATAGAACACCTCCCTGCTATATAAAACACCACTCTGATATATAGAACACCTCCCTGCTAAATAAAACAACACTCATATATAGAACACCTCACTGCTATATAAAACACCACTCTGATATATAGAACACCTCCCTGCTAAATAAAACACCACTCTGATATATAGAACACCTCCCTGCTAAATAAAACACCACTCTGATATATAGAACACCTCCCTGCTAAATAAAACAACACTCATATATAGAACACCTCACTGCTAAATAAAACACCACTCTGATATATAGAACACCTCCCTGCTAAATAAAACAACACTCATATATAGAACACCTCACTGCTAAATAAAACACCACTCTGATATATAGAACACCTCCCTGCTAAATAAAACACCACCTCTGATATATAGAACACCTACCTGCTAAATAAAACACCACTCTGATATATAGAACACCTCCCTGCTAAATAAAACAACACTCATATATAGAACACCTCCCTGCTATATAAAACACCACTCTGATATATAGAACACCTCCCTGCTAAATAAAACACCACTCAGGCCGTTGCCTATGAAGCCCACGATGAAGACGATGCTGTAGAGGGTAGGGAGGAACACTTGGCTGAATGACCTTATGCTATCATGTCTGCAGATTTGAATCTCATCTGATATTCTGTTGTAGTAGTCAAAATACTATTCAGCTGTTTATGAAAAACAATCAAACAGTAAACTCATAAGCATATATTAGATACAAAATGAAAATCCAGAAAAGCAGTCAAAAAAATTTATTTTGTTTGCTAGCATGTTTTGCTAATTTTAGCATGTTTAGCTTTTTAGCAATGTACTCAGAACAGATTTAAGCAGCTTGCACTCACTTTAAAACATTTCTAATTGAAATAATGACCTTTACCATCCACTAGAAAATGTTCAATGCTGAAAAAAGAAATTCCACCTCCTTGTCATGTTGGAGTATACCATGGTCATGGCTCTGCATAGTTGCATAGTTCTGTAATGCAGAGTTATGACCGGGAAAACAGGCAGTATATGCTACTGTCTGACGAGGCGGAGCTGTGTGTCCTGCAATTATTACTAAAAGAAACTACGCACAGCTTCTGTCAAAAATCAGGAGATACCTAGTCTTTTTTTTTTTTTTAAACACATGCATATTGCTTTTGTTTAGGTAAAAGTCAAAACCATAAGATGTGGGCAGTGAATGACTGGAAAAACACTGTGTGGACAGATTAGTTTCAATTCTGTTTGTAACAGAAGGACTTCTGATTGTGATGAGCCTGATACCCCACAGTCACACATGGAAGTGGAAGCTTAATGATTTGGGGTTGTTTTGGAGCCGGGAAGATTGAAGAAATCCTAAACCAACATGGCTACGATTCCATCGTTCAACAAGCAGTTTCATCTGGACAATGAGCTGAAGCACACGTGTGAGTTCTGTAAGCGTCATTTAGTGAGTACTCTAACCCTAATCCTACCCTCAGTACTCAAACCCTAACCCAACCAAAGTACTCTAACCCTACCCACATTATTCTAACCCTAACCCTACCCCCAGTACTCTAACCCTAACCCTACCAAAGTACTCTAACCCTACCCCCAGTACTCTAACCCTAACCCTACCCCCAGTACTCTAACCCTAACCCTAACCAAAGTACTCTAACCCTACCCCCAGTACTCTAACCCCAACCCCACTACTCTAACCCTACCCCCAGTACTCTAGCCCTGGCCCTACCCCCAGTACTCTAGCCCTGGCCCTACCCCCAGTACTCTAGCCCTGGCCCTACCCCCAGTACTCTAACACTACCCCCAGTACTCTAACCCTACCCTAGTACTCTAGCCCTAACCCAATCCCCAGTACTCTAACCCTAACCCTACCCCAATACTCTAACCCTACCCCTACCCCCAGTACTCTAACCCTACCCCAATACTCTAACCCTACCCCCAGTACTCTAACACTACCCCCAGTACTCTAACCCTTACACTACCCCCAGTACTCTAGCCCTGGCCCTACCCCCAGTACTCTAGCCCTGGCCCTACCCCCAGTACTCTAACCCTAACCCTACCCCAGTACTCTAACCCTAACCCTACCCCAGTACTTTAACCCTAACCCTACCCCCAGTACTCTAACCCTAACCCTACCCCCAGTACTCTAACCCTACCCCAGTACTCTAACCCTACCCTAGTACTCTAACCCTACCCCCAGAACTCTAACCCTACCCCCAGTACTCTAACCCTACCCTCAGTACTCTAACCCTACCCTTACCCCCAGTACTCTAACCCTACCCACAGTACTCTAACCCTACCCCCAGAACTCTAACCCTACCCTCAGTACTCTAACCCTACCCTTACCCCCAGAACTCTAACCCTTACCCCCAGTACTCTAACCCTACCCTCAGTACTCTAACCCTACCCTTACCCCCAGTACTCTAACCCTACCCTTACCCCCAGTACTCTAACCCTAACCCTACCCCTACCCCCAGTACTCTTCTTTTAACAAGAAACAATTTTTATTGCAATCATAGAAAGCAGATATTTAATGTTTGTTTTATTGAAGGTCATCACAGCAAAGACTTAACAAACAAATTCAATAATCAGTCATTTTGGATTTAAAACAAACCTTTAGTCATATGAGACCATATGGAGTTCTTGTGCTGAATATAAGCAGGCAAGCAGACAACTGCAAATCATTTCCCCAAACTTTATCTTTGTTTAAAATAAATCTGGATCTAAAAATAGAACAAAAATTATAGAAATGTGTTGGTTTTCACTTTCAAGTCTGATATGAGCTGTCAAACACTTTTCAAACACAAATATGAGAAAGTAACAGTTTTCTACCTGTTCCTGAAGATTACTGACCAGATACAGCTTTTCTATTAATTTTTTTTAGGAGATACAATTGTGCAACTTATAACAAAAGAATGATTTGTTTGTATATGTAGATTTGAAACATGGGTTACACCCCAGTGTTTTATTGTGAGTCTATGGTGTTAATCAGAAAGACAGAAATAAATAAATGAAAAGTATATTAAACATATTCAGAAAATATAGTTGATTTGATATGCCACAAAATGACCGTAATTGGGTGACATCATTTTCTGAAGCAGTAATACAGTACATATGGTGTAAATTTCTTTTGAGCAGCCTGGAAACCTAATTGCTCATCAAAGTGATGCAAAGAAGCAATCAGTCATAAGACGTTTTTTATTATATAAATAAATATAAGCTCATCTACTTCACTTGACATGTGCAACCAATCCATTAAATTAGTTAAAGAACAACTTCATTCTTTTTCTTTAGAGTCGGCTCAACCTGCCAAAACCTGCGTCAACTGCAAAACGTGTACAAACTTGACAACACCGAAAAGAATTTACAAGTGTAATGGAAAAAAAAGCTTTATCCCTGCCAGGGGCAGGTATAAATATAGTCAGCTCTAAATAGTGATTGTGATTACACTTACCAGTTAAATTATACCAAAAATTAAATATTCATAGTAGATTATATTCTAAAATTCAGACATTGCTCATTCAAAATGTAGAACTAAGCTTTGTGTATTCACACGGCATGTAAAATACAGTAGGACTTGGTGATAACAGTTAGTGTTAGGATTTTGTCTTTGTGCTGGCTATTGTGGAGCTGCGCGAGTACATAACGTTTCTTCTCTGTGAGAACTCCCTCTCAATTGTTATACCACGACCAAAGCAAAGAGGAAACCACTCTTTCAGGATCTTTAGGAATAAATTCCTGAATTTCTGCCCCACAAAGGCGTAGATGATGGGGTTGAGGCAGCAGTGACTGAACGCTATGGTTTCCACCCACTGCATAGCCATGTTCAGGTCCTGCTCCCACTGACACGTGTTCATGTAGCCCAAGTGATACAGGAACTTCATGAAGATGACGATGTTGTAGGGCGTCCAGAAGAGAAAGAAAACAATGACCAAGACCAGCATGAGCCTCACAGCTTTTTGTTTTTTCTGAGATTTCATGGTCATTAAAATGGGGATGATACGCGAGTAGCAGAACACCATCACAGAGAGAGGAATAATCAAGCCGATGACGTTCAGCTCAATATAAGAGAACTGCCTCCACATTGTCCCATTAGGATTTTCTAATTTGCATGTCCATACGTTCGAGTCATTCTTCACTTGGGAGAAAATGATGTTTGGAAGTGAGGCTAATAAGCTAATTGCCCACATAAACAAAGCCATAGCTATGCTAGCTCTGACAGACCGGTACTTGGAGAAGAGGGAGGTATAGGTATGGACAATGACGGCATAGCGTTCAGTAGTCATTAAGATCATGAAGAAGATACTTCCATAGAATCCCAGCATGTAGAACGCTGTTACCGCATGGCACATGAAGCTCCCGAAGATCCACTCAGCTATGGCAGCGTAATGAGCCCAGAAAGGCAGTGAGATCAGGAAGAGGAGGTCTGCAAGGGCCAGGTTGAAGAGACACAGGTCTGACACGTTCGAACTTTTGCGGTACTTGACCAGGACACACAACACCAGAGCATTACCGATGAAGCCCACGATAAAGACGATGCTGTAGAGGGTAGGGAGGAACACCAGGCTGAAGGCCTTTACTTGAGAAATGTTGCAGACCAAGAACTGTTTGTGGTCGTCTAAGTTGCAGTAATCAGAGAAGTCTGTTAAATGAGAAAAAAAAGTCTGATTGGCTGCTTTAAACAATAATCCTGTTCTACCTGAAGTTAAGCCTGTTTATCATCTGATGAGGTGACGGTTAAACAATTTCATCATTGTTCTGGAGCACCATCTATTGTGAGAGACAGGCATGTCTAATTACAGCATTAATCACCTGCAATGTTAATGTTTACAGCAGCTTTTTAAACCTGACTTATTAGATTCAGTTACATGGAAAAGCAAGTACCTTTTCAGTTCTTTTTTTTTTTTTGTTTGCACCAGAACAATCGATTTTCAACACACTTTACTAATTGATAGAAACAATAACAAGTGGCAACCTGGTAACTGAAAAATGAAAAGGTTTTACCTACTCGCCATGTCGCAGTGCATTCTCTCCATGTCTCATCATTTCACTGATTGTGAAAGACCCTGTGAAGAAAATTATATAACAGTAGGCTGAGCTGTGATCTCAGAAGGCGGAGATTTTGTCTTGATGCCAGAACAGTTTGTCACCATTTGTGAGAGAAAATCAGAAATGTGCAAATACAGAACACACGATACAGTCGGATTACAGTCAATGCGTTGTTTCTTTTTAATAATGTATGGCCATGGCTAATGTATTGAGGTTTGTGTGTGTTCATAAAAAAAAATAATAAAAATGACTCCCAGAGGAAGAGCAGCCTGCTGATGGATTTTCAATTGTAATGATATATAATCAAATTTTATCTAATCTAATCTAATTTAATCTAATCTAATAAAATAATTTTCACATTCAACTTGTCCAGCAGTCCCACTGAAGGGACAGTCAGAAGCATAAAGAAATATCAGACAAAAGAATGGAATTCATAATCATCAGCTGCTGTTTATTGTGGAAGACAAAGGGTTCAGGCGATTCAAGTCCTACTTGGATTCACGTTACACTATGCCAGGGCATAAATATGTCATCGGTGTGTGCCGGCCACAGTTATACCAACCAGTGTTCACACACGTCAACAGCCTAATAAAGGACAACACATCAGTTATTTTCACGACTGACATTTGGTGTGTGAGTGAACGTCCAATGTCCATGTTGAGCCTTACTGCACAGCTTATTAATCAAAACTTCAAACTACAAAAGTTCTCGAAAGTTTTTATAAAAACGGCCACAAGGGACTCCAGTCTACACAGCCTGCCGTGCATAGTGCATTCCCTGCAGCTTGCTGTGGCCGGGGGAGGTGTCACAGAGGCTCCTGCTTGCCTTCTCCCGATTTCAGAGTGTTCAGAAACAACCAATCCAGAGACTTCATCACGATGTACCTACCAGGTGGAACAGTACCGTAAACATGCTGCGACTATGACTTTTCCTCTACGTTCAACAGAGGTGGCAAAAGTACACACATCCTTTACTTTAGTAGAAGTACAGATCCTCATGTTTTAAAATACTCGGGTAAAAGTTGAAGTACTGATTATACTTTTTTACTTAAGTGACAGTAAAGAAGTCTTGGCTCAGACATGTACTTCAGTAAAAAGTAGTTTTAGTGTCACATATAATGATATTAACGATAGATAGATAGATAGATAGATAGATAGATAGATAGATAGATAGATTGACAGACAGACAGACAGACAGACAGACAGACAGACAGACAGACAAACAGACCAATCTTTATTGTCATTGCATTGTGCAGGTACACAGCAACGGAATGCAGTTTGGCATCTACCAGAATTGCAAAAAGTAGCAATCGTGCAAATAGTGCAGATAAATATGTAGCATATTTACAGTGTGTGAATAAATATAAAGGCTATAACAGTGCAGAGACGTGTGGACATCATTAAGAAGTACAGGTGGATGTTGTAAGGCGATGGCATTGAAGAGGAAATGTGCAGAAGTGCAAGCTGAATATACATACAGTACAGACCAAAAGTTTGGACACACCTTCTCATTCAAAGAGTTTTCTTTATTTTCATGACTATGAAAATTGTAGATTCACACTGAAGGATTAACACGTGGAATTATATATGGAATTATATACATAACAAAAAAGTGTAAAACAACTGAAAAATGTCATATTGTAGGTTCTTCAAAGTAGCCACCTTTTGCTTTGATTACTGCTTTGCACACTCTTGGCATTCTCTTGATGAGCTTCAAGAGGTAGTCACCTGAAATTGTCTTCCAACAGTCTTGAAGGAGTTCCCCGAGAGATGCTTGGCACTTGTTGGCCCTTTTGCCTTCACTCTGCGGTCCAGCTCACCCCTAAACCATCTCGATTGGGTTCAGGTCCGGTGACTGTGGAGGTGTGTCCAATGAGAAGGTGTGTCCAAACTTTTGGTCTGTGCTGTATATGTGTATATGTGTGTGTATATATATATATATATATATATATATATATATATATATATATATATATATATATATATATATATATATATATATATATATATTACACACACGTGCGCGCGCACACACACATTATATACACATATACATGAATGTAAAATGTTGAGCAGAATGTACAGTGAGGATGTAAATATATAAAGATACGTATAGATAAAAATAATGCAGATGTAATGAGGAGTGAAAATGATATACTATGTAATATGTACATTGTATGTATTTTTGTACAGAGGTTATCAATCACATTCAATATTTAATTGCAACTAAATCGCACATTTCTATCTGTTCTAAATGTACCATATATTAATACTTCCTGTTTTTAATACTTTAAGCAACATGGACATAAAGAAATATGGATGCAACATAGAGCATAAAGACAAACATTTTTTTTTTTATGTTTTAAAGTAATTATGGTGGTTTAAATGATGTTAATCATCAGGATACCAAATGGAACCAACAAAACGTCACCCAGAGGGTTAATTGTGTGAAACATGGTGGATTTGGTGTTTGATTTAAGACAAAAATAAGACAAAAGTTTGCTGATTACAAATATTTTTCGGTATAGTTTATTTGTTTTATATCTTAGTAAAGAAAGAACGTTGTCGATTGGTGTATGTTTTGCTGGAGGTTTTAATTTTATCTTTTATATTTAGTTATTTATTTAAGTATTTATTTTTTTTATATAAATGGTAAAACAGAAATGTGCGCTGAATTAATAGCACGTTGATACAATTTAGTGGCGTTTAAAAGAATTTTGCAAAACCAATTAAAAATGTTGTTACCTGATAAAATGTGTCCAGGCTGAACATCCACATATAGAACACAAGAAATGATGATGATGATGATGAAGATCAGGAATGTGTCAGTTCTCAGTCATGTTTACATCACTGACTCCCTCTGTCTCATCCACGTTATCTTTACTTCTTGTTGCTTTCTGCTTGCTGATTCTCAGCTTCGTAAACTAGACTGCATCTGTGGTTAATGAGAGACAGGACATTATTCACCAGGAGATTAAAGAAGACGCACAATGACAGGAAATCGGTTGATGGGCTGAAATCAGCGTAGTGAAAATAAAAATATTAACATTTCACCAAATCAATGGATTAAAAGTAATAAGCCGGTTTTGAAAATGTAAGAAGTAAAAAGTACAGATATTTGTGTGAAAATGTAATGAGAAAAAGTAAAAAGTTGTCTAATAGTTGGAGAGTTAATAATAAGACTACAGAATAAAAGCGTATTTTTTGCAGTATGTTTAGGTGAGGAATTAAAAAAGAGCCAAGCATAAACTCAAAATGCATTCAATAATAAAACATTTCTCTGTGCTGTTATCTGTAACTGTAACCCAATCACTAATTCTCATTATGATTTTTTTTTTATGTTCAAGTCAAATAAATGAATGAATGTTTTGTTTACTTCTTCTAAAAAATGTGTATATACACACATATCGAGAGAGAGATATTTCCCTTACACACTCAAGCCCCAAAAACGTGAGTTGCTTTGTGATGTCATGGCCACTGTCTTTATACCTGTTTATTAGCAAGAGAACAAAATATTTATTGATTTGTTTGAATTGAGAAAAAAAAAAAACAGGAGTATTTTCTTTTATTTATTTTTATATATTATACAAGAAAGTTGCATTTGTGAAGCTCTACTCTCTTCCTAATTACAAAATATATATTTTTTCTTATGAATAAATAATTGAAATTATCTAGTAAATAAATAGTAAAGAAACATCTCTGTCCATCAGTTAGGTGTCATTTTTATTTTTTCACTGTATTGTGTGCTACAAAAATCAATCTTATATGCATTACATATCTGTACATTTCCATACATTCACTGAATAAGAATAGAGCATTAGAAATGATAAAGGTCTTCATTTAGAATCAACCTTAATTTTTACAGTCAACTAAAAACGTCCCATTCATACACCTGAGCAGTTGTAGGAATTCAGCCTCTTGTTCAGGAGAATCTGGAGGCTTGAAAATGGCCCTCGGATCAGTACTCCGATAGTCACTTAGCTCTTAACCACTAATAACCTCCAATAACCTTTTTACCCCTGAGCTACTTCTTCCCAGCATAATGGCGAGGATTTATTAGCAAATTAAAGCATTAATGTCAACAACAGCACTGTTTTTTTTTTTTATTTAATTTATCATTGAAACAACTTTTAAAGGTTTTTAGGGTAAATCAAAAATTATGCCAAAAATTAACCATGAAAATTGTTGCATTAAAGAGCAATGTGTACATTTTGTTATTTTTTTGGATTATAAAATTAGAACCTAGACCTGAGTTCCACCAGAGACTTACTGTGCTGTTGTTTGTTCTGGCCAAGTTTTGAAGGCCACAGTGAATTCTAGGAAGTGGAGTCTCTGGTGAATCTACTTTAGGAGGATTAGTGTGCTGGAATAAAGAATTATTCCTTCTGGGCTTTTAATTTACCATTTAATGAAACTTCCCACCATTCTCATGTGAATTGAAGACGTTTCGGGTCGTGGGGGTTGTATTTATATATCCAGTGTGAGGGGAATGTTAGGTGCCAGTGGTCCGGATGGGATGGGACAGGAGATCCACCATGTTCATAACATTATTGATGGATTTGAGGATTCAATGAGGGTTGATGTTTGTCATTGAGCTTCTTGCAGCCTTGTGTTTTTCATGATTTTAGATGATGTGCATAAACACTGTATCGTGTGCTCACTTGTTCACTCTACCTGGTCTGGCAGGACACGAGATGTGACGGAATGTAGGGAGTTTACAAATGATTCTATAAGGATCTTTATTCAGTGTTGCCCTGTAACTTCACAAGGAAAAGTGAGACCAGTCTGTAATTCCTGTTAATTTATATCAGATTTCTGTTCACTGGTGGAAGTTTCTTGGAGTTGAAAACTGCAGGGTAATGTTAAGGTTTGTTTCCAAATCTTTGGGATTGATCACTTTCACTAAAGGATTGATTGTTTTGACTTCCTAATTCTCTGAACTCTCGGATAAGTCAGGATTGACCACACTGAGAATTACTTCTCAACTCAATAAGTGCCCAAAGTCTGTATTTTATAGGGTTGAGTGTGTGCTGCATTAACCACAGGTGTTTGTTTATAACATGCCAGTAGAATGAGCGCCAGTTTGGGAATAAAGCTGGAGGTTAGTAAGAAATGCACACCTGTTCTGAACTTTTAAATGGGTGATCTATGTTTCAGTTAGTGCTGGAAGGAGTAACAGGTGGACAGATAAGAGCGTAACATGTTCCCCATGTAACTATTCCCCAGAGTGCCCATCCAGAAGGTGCCCAGCTCAGACAGTTTCCGGTCGAAAACCTACTAAAGTGCCCAGACCTAAAGTATGTTTTTTTTTTTTTTTTCTTCAGGAGGTTGCCCACATTCAGCACTTGTTTTGTGATCTTGGCCATCTGTTCACATTCAGAGGTGCTGTGAGTAGAGGAGCATCACTTAAAATGATGTTGTGCTGGAGCAGTGTAGTGCATTTTGACTTCCCAGTACCTGCCTCCAATTTTCTCTTTCCTGAACCATCGTGCGCTCCACACACGTCTTATTCAAGAATCAACTTATTTTATTACTAGACCATGACTGCAGTAGCTCCTGAAGGGCTTAGAGATGTGTGTCACTTTATCCAACATTTCTGTAACACTTGGAAGGCTTCCAGCAGACTCGTAAAGATGGATGCTTTAGAAGGTACGTTTTGAAAAGAGTGCCGTAGTTGCTTACATACTGCTTTCACTGGGAGACCAAAAAGTGTGACTGTGCAGGCTGTTTACAAAGATTGTTATTGTGAACATGTCACTGTGTACATTCTTTATGCTCCAGTGTAATCTTTAGAGTTTTCAAAATCTTTGATGTAGATGTGATCATATTTGCGAGCTCACAGAATAAATAATTTTCTTACATTTAGTCTTTTTAAAGCCTAGCATGTAAAACCTGTAAAATATGGACAAGCTGATTTCCTGACATCATATAAAGAAGATTAATTCATGTATTAGTGTGTCAGCCTGCTCAGGGTCACAGTGGACCCAAACAATTCTTTTCCCATTACAGCACACTTTTAGGTGCTTTATTGATAGTAATATTGCAGTCGTGATTGTTGTAGACTCCAAACAAATTAGTCATCGTGACATTTTTCTTTAACAGTATCAGAAAATAAACATAAGTAGCAATAGTAATATCAACCTTAATGCACATTGTTTGCACTGACCAACAGCATTGCAAGCAAACAGACAAAAGATCTCATATTATTGTTAAATGCATTATTGCTTTGCTATGATTGTATCTTTGTGCTGGACGTCATTGTTGGACGTGAGTATCTAATCATCCTTTTCTCAGAGAACTCGCTGTCAACTGTTGTGTAGCAACTAAAGCAAAGAGGAAACCACTCTTTCAGGATCTTAAAGAATAAATTCCTGAATTTCTGCCCCACAAAGGCGTAGATGATGGGGTTGAGGCAGCAGTGACTGAACGCTATGGTTTCCACCCACTGCATAGCCATGTTCAGGTCCTGCTCCCACCGACACGTGTTCATGTAGCCCAAGTGATGCAAGAACATCAGAAAGATGACGATGTTGTAGGGCGTCCAGAAGAGAAAGAAAACAATGACCAAGACCAGCATGAGCTTAACAGCTTTGTTTTTCTTCTGAGATTTCATGTGCATTAAGATGGGGATGATACGCGAGTAGCAGAACACCATCACAGAGAGAGGAATAATCAAGCCGAGGACATTCATCTCAATATAAGAGATGTGCCTCCACATTGTCTCGTTTTCTACTTTGCATGTCCAAATGTTTGATTCATTTTTTACTTGGGAGAAAATGATGGTTGGCAGAGAAGCTCCCACACTGATTGTCCAGATAAACAAAGCCACAGTTATGCTAACTCTGACAGACCGGTACATGAGAAACCGGGTGCTAAAAGTGAGGACAATGACAAAATATCGCTCAATAGTCATGAGGATCATGAAGAAGATACTCCCATAGAATCCCAGCGTGTAGAGCGCTGTTACCATATGGCACATGAAGCTCCCGAAGATCCACTCAGATGTGGCAGCGTAATGAGCCCAGAAAGGCAGTGAGATCAGGAACAGGAGGTCTGAAAGGGCCAGGTTGAAGAGACACACATCTGATATGTTGGAGCTTTTGTGGTACTTGACCAGAACACACAACACCAGAGCGTTTCCGACGAAGCCCACGATGAAGACGATGCTGTAGAGGGTAGGGAGGAAGAGTCGTCTGAAATCTATTACCTCTGTGTTGTGGCAGACTGAAAAATCATTATATGTGTGGTTGTCGTATTCAGAATATTCCTCAGCTGTGTATTAAACAAACAAACAAAAAAAACTGTGGTCATCACAGAACACATTACTAATAAAAAAAATTTTTCTCTGTGGCTGTGGTTGAGCTTATTATTGGTAACCTGCTGTAAAACACCGGTGGCATCAAGTCATACATTTAAAGCAGGGAATCAGAAATGTTCTTCTCAGTAAGTGAGATGAAGACAATCAATGAAGATTGTTGTAAAGGTTATTAAGCAACAATTGAAGAAAAAGAAGCAAATACAGAAACATCCACCTACTTGTCATGTTGAACATCCGTCTCTTCAGCCCGAGTCAGAATGGCTGTGAAAGCGTCCTGTGTACACTGCTGTATTACGATGATAAGATCTTTCATAAGGTGGGGGTTGGTCTTGTCACCCAGAAGATCTGTTTTTGGCAAGTTATCGTCAATGTATCAAAATAACAGAACGGTGTAAATACAAAACGTTAGAAAACAAAAACGTGCCAGAAATAAACAGGAAGATGATTAATGATCATTTATTTTAATCTACAATTTAAAAATAGACACTAAAGTCTCTGCCATTTCCACATGGATGTTACTTTATCCAACACCACCTTAAGCAAATACTTTTTCACCTGCTCCGGACAAATATTTAATCGCCGGCACGTGTTATAGAATTTCATGACCCCCGAGGGTTTTAGGCCTTTAAAGATCATCTCATGTCTGTAATATTTTGAGTAATAGTTTTAGTATATTCTGATGTAATGAATGGTGAAGTGTCGATAGATTTTATAGCAGTGTAAATATACAAAAACAAATAAATACACAAAAAAAATGAATATCATGAAACAATATACAAGAAAACTGTAACCTGAGCTTGAGCAAGACAAAAGATACTCTAGAAAGACGGGTGGTGAAATGTACAGTCAGGGTATGAAGGAACAGGTGGGATTTATCAGTGATGTGGGACTGGGTGACATGCAGGAAAGAACATAGTCTATTATATTAATTATATTAATTCGGACAGAGATTACAACTGTCAGGGAGCGAATGAACGGAAGGCGGAAGCCGGAGTTCAGCTCGCCTGGGGTTTAATAATGAGAGTGAGAGAGAGAGAGAGATACACACAAGCAAGCACGCACGCACACACACACACACACGCACACACACACACACACACACAAGCGCGCACACACACACGCACACAAGCGCGCACACACACACGCACGCGCACACACACACACACACACACACACACACACACACACACACACACACACAAGCGCGCACACACACACACACACACACACACACACAAGCGCGCACACACACACGCACACAAGCGTGCACACACACACGCACGCGCACACACACACACACACACACACACACACAAGCGCGCACACACACACACACACACACGCACGCACGCACACACACACACACAAGCGCGCACACACACACGCACACAAGCGCGCACACACACACGCACACACACACACACACGCACGCGCACACACACACAAGCGCGCACACACACACACACACACACACACACACACACACACACACACACACAAGCGCGCACACACACACACACACACACACACACGGCAGTCTTTAGGAATGAGGTAATCCAGGATGTGCTTTGGGGGGAGAGCGCAGCCGCGGAGAGAGTGTAGGAAGGAACGGAATGCATAAGGACACATAACACATACAATAACGGACAAAGGCGTGAGTGTGAGTGAGGGGCTTGTGTAGGGGCGGGGCTGAGTGATAATGAGTCCTAGGTGTACGTGATCAAGCTGGGAGCTCCAGAGAGAGCGGCGGCATGACAGCCACCAAAGGAGGCGTGGCAGGTGGATTCCTGACAACGTCAAAATAAAAAAATGACAAAAAAAATCCAGTAATATATTTAGTCTTTATTTTAAATAAATTTTATATGAAATCACTAATTTACATATCTTTTTTATTTGATTGAGGGATGACTGTTTAACACATGAGAATAATTAGCTAAACCTGAAAGTGTATGGCTTTTTAAATTCAGCCCTTATGTACATTTTAATGCTGGCTCTTAAATAGCAAAACACATTAAAAAAAAAAAAAAAAACACTGGCTTGTGTGTGAACATTTTTCCCAGAACCTTCTTGTGACCCAGTAACAGCTTTTCCAGATCCCGGAACAGGGTCATGATGCATGAATGCTGCAATCCTTAAAATTCTGAGCCCAATGGCTCACTAAACAACACAGTTTTATTCTCTTCACCTTATAAATTCATTTATAGAACTTTTTTATCTGTAAAGCTGCTTTGACACAATGTTCCTGCTTACAAGTGCTGTACAAATCAAAAGAACTGAACTGAAGAAGATTTTCATCATCATTGCACTTGCACTGCGGTTCAGCGAAATAAATCAAACTTTCAGGATCTTGTCTTTCTGAGCTCTATGCACATATTGTGCAAATATGTGATTACAGATTATCTGCTCTAAAACTAAATATTGTGTCTTCCTTTTTTACGTTATGATGGTTTCTTTAATGCACGTTTTGTCCTGGAAATCACCGATGAGTGGGCACCTTCTCTCTGAGAACTCACTTTGAATTGTTAAACAGCGACAAAGCAAAGAGGAAACCACTCTTTCAGTATCTTCAGGACTAAATTCCTGAATTTCTGCCCCACAAAGGCGTAGATGATGGGGTTAAGGCAGCAGTGACTGAACGCTATGGTTTCCACCCACTGTGTTGCCATGTTCAGGTCCTGCTCCCACCTACAGCTCTGCATGTAGCCCAAGTGATGCAGAACCTTCATGAAGAGGACGATGTTGTAGGGCGTCCAGAAGAGGAAGAAAACAATGACCAAGACCAGGATGAGCCTCACAGCTTTGTGTTTCTTCTGAGATTTCATGGTCATTAAAATGGGAACGATACGCGAGTAGCAGAACACCATCACAGAGAGAGGAATAATCAAGCCGAGGACGTTCATCTCAATGTAAGAGAATGACATCCACGCTATTCCTGGATACTCCACTCCACATGTCCATCCATTTGTGTCATTCTTCACTTGGGAGAAACTGATGTTAGGAAGTGAAGCTCCTAAGTTAAGTGCCCATGTAAACAAAATCAGCACTATGCTAGCCCTGACTGACCGGTACTTGGAGAAGAGGGAAGTATGGGCATGGACAATAATGGTGTAGCGGTCTATGGTCATGAGGATCATGAAGAAGATACTTCCATAGAATCCCAGCGTGTAGAGCGCTGTTACCGCATGGCACATGAAGCTCCCGAAGATCCACTCAGAGACGGCAGCGTAATGAGCCCAGAAAGGCAGTGAGATCAGGAAGAGAAGGTCTGAAAGGGCCAGGTTGAAGAGACACACATCTGTCACCTTTGACCTTTTGTGGTACTTGACCAGAACACACAACACCAGAGCGTTGCCAATAAAGCCCACGATGAAGACGATGCTGTAGAGGGTAGGGAGGAACACTCTGCTGAAATTCCGTACAATGTTCATGTTACAGGCCATCTGTTCAGAATCTATGTAATCTGTGTAGTTCAAAGCTGTTGAAGAAAAAACATTGCACTTGTCATACATAACAAAATGCCTTTTTTCTGTACAGAAAGATTCAGCATAGTCTTCTGTTTCTGGGGGGAAAAAAAACATAAATTCAACTCATTCATGCTTTTTGCATGAAAATATTACAACACTAAACTGTGCCAAATCTTTACCAGCTGCAGTGGTGAAGGTGCCAAAGTGGCATCAAGTTAATATTGTGCTGGAGCACTGTGGGAACTGTTTAGTAGGTTTATGATTAAATCTATTTATCCACTAATCCAGTTATATAATCATTTTAAATTTATTTAAAAAAAAGATGCATTTCTAGGTGTGAAGCTCAGTTTGATCATTAATATCAGGGCTGAAATATAAAAAAATGGTGTGTTTGAAAATAATAGAGGATCACAAATTATATTTTAGACACCGCAATTCTTCACTAAATCACAACATGCAATATGGATAAAATATTTTTCAGCCAATAGCACAAAGTTGGAGGCAAACAATCGTATAGGATGCAGTAGCATGTTTCCCTTCACTTGAAGAGCAAAGTCCACTAAAGGTGGTAGAGCATTTTCACATTTAGCTCCTAAACTCTGGAACAGTCTTCCTGACAGTGTTCGGGGCTCAGACACACTCTCCCAGTTTAAGTGCAGATTAAAGACGTATGTTTTTAGCGAGTTCTACACATAACACACATCACATATCACAACCTTGTGCTCCAGAACATCTGATCACATCACATTATCAACTTGTGCTGTTAATATCATGAATAGCAGCTACGCTAATTCCTCTCCACTGCTTCTCTTTCTCTCCCCATCCCGAGGCTTCCTGAGGTTGGCCAGCTTCAGTCACGTACCACCTAATGAAGATTATGGACCTTTAAAGAAGTAGATGCTGTCGATAAAAATGTTTGAATTAACCTTATCTAGAGTGTGTTTTAATCAAACTAATATCCATCCAATTAATTGACCTAATAATTAGTATAGAACCTATTAGATACAATAGAAGCAGCTTGATTAAAACCTATTTTAGCCTATGTGTTTTAATCAGTCTCATGTAGTCTATGTACTCCAAGTATAATTAATAATAGCGATCAGATTTTAATAAATAGAGTAGAGTAGAGTCTGACTGGTGTTATGAGTGTGTTGGATAGACAAGAAAGAACAACATACAAGGCTTAAGCTTGTTTATTAAGAGGTGAGATTTACGATGCTGTTAGTGAAGAAAGCTCCTAAGAGATGTCCCAGGATGTCTGTAAGTTGGAGCTGAATAAAAGAAACAAACAGAGATCACAATAACTATAAAAAATACAATTAATATGTGCATGTAACAACAAAAGTAATAAGCTTACTATCATTATAGTTGTGAAGCTTAACACATTATGCAACAGTCAGTTCAGATAATATAAATGAAGTATGACCTAGACACTAACATAACCACGTAGAATAATGTAGTTAAACATATACAAATAGACAATTTAAGTAAAATAATATAGCTTGATTTAATAAAAATGGAATAGCAAATAGCATTATAAAAGCAGAACTCTTACACAGAGTAGATGTAGGGAAGATAAAGTAGGCCGCAAAATGGTTGTCCACACATAAAAACCTGAGAGCAGGAGGAAGCGGTGCCTGGCTGTGCCAGAGGGGGTGAAGGTTGTATGCACATTCTTTTCTTAAGTGACATAGAGAAAAGGCTGTAAATACGGGTAATGGGGGAACAGGAAAACCCAAATATGGAATCCCAGGAAGGGGACTTTCCTAGGATGAAGAAAATAGAAAAAAAATAAAGGTGTCATGTAACACCAGGGTATAAGAATGAGTGTGTACAAAGTGTGTGTGCGCTTGATCATTTTGATGGGGTGAAGTGACCACCTTCTATGGGCTCATCAGAACGTGTCTGGAATAAATAAGTTTTTGCTCTTTCTCATCCAAGACTGAAGATCTTTCATTGGCTTTTAAGGTCCATTTCATTTTATTTTATTAGGTTAAGAGTGCTAAATTGGGAATAAACTGAAACAAAGAATCCACCCGTGATGTGTCTGCTCAGAGACGGGTTCTGAGTTCCGACAATGCCCACAAACATCCAGAACCATCTAGAGACGTACCAGTGCCAATTGGATCCCACTACATGTGTGGAGTTTTGACATTGGACCTCCTGGGGTGTTTAAAGGCTCTGGCATGGAGAAGCTGATGCTGGATCTGTGATGATCACAAATGTTGAGCTCAGTAGCTCCTACTTTTATACCAAAGACTGTTGAAAGAACATTCACTTATAATCTTATACTCCAGTGCTCATGTTAGTTCTCACTCTCTAGTGTTCTGTACTGTTGAAAGATTTATGATCAAACTCTTGATGTCACCCAAATGAGGATGGGTTTCCCTTTTGAGTCTGGTTCCTCTCAAGGTTTGTTCCTCAAAACATCTAAGGGAGTTTTTTCTTGCCACTGTCGCCACGGCTGCTCATCAGGGATAAACACACACCATTTACCCTCACTGCTGATTTCTGTAAAGCTGCTTTGAGACAATGTCTGTTGTGAAAAGTGCTATAGAAATAAACTTGACTTGACTTGACTTGAACTTGAAGCTGTGCACGTCTCTATAAAGATCTGCTAAAGATCAGCTCTAAAACTTACTAAACACTTTTGGAATGAATGTGAACGCTGACTGCACCCCAGACCTCCTGACCTTCTCACCTACATCACTACCTGCCTTTCCTAAAGCAACTGCAGCTGAATGTAAACGACCCCCCAGCAGTAGTGACTAAGAACTTAGTTAAGAATTATGTTCCAGTATATAATATTATAATATAATGTAATGTAATCCATCAATAAGTGTACAGTAAAATGTCTGTTTATTGTTTATCTCATCTGTCAACTTGTAAAAATGCTCTAGAGACTTTTAGTTTCACTTCACTGATTGTATTAATGAGCATTAATGGCTGCCAAGCAGTTACATTTTGCAATAATGAGAAAAACATGCACTTACTTGTTTCCATGGTGGGGAAATACGATGCCATGATTTATCAGCCCAAGAATGATTGTGAAAAAAAAGGCTATGTGCATCTCCAATGTGTACATGACCCTCAGTCTGAGCTTTGACTTTTTTCTTTTTTTTTCTGAGGTGGGGCTTCGTCCTGCTGACGGAACAATCGACCTCGAAAAACCATCATCCATGTAAGGAACAAGTCACTCTAAAAGACCTCATCAGATATTTCAGGACTATCCTGTATATACAGATTTATATTGGAAACTGTATTGATGACATTTATCAATAATTAATGATAAGCAAAATGCTTAGTGTTTGTCCTCATCCTCACCTTTGGGTATTTTTTCTTTTGGTTTTTAATTGACAAACTCTAACTCTAAAAACTATTTGTTTTATTAGCTTTTACATGAATAAACATCTACAGGATGTAAAGATAAATATGTAAAGCCTGCCATCAACAAGAAGTTTGAAGATGATGATAAATAAGATAATCAGAATGACCTGTGGGAATATTTTCAGAACAAAACTGGTCCATGGTGTATTAAAAGTTGGAGACTCCTGGTCTACATGACGACTTAACTGGAAACCTAAAGGATCGAGTAAGTAAACAAAATGTTTTAATAGAGTTTAAACACAATTATATCAGCATTTTTAAAACAAATATTCAGGTTCATAGGAAATAAAAAGGAAATTGTGGGAGCTTCCTTGCCACTGTTCTGCAAGAAGAACAGACCATTATAATAGTTTATTTAGACCAACTGGGTATTATACAGTATACATATTATACAGGCTACACTTTTAATACGTCAAAAAAACATGTATTACCAAAAATGGTGTTGCACTTTTCTAAATATCTGTTTTTATACCATAACACTGGGTTAAGTAGTAAGACCCTGACCCTAACCTTTACCCTAACCCTCACCCTAACCCTCACCCTAACCCTCACCCTAACCTTTACCCTGACCCTGACCCTAACACTTACCCTAACCCTAACCCTTACCCTGACCCTAACCCTAACACTTACCCTAACCATTACCCTGACCCTAACCCTGAACTTAACCCTAACCCCAACCTTAACCCTTACCCTAACCCCAACCTTAACCCTAAACCCAAATCTAACCCTTACCCTAACCCTGACCCTGACCCTAACCCTAACCCTGGTTAGTCAGTTATTACTACAAACATTTTGTGTGTTGAAAAACCGGATGGATTCTTTCAGTCATCTTCAGTAAGATGTTTGTCCTTGTAATGAACACAGTCGATGTTCAGGTTTTCCCAGACACACTGTGAAAAAAAAACATGTTTGAAGGAAACAAGGGAGTTTTCACAGAATTGCAGCCTTTGAGTGAGAAATAAAATAGCATGTTGGCAAGTTGTGACTTTTCAGCGAAAGTGTGCGGTGGTGTCTTTGTAAACGAACAATTTTAGGAAATGCAGGATGTAAGAAGGTGGGAGCTCAGTGGTTCAAGCATTGAACTCTGAATCAAAGGGTCACAAGTTCAACTCCCAGCACCAAGCTGACACTGCTGGGCCCTTGAGCAAGGCCCTTAACCCTTAACTGCTCAGTTGTAAGTCGTTCTGGATAATGGATTCTGCCAAATGCTGTAAATGTAGGATGATTTACTTACAAATAGATTATGCAAGTTAACAAGACTGAAGTGCAGCTTTTAAATATGTCCTGAAGCTGTGATCTTAAATTCTTTCCTGCAAGAAAGGCCTTTCTTAATTTCAAAAGACTGGGCATGTTAATACACACTGGTAAACATTAAGAATATACATTAAAATTTACAGAGAAAATAATTTTTTTATTATTATCTCATATTTTCTTGGATTTTAGTTTAATTTCACTTATTTAGGACGTCATCTGTGATTGTTGCTTGAATTGCTGATTATTTTAAATATAATACAGGGCATGTTTAGCACTATGCACTAATTAGCTATCGCCATTCACTTAGAGTCTTCATTCTGTCACTGCAAACAACAACAGAAAAATAAATCTGTGCAAATTGCAGGTTATCAGTCAAAAAACATCAAAACCTTCATATGACACCAATAGGGCTCATGTTGGTATCTACTGGACACCAATAAGGCTTATGTTGGTATCTACTGGACACCATTAGGGCTCATGTTGGTATCTACTGGACACCAATAAGGCTCATGTTGGTATCTTCTGGACACCATTAGGGCTCATGTTGGTATCTACTGGACACCAATAAGGCTCATGTTGGTATCTTCTGGACACCAATAGGGCTCGTGTTGGTATCTTCTGGACACCAATAAGGCTCATGTTGGTATCTACTGGACACCAATAGGGCTCATGTTGGTATCTACTGGACACCAATAGGGCTCATGTTGGTTGACAAAAATATGGACCGTGTTTGTATCTACTAAGGGACTCCAATATGGACGATTAGGACATCAAGCCTCCAGATTACCACAAACACACTCTGTAATAGAAAAGAAAAGTGATAATGGATTTAATGGTGTAACAGCTGATGGTGTGTAATGGTATTTAATACATGTATATTCAAGTCTAATGCCAGATTTTACAAAAATGTTTAAACACCAGCTGTGGTTAATCTGGTCATTGATTTAATGTGAACATGGTTGTTTTTTAATAATACTGTAAATATAAGATTTGAATTTGGATTAATGAATCTCAAAGCCATTAAACAACACAAGTCTGTTATGTGGCTTATAATTCATCCTCCAAGTGCACTGGCTGTATTCATCTAGATCACACTTGAGATTAGTCATTTCTTCCTAGATGATATGTGTGTGTTGGGACAGGAACCATGCAGACAAGAGTAAATCCACTAATATGTGCCACTAGGCTGCTCTCTTCAGACCTGTAAAGCAGGAATTGTTAAGAAATGATCAAAGAGAAATTATGATCACTTATGTTTTATGATGATTTTATTGGCTAGAAATTCTATACATTGAAATGAAGACTGAATCAGTATAATCAGATAATTTTAGCAAACTACAAATATATTGACACAGTTTTGACATGTTTCTAGGGGTGTACTCACTTTTGTTGCCAGTTATTTAGACATTAATGTTTGTATGTTTCACAACTGGATGGTAATTAGTAGCTGTTCTATAACAACACCTGCAATCATATTGTACTTTAACTGTACCTCTTTCTGTACCTGCAAGTGGAACTGTAATCCCAACTGGAAGCATATAATAGTACTATTACTATAGTGAATCTATAACTGTATAACTGTAATGTCCCTATAACTCTATCAGTAAGCACAGTATTTCAGTTTCTGCATCAAACATGTGTATGCTGTATTGAGAGTAATATATCAGAAACAATGAGCTCACGTCAACTTTGGAACGAAAACTGATTCGTGTGTTGTGTTTTTATAACAATATGCCAAGATTAACCCTAGAAACTACATTAACCAACAGCCACTGCACTGATGGCTCACTCCTATCTCATGTCACTGTAATTAGCATATACTGTATTGTTTGTGTATAACTTTACCACTTATTGCGCTCATTGTTTCTGCATGATTATTTTTACAGTCCACTGTCTTTCTTTCTTACTTAGAGTTCATGTCTTTTGTTTGGATTTCTGCACTTCCTTATAATTATTTTCTGCACTTGCATGCACTTATCCTCACTTTATGTGACAGAGAATGTCATATCTGCATATACAGAATGTATGGCAAAACAAATCCACAGACTCTTTCTGGTCAGTAAAACATTTGGCTAAGTACATGCATTTATGAAGAACCTCATGTGGATGACAGTTACAGGAAAGAGATACACAAGCCCTCAATGCAGCAGAATATAGAAAGAATATCTCAGCTGAATCTGATTCCTTCTAGACTTTTTCTCATTGGGTTCTCTGGTTGTCTCCTTTAGGGTAGGTGTCCCCAACGGGGACATGGATCACTTGGTACTAAGCAGCACAGACAGTATAAATATTTTTTATTGACTTTAGCAGTCTGCAGAGTGTGTTTTTTAATGATGACTTCCATCATGCCGATTTCCAGTACGTGTTTCAGTCGACAATATTTCTATACATCAATAAATTACTCCCACTGATTGTGTATTGTGGTGATTTGAGTTAGATTTCCATTATATATGTAATACCTAAATTAATATTTAAAATCATTTAATATAATTTTTCAACATACACAACAGTATGAAAATGTCTTGGTTTGTGGTTCAGAAAAGGTTGGGGACTGCTGCTCCATGAGATCGTACTCAGGTCCTACTCAGAGTGCTACAACATTGTCTGATTTGTACTTGATTAAATATTTATCGTTAAATGATTATTTGTAAAACAAATTTATAGATAGTTCCTTGCAGGCAAAATGTACATTGTAAACGTTGTTGATATCAAGCAATCACTCTCGATTCTTTTCTTGTGCTGGGCATCATTGAGGAGCATGAGTACACAGTGTCCATCCTCTGTGAGAAGCCACTGTCAACTGTTATACATCGACCAAAGCAAAGAGGAAACCACTCTTTCAAGATCTTCAGAAACAAATTTCTGAATTTCTGCCCCACAAAGGCATAGATGATAGGGTTTATGCAACAGTGACTGAGCGCTATGGTTTCCACCCACTGCATAGCCATGTCTAGGTCCTGCTCATATTTTATCATGTAGCCAAGGTGATGCAGGAACTTCAGGAAGATGACGATGTTGTAGGGTGTCCAGAAGAGGAAGAACACAATGACCAAGACCAGCAAGAGTCTGACTGCTTTGTGTTTTTTCTGCGACTTCATGTCCATTAAGATGGGGATGATACGTGTGTAGCAGAACACCATCACTGAGAGAGGAATAATCCAGCCAAGGAAGATCAGCTGCATGTAAGAGAATGATGCCCATGCTGTCTCTTTTGGATATTCCACACTGCAGGTTTGCCCATTTAATCCATCCTTAACTTGGGAGAAAATTATGGTTGGTAGAGAAGCTCCTAAGCTAAGTGTCCAAATTAATAAAATCAGCACTATGCTAACTCTGACAGACCGGTGCTTGAGAAACAGGAACCTATGGGCATGGACAATGACAGTGTAGCGTTCAATAGTCATGAGGATCATGAAGAAGATACTTCCATAGAATCCAAGCATGTAGAGTGCAGACAATGTATTGCACATGAAGCTCCAGAAGATCCACTTAGAGACGGCAGTGTAATGAGCCCAGAAAGGCAGTGAGATCAGGTAGAGGAGGTCTGAAAGGGCCAGGTTGAAGAGGCAAACATCTGACATGTTGGATGTTTTGCGATATTTGAACAGGACACACAAAACAAGGCCATTTCCAATTAAGCCCACGATGAAAACGATGCTGTAGAGTGTAGGGACGAAGACTCTTCTTAACTCATTTACGTTGTTAATGGAGGGTCTGAACTTGCTTATATTCATGTCTTCATACTCGGAATAGTCCTGAGCTGTTTATGGGGGGAAAAAAACTCATTGCATAAACAATTGATAATTTATGTACATGTACATGTTTTTCTGTGGGACATCAGTGAAAGAAAACGACCCCCCCCCCCCCCCACAAAAAAAGAGAGAGAGAGAGAGAGAGAAAAAGAGAGAGAGAGAGAGAGAGAGAGAGAGAGAGAGAGAGAGACAGAGAAACATGTTTCAATCTTGGGACATCAGGTGAGGAGGAGGCGATCCTTCTGCAGGTTCACCTATGAAAAATGTGTTAGGACTTTTACTTCCTAGACTTGTGTTGCTTCCCCAGCAGGGCCAGTCTAAGGACCACACTAAATCACTAGCAGTAGCTTTTATTACTTTGCTGGAACCCCATCTACAAGGAGCAGCAAATATGATGCGTCTGAAAAATATTAATCATTCATTCATTCATTTTAATCCTTGACTAAAGTGGAAAAAATATTTTTGGGTCATTTTTGTATGAATAGTTTTTTTGCATTTTTTTCAGCTTTATTTTTTTCTTAAGCTTAATTTCAAAAATCAGATCAATCAGATGTAACTTTGTGTCATTTTGTAATCAATACTTAGCTAATGAATTTAGAACAGATGCTGTGACTTATTAACTTCTGTAAAACAATTCAATTCATTTTTTTTTTATTTGAAGTTAACAAGATGGTAAAAATGTATCTAATTCCAATTTCCTGATATGCTAATGATTTGAATATGTATTGATCATTATAAAAACTTTGGTGCATTACGGTTATTTCATTATTGTGTGAAAAGGATTTTCAGCAGTCTACTTTAAAGCACCCAGTATTTACACAATCAGCAAATTCACAAAATGGAAAATATGCACCTACTTGTTGTCATGTTGTAGAAAATCGTTGCCATGATTCAGTGATCCAAGAGCGATTGAGAATATAGGGTGTGTCTATTTTTATATTTGCTACAAGGGCTGAGCTCTGATGCCGTGATGTTCTGAGGTGGAGCTTTTTTCTTCTGAAAGAGCAGTGATGTCATGGCTACTAGCAGAATAAAACTGCTTGTAACATTGAGTGTTTTCAAGTAATGAGAGAAGAATTAGATTAAATTTTTCTATTAATTGTCTTTCAGAAACACTTGGTCTGAGTGGTGTGGATCCATATATTTCCCACAATCACTAGGCACAGGGTGGGAATAAACCCTGGCTGGGTGAGTTGCACCTTTTTAAATGAGCCAAATAGGGTTAGGGTTTAAACTAACAGTTTAAGTCGACCTTGAAATGATAAAAAAAATGTCTAATTGTTCAATTACAAACACTTAGTCATTGAAAGATTTAGTACAGGATTTGGAAAATCTGATTGCATTGGTTGTCTGTTATACAGTAATCCCCCACTTTAGCGTGATTGGAATCTGGCACCCTGGTTTATTGCAGAATTGCATTTGCCACATAAATAATAAGTTTGTCTGATTTTCCTGGTCTCTTGCGGAGAGAACCACAGACCAAAACACTAATAGAGAATTGTTTTTATGGAGATTTAATTTTTTGTTGAAATAATTAAATTTTTTAATTAAAATATATTAATTATAAAATGAAGTAAAGTGTTAATACAATACAGTAATTTGTACATAAAAAAGCACTTTTGGTGTGGCGTCTGTTTATTGCGGTTTTTTATTTATCAGACGGTTTTGGAACATGACAACCGCCATAAACGGGGAATTACTGTGTATTCTGTCTTGGGTTAGGGCTAGGGCAAGTGAACTGTAACATGTGTGTGATTGAGCAGCTTTAAATGTGGTTTTAAAAGAAAATTTACTGTGTTACACAGTCATCAGGAAACGTTTATAGGAAAGGCTTTCATGCCAGTACATGTCCATTCAATTCAAGTGCTAATATCAACCCTTGTTTATTTTGCTGATATTTTTCTACCTTTGGTTGGTTTTTTCTGCTTTATGTTGTATAAATTCTTATCCCTAATATACAATCCCACCACTTGAGAGATTCTATAGTAATCAGATAAGCAATATCTTTCATTTCAATGCTCAGTGGTGTTAATGTTAATGTTATGGCTGACCGGTGTATAAAGTGTTTTTTTTTGTAAGAAGTAAACACAAAATTGTGGATTTCCAAACAGTCTTGGTTGTGTAACAAAATGATTTGCCAATAGAGCTTCAAATTATCCCCATATCCGCTGCTTAATCGAAGTAAAATGTATTTAAAACAGCTTGACTTAACAAATATGTGTTTTAATCTCGACTAAGACTGTTCCAGTGTTTGAACAGTGTTTCAGTTCATGTCCAGGACTCAGACAGTCTTAGTCGAGATTAAAACACACTTTTTTAATTATGCAGACTTAAATACATATTTATATCAGCATCTTGTAACTCCTCATGTAGCATGGTTTTTTGTGCAGTACCTGTTTGTTTATGTACCTCTCTTTCACATTCTCAGTTCAATAGTGTAATTTGTTGTTTTGAACAACATTAAGTCTAAGTCAATTTTTTTTTTGTTTTTTTATATGAGAGCTTCACTTGTGACTGTCGTTGTTTGTGTACTCTTTATGCTGATTAGGATTAGTTCTAATGTTTTGTTTTGTAGTTATCAAACTGGTTGAATTTTCTTCTAGATATATATTCAGTCTTGGTTATCATTTTGGGGACTGACAGTTCAGTGTTTCTGGCTTTAGTTTTATTTGGTTTCTTTTTTTACATTAGTTGAATTGATTTGGATTTTCCTTTTTTTGAAAGGGGTCCAAGCACCAAAAGAGCTGAAACTTTATTCTAATTGGATTTAAACACTAAAGCTGCTGAAACACTACAGTAAATATGTTCTTTTTTTTATTCCATTTTTTTCCTGCTTTCCTTTCCTTTTTGCTTTCCTTTTCATTGAAACACTTTGAGCAGATCTATCTGTAAGTCATGGAGACTTAACTCTTGGTCATCAGGTACCACTCTCTCCCACTACTGGTTGAATAATGGCACTTGAGCACATTTCTGCACTGATTTATTGTAGGAAAGGATTCAACAGAAAGTGAGCTGTTTACAGAGTATGAGCTATAATAACTATTAAAAACATGCTGACCTTTTCTAACAAGGTGAAAAGTGTAACTCTGATATAACTTGTGATAGCTTGTGCGTATTCACAGAAAAAAAGTGATAATTTGGGGCATAGTCATATAAAGTTATATAAAGTTAAGATCAGATAAGTTTTTTCAAGGACAAGTCTGATCAAGGTTTCCTGTCAACAATAAATGGGCCAAACCCCAAATGGGAAAGTATGAAACTTATAATGGTCTAAGCCACAGCTTTGCCAGGGATGAACACATGTACTCATCAGACCTTTGTGGAAAATGGGATTTAGAGTGGTTCAGTCGCATGGTGACGTCCTGAGATTTGTCTACAAAGGTCTGGTGAGAAATACATTACAGGATGCATCTTAAACCCCAAAGGATGTCATAGTCTGAATTCATTAACTCATGGTCTCAGAATAGTTTCTTGTCAGCTCAATGTATTATCTTATAACCTGAAGTGACTTAACTATGTTCTCCTTCTTTTATTCACTAGCCTTTATTATCTGCAGGCATAAATTCATTTATGCTTTTAATATGTGACGTTATGACAGAATTTTGTTGAAATGCCATTAGTGGCTCCATATATTACTAACATTTTCTAGACAATAATAAAATACTGTATATATTCAAAGTTACATGTCTAAACGATTGATGAACAGATCCACTTTTTACATGTTATTTTGAATTAAAATGTTTTAGCTTTGTGCTGCAGCGCCATCTGTTGGTACATTTCAGAAATTAAATCCTTCCCTAGACTAATCCTTAGACATTCCTGAAAATGGAGGTGCATGTACACAAAATAGCAAACAGATTACAAAAAAACCATGTATTTAGCCTAATAATATTTAACAATGGATTAATAATTATGATTAATAATTAATACTGATGTGCATGAAAGTTAGACAAGTTTTGTGCTGTTAATCACTGAGGAGTGTGAATGCATCGAGCTCCTTTCTGAGATCTTACTGTTATTTGTTGGGCATTGACCAAAGCAAACTGAAACCCACTTTTTGAAGATATTTAAAATGAAATTCCTGAATTTCTGCCCCACAAAGGCGTAGATGATGGGGTTGAGGCAGCAGTGACTGAACGCTATGGTTTCCACCCACTGCATAGCCATGTTCAGGTCCTGCTCCCACTGACATGTGTTCATGTAGCCCAAGTGATGCAGGAACATCAGAAAGATGACGATGTTGTAGGGCGTCCAGAAGAGAAAGAAGATAATGACCAAGACCAGGATGAGCTTAACAGCTTTGTGTCTCTTCTGAAATTTCATGTGCATTAAGATGGGGATGATACGCGAGTAGCAGAACACCATCACGGAGAGAGGAATAATCAAACCGAGTAGGTTCATCTCAATGTAAGAGAACTGCCTCCATGCTGTTTCTCCTGGATATTCCACTCTGCATGTCCATCCATTTGTTTCATTTGTTGCTTGGGAGAAAATTATGGTTGGCAGAGAAGCTCCTAAGCTAAGTGCCCACATAAACAAAGCCACAGCTATGCTAGCTCTGACAGACCGGTGCTTAATGAAGATAGAGCAATTGGGGTGGACAATGACAATGTAGTGGTCCAAGGTCATTATAATCATAAAAAAGATGCTTCCATAGAATCCCAGCGTGTAGAGGGCTGTCACTGCATGGCACATGTTGGTCCCGAAGGTCCACTCAGAGACGGCAGCGTAATGAGCCCAGAAAGGCAGTGAGATCAGGAAAAGGAGGTCTGAAAGGGCCAGGTTGATGAGACACACATCTGACATGGTGGATGTTTTGTAATACTTGACCAGGACACACAGAACCAAGCCATTGCCAATGAAGCCCACGATGAAGACGATGCTGTAGAGGGTAGGGAGGAAGGTTTGGCTGAAGCCCATTGCACTGATTTGGGAGCAAGTCTGGAATTTGTCAGCATTTAAATCATAGAATATATACTCAGCATAGTCGTAAGCTGTTTATGGAAGAAAAGAGTTTCATTATAACTTGTTACAAAAAACTTCATCTATTGTAAGTTCATACATAGGTTGTTTTGGCATTTTTATAATCTAATGGATATACAAATAAACATGGCACAGATACTGATGATGTGACCTCTACTGTTAGATAGAGGTTCATAGATAAATACTTTACTAATAATAATACTTACTGAATTATTTCACAATTAATGAATACATGCAATAATGATGGGGAAATCAGGTATAACAGTCTCTAAGTCATAGGCTATAAAAATGTAGTCAAATTGTCACTCAAATTGTTAACAAATTTTTGCTTTTGAATTTTCTTGAATATGCATCCAAAAAGACTTAGAATTAGGTATTACAATATTTCTTAACGTAGTTTTTGGACACTAGCTATAATGCTACATTATATGATAGTGGGAATTGTTAGCTCAATGGTAAGGGCTTGTACTTACTGTAATGTGATCTGTCTATCTACTCTAAACTTTAATATAGCAGTCAGCAAATATAATAGAAACTGAAAGCCACTACTTGGTCACACATTGTCACTAAATGCTGAAAAACATTTTAGACACATTTTTACAATGATCAGTAAAGATTACTAAAGCAAAACAGAAATGTACCTACTTGTGTTCTGGTCGATCTCCATGGTTCACAAATCGTCTGAAAGTGATTGTAAATGTAAACAGTGTAACTTGTCATAAGACGAGGCTGAGCTAATCCACCCACCCCTGAGGTGGGGTTTGTTGAACTTAGGTTCATGTACTTGAATAAATGGCAAACAAAACATATAACTGGTTTGTTGTGCTCTTTTGATATAAAATATTCTGAGAATTTGACTATTTTCAAGATGTTTGCAGAATGTAAAACAAAACAAGAACATGCAATTCCTAGGAACATGCAACTTCCTCAGAATATCTTGTTTCAAAAACCTGTTGTAAAACTGTAAGAATGTTTAATTGGCAACAAAGACCGTAATTATGACAGAGAATTTAAATAAACTTGTTTAACTTGATATCTGAGTTGATATATGATGTGAGTCCAAGGAGTATTTGATTATTCATAATAATTTAGACCTTCATCCTTCATGGATCCACAGTCTATTTCAGGAAAGATCCACAATGTAACTGACTTCTTATCGACCAACATTTGTATGATGGCAATCCTTCCAAATGCCGTGGTACATTGTTCATGACGTGTTTAATGGGTTCCAGTCCTACAAAAAAACAACAGTAACTCAAACCATCTCATTTTTAATGAGACCAGAATGTTAATAACCAGCTTCACTTCCAGGCACAATTATGTGTCACAATATGCATTAATTCACCAAGACACATGCTCCATAAAATAAGAAACAATCATCTTCTTTCCTTCCCTAGCAGCACCAACTGCACTTCTACAGGACCTGGTAATGATGGAGATTGTTTAACCACTTGCAGAGGGTGTTTTTGTTGTTTAATGTCCAGTTTAACAGAGAAAAATCACAGCTTGGTCCTTCACTGTCATGAGAGTCGCCTTGTCCCACAATCACCATAGACTTAATGTATGTAGAGAGAACCTAAACCACCCAAGAAATGCTCATTTCAGAACGCAGTGCTATGCTCAAAGAAGTGATGATTTTTAAAAGCATGGATCCCAACTTGGTTTTGGCAATTGCAAGTCCCCATTGTTTCCCATGTTGTCTGCCACCTTACCCATGTCAAGTCAAGTAAAGAAGCTTTTATTGTCATTTTAACCATATGTAGCTGACGCAGTACACGGTGAACTGAAACTTTTCATCAGAATCCTGGTGCTATATAACATAGATAAAATAGAGCAACAACAACATAGAGCTACATTACACAATATAGAGCAACATAACAGAACACAGAGCTAAGGACTAAAGTATGTGTCCTCGCCAAATAAAGTGCATCGTATGCTGCTGGGTGCAAACAGTGCAGAGAAAAAAAAAAGTGCAGACAAAAAACAGTGCAGACAAAAAAACAGTGCAGACGACAAAAAAAACAGTGCAGACAAAAAAAAAACAGTGCAGACAAATAGCATGCAAAAAAAACAGTGCAGACAAAAAGCATGCAAAAAAAAACAGTGCAGACAAAAAAAACAGTGCAGACACAAAAAAACAGTGCAGACAAAAAGCATGCAGAAAAAAAAAAACAGTGCAGACAAAAGACAGTGCAAACAGACAACATAGGACAGTGTAGGACAAATACACACAACACAAAATAGCACTGACCAGTAAACCTGCTGTATAATATGTTATACAGTTTAATGTGCAAATCGAGAAAACTGTAAACATGAGTGTGTTTGTAAACATAAACACAATGTTGTGCAAAAAAGAAACAGCAGCAATCAAGAGGTGCAGAACAGCATGTAAACAGTGTAATATGATTATAATATAATATGGGTGAGGTTGTAGACATAGATGTGTATGAATTTAAATGAGTATTGAGTGTTTTTGTGTTCAGGTTTGTAACAGTTCAGTAACACACAGTTGTGTGTGTGTGTGTGTGTGTGTGTGTGTGTGTGTGTGTGTGTGTGTGTGTGTGTGTGTGTGTGTATGTATGTGTGTGTGTGTGTGTGTGTGTGTGTGTGTGTTACAGTTCCAGTTTAGTTCTCTGTGTTGTATATATTTATGCTGCTCTGTTCCCCAGTTTCTCTTTTTGATGTTTCTTGTTCAGCCCTACAAATGTCATCCAATCCCCTTCTTTCTTTCTCAACTTTTTGTTCAGACTTTTTTCCTTATGTTTGCATTTTTTGGCTCAAAACTCTGTGGTTAATTTCTTGTTCCTTTTTTCTGTTTACATTTTGGCTTTTGCACTCCAATACAATTCTTCAGCTTTCACCCTGTTGTAGTCCATCTCTACATGTAGAATAATTCCTGTGCTATGGATAAACCAAAAATTGATTCTATTAAAATTCTATCTTTGCAGCAGTGCTACATCAGACATACCCTCATGTCTTATGACCCTATATCTGCTCAAGGGCTTAGTAGTGGCAGCTTGACAGTACTCAGGTTTTGATCAGAAGCCCTATGTCTTAACCACATTGCTACTTAATACTCCTAAAGTTGTAACATATGCCCTCATTTCCAGACCAGTTCAAAATCCCATTGGTGTGCAAACTCAAAGAAACTACCGTATTTTCTGGACTATAAGCCGCTACTTTTTTCCCACGCTTTGAACCCCACGGCTTAAACAACGAAGCGGCTAATTTAAGCAAAAAAACTGAGCTCCATAACATTAGACCAATTAAATTTACGAATGGAAACGAATAAAGGAGAAAAACGGTGGTGATTTTTAAACGCACGACAATAACTAAAGAAAAACTCTTGAGAGAAATAGTTGTGAAAGGAAGGCGTTGGACAGTGAACAATAACTTTCTTGGTAGGCTACTGTTTAGATACAAGTCGTTGTAATGCGTTGAGTCTGGGTCAAGGGATAGCACGCTAACTCCAGTTGCAACAGAAATCATATAACGCAGACAGGTTTCCAAAACAGTTGCAAACTGTCAAATCCCCTGACTAAAGTTTGCCAGTACTAGTAAAGGCTGACAAACCCAAAGATGGAGTAGGACCAATTCAGACTCTCTTATTTACCAGATTCAGTTTCACAGTCTCATATTGCACAGTGTCACATCAGACAAAACCTACAAGCATGTTCCTAGAAGATCCAAAGGCCACCGCCAATGACACAACTTGCTTGAGCCACCCAAATCACTTGCTAATTCAGACATCTGCACTTATCATAATCCCTGGGGACCTTTTCTTAGATCTGCTCTCTGCTTTAAGCATTTCTCTTGGCTGCAGAGTAGGATGCCAGAGACCTTACCAAAACATAGGTAGTTAATAAATGGTTTTAGAAATACCTAGTGACATGCCTTCCATCTACAGTGTCTCACAAAAGTGAGTACACCCCTCAGATTTCAGCATGGTGGTGGTAGCATCATGGTCTGGTGCTCCATGTCCCAGCCACCACACACATGTACCATCTTTTCCCAATTTTGCATTCAGAGACAAAACATGCAAACTGTAAATTAATTGGTGATGACTTGAGATGAGTGGTGAATCAATAAAATATTATTCTTAAAATATCAAGGGAGATCTCCCACATGATCAATAACATGATTAAACAGCCATAGCAGACCATTCCTGTCAGCATCAACTATTATTCTGTTTCCCTTCATCAATTATCAATATAATAATGCAAATAATATAAAAAATACATATTTATAAAAAACATAATAATAATAATATAAATAAAAGATCTGTATTACCCAAATACTGAAAATAGATGGTGGTGCTTATTGTTCTAACCTTATGGTCTAAATCTTTTCTGTTCTGGCAGGTCTTTTATTTCCGTTGTCTCTACTATATTATTTGATTTAGACAGATTTGCCTTAGTGGAAGTCTTGTTGAACCTTACCAAGCACATACAAGTCTGTTTTTCAGTGCTTTAAACTTTAAGCGCACAAGCTGCTAAATTTAGATTGTAATTCAGATTACAATGAATTACATGTTGGGGCAGGTTCCCTCCAGAGACGGATTACCAATAATAGGCACTTGACACCTTTCAATTTCACTGACTATCTTTTACTGATTGACTCAGTATGTAGTATGATTTGTTAACAAAACACATGCAAGATGTTTGTGGACACCTGAGCATTTGAGATCACTATGTGCTTCTCTTTTGAACAGTCCATTCTACATGTAGGCCACTATTCACTAATACAAAAAGCTCCACTCTGGTGAGATGTTCCACTAGATTTTGTGGAGATTTTTGCTAATTTAGCCACAGAAAGAGTTTTAGTAAAGACAGGCAGTGATGTAGTTGAGGTGAGAAGGCTTGGGATGCAGTCAGCTGCATCCAAAGACATCTGATAAAATTGTGTCTCCGACAGAGGTGCCAAAAGTACACACATCCTTTACTTCAGTAGAAGTACAGATCCTCATGTTTTAAAATACTCGGGTAAAAGTTGAAGTACTGATTACACCTTTTTACTTAAGTGAAAGTAAAGAAGTTTTGGCTCTGACATGTACTTAAGTAAAAAGTAGTTATTACTTCTACCTGTTTTAGCTGTTAACTGGACCTCTACCAGAAGTGCAAAAAGTAGCAATTGTGCAAATAGTGCAGATAAACATGTAGCGTATTTACAGCATGTGATATGTATGTAAGCATATGTACAGTAATTAAATATAAAGGCTGTAACAGTGCAGAGACGTGTGGACATCATTAAGAGCCTTTGCTATGTTTCCACACGGAGAGTTGTGAGGTGATACCGGAGAAACTGCACCTCTTTAAGTCAAGTCAGGAAGCTTATATATATAAAATTATAGACATTTTACAGATTTAAATGATGTATTGTTTTTATCTCTACGATCAATAAAGACAGTAATTTAAGTTTGTTTTGCCATTATGAGGGAAAAACCCACAAAACGCCACCCAGAGGGTAAATTGTGAAGAACCCACAATATGACATATTTTCAGTTGTTTTACACTTTTTTGTTATGTATATAATTCCACATGTGTTAATTCATAGTTTTGATGCCTTCAGTGTGACTCTACAATTTTCATAGTCATGAAAATAAAGATATATAAATATAAAATATATATATATATCCCTCACCCGACCGGTGGCTTTTTTCAGCCACTTGATGTAACTTTACATGTGTTTCAGCTAACGGAATGATTTTTTTGTAAGAAAATGACTTCTGCAAAAAATTTTTGAAAATGACTTCTGCAAAAAAACACAAAAATTTTATAAAAAAAAGTAGTTGTAAACTGGATTTCTTTTAACCATTTATCACAGGCTTGGATGTGTCAAAGATAGGGAAAAAACTGACTTTTATGCATGGTTAGTTTTTTTGCAGCATCAGTTTGATGATTTTTCCCCCATTGACTCCCATTATAACGACATTTTTATAACGACATTGCGGAAACTAAAATTTCTTTCCACAGCTCTATTTCATGGTCTCTTGGCGCCACCTGCCTGTCAACAGTAAAAAACGCAAATATAACTTGTTTAAAAAGAGTGGCAAAAATTATTTTTAAAAATGCATGCATATATAATGTAATTTTGGAGCAATTAAATGCCGTTATAATGGGAGTCAATGGGGAAAAATCATCAAAATAATTTAAACTGATGCTGCAAAAAAACTAACCATGCATAAAAGTCAATTTTTTCCTAATCTTTGACACATCCAAGCCTGTGATGAATGGTAAAAAAAATCCAGTTTACAACTACTTTTTATATAAAATATTTGTGTTTTTTCCCTATTTTTGTGACGTCACTAATTTAATTGGCAATTAAAAAAATTTAATCCTGGATTAAATTTTTTTTTTTGTAGTTTTGATCAGAACGGAGGTTGATTGACAGATTTAAGTGAAAAAAGTGGAAAAAAATATTGATCTGATTTTTTTTTTACAGCACTTAAACTTAGTGACTTTATATATATATATATATGAATACAAAACTAATTAAAAATGTTGTTACCTAGTGAATGTATCCAGGCTGAAGATCCACATATAGAACACAAGCAGAGAAAAGATGATGATGATCATGAATGTGTCTGTTCTCAGTCATGTTCTCATCACTGACTCCCTCTGTCTCATCCACATTAACCCCAAACTTCTTACTGCCTTCTGCCCGCTGATTCTTATCTTCGTAAAGAGTGAGAGTCAGGATTTTATACACCAGCGGATTAAAAAATACGCGCAGTAACAGGAAATCGCCGTGAAAGCGCAGTGAAAAGAAAAATTTAAACTAAAGTAACAAGCCTGTTTTGAAAATATAAGAATTAAAAAGTACAGATATTTGTTTAAAAATTTAATGAGTAAAAGTAAAAAGTTGTCTAAAAAATAAATAGTGGAGTAAAGTACTGATACCAGAAAAATCTACTTAAGTACAGTAACAAAGTATTTGTACTTCGTTACTTCCCACCTCTGGTCCCCGACTATGTGGTAACAGTTTGGGGAAGAACCACATATGGCTAGAAAACATCAGGTGTCACAGAACTTTAGTCCACATGGTGTCTGCTTATTGTAAATAAACATGTTGATGGCTTTTGGAGGGTGGTGCTGAACTGAACTGAGCTTGGGTTAAAATGATTTTGGGTTAAAGTAATGGCTTCAAAATCCAACATCAGAGGAAAGAAAAAAACTTGATTTAACTGTATGGTAAATACAGTGTTTCACCAAGGTTATCTTAGGGTTAGGGTTTGGGTTTAGGTTTAGGGTTAGGGGGTTAGGGTTTAGGGTTAGGGTTAGGTTTATCCTGGTGCCAGATTCCTGTTCATACAATGTGTCACTTCTCATTTAATCCCCATGGATGTTTTGACCCCAATTTCTGGATCCAATTCTTTTCAGCTTGTCTTCGGGCATTCCGGGACCAGCTCCTGTTGTGTTGAAGTCCCATGAATCTTATTTCTTTAAAACCATGTTTTAGGAAGTGCTGTACGATCCAAGTGTGTGCCTCCTTTCCCTTCCTTATATTATAAAAATGTTGAGTCATTCTCATTGATAAAGCATTTCCCGTTTCCCCTACATATTGTGAATTGCATTTATTACAATAAATTAAATAAACACAATTGGAAACTCGTGGACTTAAGTTGGGTCTGCTTACAAAAAATTCCTTGGTGTTAGGATTACTAACGTGGGGTTTGGGTCGAAATGTATGCTTCGTCTCTTTTCGAGTTCTATCTGCCCACATTGAAAGTAACTTACTTTTAACTAAAAAGTCCTTTAAATTGCAATTTTTCTTATAGGCCGAAATGACTCTGTATCCATGTAAAATTTCCCCTTCAGTCATGAATTTGCCAAAATTTTCTTTGATTCTCCTGTTTAAAAGTGTACTACTAGCCGAGAATGTGGAAACAAGAGGGATGAGTTGACTGTTTTCTGATGGGGTCTGTTTATTCTCCCTTATGAAGGTCAGGAATCTTTTTAGGCAAACCCTTAGAAAAGACTGTGAATATCCCCTTTTCTTTCATGACCCAAATAGAATTTTGGTGGCCTTCGAAAAATCCTCAGCCCTAGAGCATATCCTATGGAATCTTAGCAGTTGAGACTTTACAATGCCTTTAAAGGTGTGTTTTGGGTGAAAGCTCTCCTTATGTAGAAGTGCGTTGGTGTCTGTGTCCTTAAAGTAGACCCCAATTTGTAATTGTTGGGTTTATAGGAAATCTTCCCCTTTGAATGTGATTGTGTCCAAGAAGCTAATTTCAGATGAGTGTATGGTGTACTTGACCCGTATGGATTTATTAAACTGGTTGAAATGGGTAATACATTTTTCAAATTCTGGTTTGGACTCAGTCCAGACACCCCAGATGTCGTCCAAGAATCTGTAATAATGTAGAGGTTTAACAGGCCAGGCAGCTAGTGCTTCCTCCTCCCATTTTGCCATGAAAATGTTGGTGTAAGAGGGAGCAAATCATTTGCCCATAGCTGTTTCTTTAATTTGTAAGAAGTGTTCCGAATTTAACTCAAAATCATTACGCTCCAAATTGATTTTTAACAAATCCAATAGATATTTGTCAGGTCTGTTTCTACTCGGGTATCTGGTGAACCATTTCTGGACGGCTTTGATTCCTACCAATGTATCTATGTTGGTGTATAAGCTGTCTATGTCTATGGTGAACAATTGACAGTGTACAGGTAAGTGCAGTGTTCGAATTTTGTCCACAAAGTCGTAAGTGCCCTAAATGTAACTAAGGTGTCGGGTACTGAGGGGGTTCAGGAAGTGTTCGATATACTCCGCTGTAGCATATGTGTCGCTACCGCAGTCGGAGACATTGGGGCGGCCCGGGGCCATTTCAAACGGGATGCTCCATGTTTTAGGGTCCTTATGGATCTTGGGAAGGAGGTAAAAAAGTCTCTGCCATGGATTGTCCGGTCCCAACAGGTAAGTGAATTGCCTTTGGTTTATAAAACCATCTTCCTTCAATTTTACTAGTATTCTCCTAATCTCTGGGCCTGTTGTTTGGAATAGAGGTTTGTCTAGTTTCCGATAGTAGCACGACTGACTTAGTTGGTGATAAGCTTCCTGAATATAGGATGCTTTATCCATATTTACTACCGCACTGCCTTTATCTGCCGGTTTAATTATCACGTTTCTGTTCTTTTGGAGCTGGGTTAAAGCCCGTTTTTCCGTGATAATAAGGTTTAGTTTTTGTGAATATTTCCACGAAAGGTTTTTAAATGCATATCTATCGGCCCTGATTATTTTTCTGACCTGATTAGGGACCTGGGACAGACTAGGGGTCCACACAGCTTTTGAAGTGAAGGGAAGAGGCTCTGCTCCTCCCCTGTATCTGAAATAAGACAGTAACAACAGTCTTCTGTGATACAGTTGCATGTCGAGACAGAGTTGTTTTTTCGTGTCCCTATTAATTTTTGGTGTGGGGAAAAAAGGCTAAGCCCTTGTTTAAAACCTTGTACAGTGGTACCTCGACATACGAGTGTCCTAACATACAAGTTTTTTGAGATACGAGCTGTCACTCGGTCGATTTTTTGCTTTGATACGCAAGCAAAAACTTGACATACGAGCTCGAGACGCCACTGCTAGATGGCGAATCAAAGCCAGAAAGTGAAGATTGTGACGAAAATTAAGATAGTGTTGCATTATAGGGAAAATGAAAGCTGTTTCTTTAAGTCTACTATCTCTGGGTATTGAAGTCTAGAGTAAAATGCATTATGGTTAGTGTAGTGCGGGAAAGAAGTGTGTGGGCTGGATCTTTTTCCTGTGTGCGATTTATATGATTTGTGTTCTGCAGTGCGGTCGGTTAATCCAAGTTTATCCACCTGGGAGTTATACTGTAACCCTGCGAATCTATCTTCATAAAAACAAGTAAAGTGGTATGCATCGGCTAATCTTGTCCATCTCATCATTACACGAGCATGAACTAATAAGATGTTACGCTGCGGCCGGGAAAAGTTCAAGCGGATAAGTAACAATAAGCAAAGAAGAAAAAGTAAAATTTTTTAAAGTTTAGGGATACATAGTGTGCAGTAGTGATTAGTAAAAAACTAGTTTTCCCTCTGCCTCCGCTTATTGCCTCTACCCCCCCCACCCCCAAACTCACACACACACACACACACACACACACCACCAGTGTTTTCGTTAGCTCAAGTCGACTCATCTCCAAGGAAAATACACTAAATAAAACCTTATTATATCTTTACACTTTCTTTTTTATTGTTTTTATACAATATTTGTCATTTATAAATACATTTTTCTTATTAAAAAACACGTAACAAAAACAACTGGGGTGGCATTTTGGGGGCTGGAACGGATTAATGGCATTTCAATTAATTTCAATGGGGAAAATTTGCTTTGAAATATGAGCAATTTGACATACGAGCAAGGTTACGGAACGAATTAAACTCGTATGTCGAGGTACCACTGTATTGGTCTTTTGTTGGTCTGAAGTGTTTCGAAAGATTTATCACTTCAAGACCTTTCTGTAGTCCCTTCTTTGGGTTTACAGGGCTTTGAAGTTTAGGTGGTTACACCAGTGTTCCAACATCGCTTTGGCACAATTTGGCGTCCAGTGAATTTGATCCTGGCTGACCTGGAACTGATTGTCTGGTAGCGGATGTAAGTATGGCATGTTCCTTTGAATGTGTGCATTTAATCCCATTAACACAGTCTTTTCTTCCTTTTTTAGGTTTTGGGTGTAATTTATCAGGGGATCCATATAGCAGCTTGAGGAAACCGAGATTTTGTTGCCTTTATGGTCCTTTGGAGTTGTTTTACAGCCGTCTCCCTCTGTTTTTGTCCCCTGTGGTTTATACCAAATGCCAGAATGATTATATTCACCTCAGTTTGTGTGCTGGCTCTAGATATGAATGCCTCCGCATGCCTGAATGTGGCCCCTGGGTAACTATCAATTTGTAGGTCCTCCAGGTCATATGGAGGAATCCTACTCAAATTTGAGTCACCCACAATACACCATGTTCTTTTTTCTGGCACAAAACGTCCAACTTACCATTTTTCTAGAAACATTTAAATGTCTAGTAGCTTTAAATACTCTAGGCGATGGAGCTGGCATTACAATTGGGGTCAATTGGGGCCCATGTAGAGGGCTTTGCTCTACATCCTGATCAGAGATGCATAGCAGTGAGTCCACTGATAAATCACCGGCTGTAGCTATTTGAATGTCCTGGTCAGTTTCCTGGTCGAGTTGGGGATTGTATGTGTCAGGGTGTACCATTACAATTTGTGACAGTTCCTTATGAACAGTATTTTGAGGCTTGGGAATGGCCACCAGAGTTGTTAACCCAGTATCCCCTTGGGGTGTTGGACATACACTAATTGAGAAAATATCAGAGATGTCATCCACATTCACTACCGCCGGATTTTGTCTTTAAGGTAGTGTTTCATTAACCGACCTTTTGGGGGCTCTCTGCGGGAGTGGTGTAGGTGATGAAATTATATACAATATTATTCATATTTAGAAGATTCCCTCCAAATCAGGTTGACCATTTTTTGCGTTCAACTAAATTGTTATAATTGATTTTGGAGAAAATATCTTGAACCTTTCCATTTTCTTCCTATTCTCATCTTAAATTCTTCTTTTTTTTTCCAGTTGTTGGTGATTCCAGAGGATGTCCAGAACAGGCTCCAGACGGCAGTGGCTGGATTGGGTTTTGGTTAGGTTTGGGGTTGGGTTAGGTTTTGGTTAGGGTTGGGGTTAGGATTAGGTATAGGGATAGGTTTTGGTTGAGGTTAGGTGAGGGGAAATAGACGCAGCTCCAGGAACCATGTCAAAATCCGAGTGGGGATTAGGGTTGGGTTTAGGGTTAGGGTTAGGGGTTAGGGTTAGGTTTAGGGAGGGGTTGGGGTTAGGGTGGGGTTGGGGTTAGGGTTAGGGTGGGGTTGGGGTTAGGGTTAGGGTGGGGTTGGGGTTAGGGTTAGGGGTTAGGGTTAGGGAGGGGTTGGGGTTAGGGTTAGGGAGGGGTTAGGGTTAGGGTTAGGGAGGGGTTGGGGTTAGGGTTAGGGTTAGGGTTAGGGAGGGGTTGGGGTTAGGGTTAGGGCTATGGATTGGTAAGGAAACTCAGATATAGACAAGCCCGGAGCCCACGTTGTGCACTGGCCTACTCCAAGTCACTAAGCACTCACATCTCCTCCGCCGCCGGTGACAAGTGGCAGGAAAATTGCCCTTAAACGTGTGTTTTTTTGTTTTACGGATGAGAACTGGACATTTGCCCACTCTCTCTTTCTCTTGCTAGCGAGAAGTGGACATTTGCCCACTCCCTCTTTCCCTTGTTAGCAACCCTTTCCCTTTTTGACCTTTTAAATGGAGGGTGTTTCCCCTTTTTTCATTTTAGCCAGTGACTTCTGATTTCATTCATTAATGCAGGACATTCGATTTCATTCATTAATGCAGGACATTTGCCTTTTCACAGATCCCCATGACGTCATTTTTAACGGTAAGTCTGTTGCAACGTTTCGGTTAATATAAACCTTCATCAGGCTTAGACTTACCATTTTCTCTTCCTTTTTCTATTTTCCAAACTGGCTGCACATTTTTCCATGTTGGCTTTAATCCTTTTTCACGAGATGTTCTGTTCACCAGGTGATTGGGTCTTTGCTAATTAGCGCTTAGCCCATTAGCTTCCTTTCTCAGTTTTTTCTTCTTCTCTTTCCTTCCATTTTCTTTTCCTTTTTCCATTTTCCAAACTGGCTTTGCATTTTTCCGTGTTGGCTTTAATCCTTTTTCACGAGATGCTCTGTTTTCCAGGTGATTGGGTCTTTGATATTTAGCGCTTAGCCCATTAGCTTCCTTTCTCAGTTTTTTCTTCTTCTCTTTCCCTCCTTTGTCCAGGCAGTGGATAAAGACAGAATTTGTCAAATGGCACCCCCAAATGGCACTGGTTAAAATTGCACCCCCCAAAAAAAGTGTTAATTAAACATTCAGTTTTGTTTAGATTATTTTTCAAAAAATGGCCACTCATGTCCTGAAATTTGGACTATTGGCACCCCCACTGCTCGAAAACATTGGCACCCCCATACTCAGTGCTGTTCCAAACGCTCTCATCAGGTAAGTTATTCAGTTTCATGCGTCATTGTTTGTTTGTATCTTGTTTTTGTTGGTCCATAATCAGGCTTAGCCTCTCCATTTTCTTTTCCTTTTTCCATTTTCTTTTCCTTTTTCCAAGCTGGCTTTACTTATCCCCATTCTGGCTTTAAACATCCTCCCAGCTGCTCTGTTTTCCAAGTGAGTGGGCCTCTGCTATTTAGCACTTAGCCCACCAGCTTCCCATCTAAGTACTTTCGTTATTCTCTTTCCCCCCACTTCTCAGGCGGCAATATCTTTTCCTTTTTCCCAAACTGGCCCTACCTTTCCCGAAAGCTGGCTTTAAATCTTCCTTCAAGCTACTCTGTTTGCCAAGTAATTGGGCCTCTGCTATTTAGTGCTTAGCCATCCGGCCTTCTTGCACAGTTTTACACTCTGCTATTTAGTGCTTAGCCATCCGGCCTTCTTGCACAGTTTTACAAATTTTTTATAAACTGGCACCCCCAAATGGCACTGGTTTAACTGGCACCCCCAAAAAACACAGTGCTCATCGAACATTCCATTGTCTATAAGTATTTCTGCTATTTAGTGCTTAGCCATCCGGCCTTCTAGCACAGTTTTACATTATGCTATTTAGTGCTTAGCCATCCGGCCTTCCTGCACAGTTTTACAAATTTTTAATAAACTGGCACCCCCAAATGGCACTGGTTTAACTGGCACCCCCAAAAAACACAGTGCTCATCGAACATTCCATTGTCTATAAGTATTTCTGCTATTTAGTGCTTAGCCATCCGGCCTTCTAGCACGGTTTTACATTATGCTATTTAGTGCTTAGCCATCCGGCCTTCTTGCACAGTTTTACACATTTCTTATATAAGCTGGCACCCCCAAATGGCACTGGTTTAACTGGCACCCCCAAAAAACACAGTGCTCATCGAACATTCCATTCTCTATAAGTGTTTTTCAAAATTGGCCACTCAGGTCATGAAATTAGAATTATTGGCACTCTCTTATCAGGTAAGTTAGCCAGTTCAGGAAATATGCAGAAGGCCATGCAAGTGCAGCAACTCGGGGTGGCACGGGCTGGGTTAGGTTAGGGGAAATAGACGCAGCTCCAGGAACCATGTCAAAATCCGAGTGGGGATTAGGGTTGGGTTTAGGGTTAGGGTTAGGGGTTAGGGTTAGGGTGGGGTTGGGGTTAGGGTTAGGGAGGGGTTGGGGTTAGGGTTAGGGAGGGGTTGGGGTTAGGGTTAGGGTTAGGGAGGGGTTGGGGTTAGGGTTAGGGAGGGGTTGGGGTTAGGGTTAGGGAGGGGTTAGGGTTAGGGAGGGGTTGGGGTTAGGGTTAGGGTTAGGGAGGGGTTGGGGTTAGGGTTAGGGTTAGGGAGGGGTTGGGGTTAGGGTTAGGGCTATGGATTGGTAAGGAAACTCAGATATAGACAAGCCCGGAGCCCACGTTGTGCACTGGCCTACTCCAAGTCACTAAGCACTCACATCTCCTCCGCCGCCGGTGACAAGTGGCAGGAAAATTGCCCTTAAACGTGTGTTTTTTTTGTTTTACGGATGAGAACTGGACATTTGCCCACTCTCTCTTTCTCTTGCTAGCGAGAAGTGGACATTTGCCCACTCTCTCTTTCCCTTGTTAGCAACCCTTTCCCTTTTTGACCTTTTAAATGGAGGGTGTTTCCCCTTTTTTCATTTTAGCCAGTGACTTCTGATTTCATTCATTAATGCAGGACATTCGATTTCATTCATTAATGCAGGACATTTGCCTTTTCACAGATCCCCATGACGTCATTTTTAACGGTAAGTCTGTTGCAACGTTTCGGTTAATATAAACCTTCATCAGGCTTAGACTTACCATTTTCTCTTCCTTTTTCCATTTTCCAAACTGGCTGCACATTTTTCCATATTGGCTTTAATCCTTTTTCACGAGATGTTCTGTTCACCAGGTGATTGGGTCTTTGCTATTTAGCGCTTAGCCCATTAGCTTTAGCGCTTAGCCCATTAGCTTCCATCTTCTTTTCCTTTTTCCATTTTCCAACTGGCTTTGCATTTTTCCATGTTGGCTTTAATCCTTTTTCACGAGATGCTCTGTTTTCCAGGTGATTGGGTCTTTGCTAATTAGCGCTTAGCCCATTAGCTTCCTTTCTCAGTTTTTTCTTCTTCTCTTTCCTTCCATTTTCTTTTCCTTTTTCCATTTTCCAAACTGGCTTTGCATTTTTCCGTGTTGGCTTTAATCCTTTTTCACGAGATGCTCTGTT
>NC_139574.1:44057390-44060567 GCF_946808225.1 Silurus aristotelis
TAGGGTTAGGGTTAGGGTTAGGGTTAGGGTTAGGGTTAGGGTTAGGGTTAGGGTTAGGGTTAGGGTTAGGGTTAGGGTTAGGGTTAGGGTTAGGGTTAGGGTTAGGGTTAGGGTTAGGGTTAGGGTTAGGGTTAGGGTTAGGGTTAGGGTTAGGGTTAGGGTTAGGGTTAGGGTTAGGGTTAGGGTTAGGGTTAGGGTTAGGGTTAGGGTTAGGGTTAGGGTTAGGGTTAGGGTTAGGGTTAGGGTTAGGGTTAGGGTTAGGGTTAGGGTTAGGGTTAGGGTTAGGGTTAGGGTTAGGGTTAGGGTTAGGGTTAGGGTTAGGGTTAGGGTTAGGGTTAGGGTTAGGGTTAGGGTTAGGGTTAGGGTTAGGGTTAGGGTTAGGGTTAGGGTTAGGGTTAGGGTTAGGGTTAGGGTTAGGGTTAGGGTTAGGGTTAGGGTTAGGGTTAGGGTTAGGGTTAGGGTTAGGGTTAGGGTTAGGGTTAGGGTTAGGGTTAGGGTTAGGGTTAGGGTTAGGGTTAGGGTTAGGGTTAGGGTTAGGGTTAGGGTTAGGGTTAGGGTTAGGGTTAGGGTTAGGGTTAGGGTTAGGGTTAGGGTTAGGGTTAGGGTTAGGGTTAGGGTTAGGGTTAGGGTTAGGGTTAGGGTTAGGGTTAGGGTTAGGGTTAGGGTTAGGGTTAGGGTTAGGGTTAGGGTTAGGGTTAGGGTTAGGGTTAGGGTTAGGGTTAGGGTTAGGGTTAGGGTTAGGGTTAGGGTTAGGGTTAGGGTTAGGGTTAGGGTTAGGGTTAGGGTTAGGGTTAGGGTTAGGGTTAGGGTTAGGGTTAGGGTTAGGGTTAGGGTTAGGGTTAGGGTTAGGGTTAGGGTTAGGGTTAGGGTTAGGGTTAGGGTTAGGGTTAGGGTTAGGGTTAGGGTTAGGGTTAGGGTTAGGGTTAGGGTTAGGGTTAGGGTTAGGGTTAGGGTTAGGGTTAGGGTTAGGGTTAGGGTTAGGGTTAGGGTTAGGGTTAGGGTTAGGGTTAGGGTTAGGGTTAGGGTTAGGGTTAGGGTTAGGGTTAGGGTTAGGGTTAGGGTTAGGGTTAGGGTTAGGGTTAGGGTTAGGGTTAGGGTTAGGGTTAGGGTTAGGGTTAGGGTTAGGGTTAGGGTTAGGGTTAGGGTTAGGGTTAGGGTTAGGGTTAGGGTTAGGGTTAGGGTTAGGGTTAGGGTTAGGGTTAGGGTTAGGGTTAGGGTTAGGTTAGGGTTAGGGTTAGGGTTAGGGTTAGGGTTAGGGTTAGGGTTAGGGTTAGGGTTAGGGTTAGGGTTAGGGTTAGGGTTAGGGTTAGGTTAGGGTTAGGTTAGGGTTAGGGTTAGGGTTAGGGTTAGGGTTAGGGTTAGGGTTAGGGTTAGGGTTAGGGTTAGGTTAGGGTTAGGGTTAGGGTTAGGGTTAGGGTTAGGGTTAGGGTTAGGGTTAGGGTTAGGGTTAGGGTTAGGGTTAGGGTTAGGGTTAGGGTTAGGGTTAGGGTTAGGGTTAGGGTTAGGGTTAGGGTTAGGGTTAGGGTTAGGGTTAGGGTTAGGGTTAGGGTTAGGGTTAGGGTTAGGGTTAGGGTTAGGGTTAGGGTTAGGGTTAGGGTTAGGGTTAGGGTTAGGGTTAGGGTTAGGGTTAGGGTTAGGGTTAGGGTTAGGGTTAGGGTTAGGGTTAGGGTTAGGGTTAGGGTTAGGGTTAGGGTTAGGGTTAGGGTTAGGGTTAGGGTTAGGGTTAGGGTTAGGGTTAGGGTTAGGGTTAGGGTTAGGGTTAGGGTTAGGGTTAGGGTTAGGGTTAGGGTTAGGGTTAGGGTTAGGGTTAGGGTTAGGGTTAGGGTTAGGGTTAGGGTTAGGGTTAGGTTAGGGTTAGGGTTAGGGTTAGGGTTAGGGTTAGGGTTAGGGTTAGGGTTAGGGTTAGGGTTAGGGTTAGGGTTAGGGTTAGGGTTAGGGTTAGGGTTAGGGTTAGGGTTAGGTTAGGGTTAGGGTTAGGGTTAGGGTTAGGGTTAGGGTTAGGGTTAGGGTTAGGGTTAGGGTTAGGGTTAGGGTTAGGGTTAGGGTTAGGGTTAGGGTTAGGGTTAGGGTTAGGGTTAGGGTTAGGGTTAGGGTTAGGGTTAGGGTTAGGGTTAGGGTTAGGGTTAGGGTTAGGGTTAGGGTTAGGGTTAGGGTTAGGGTTAGGGTTAGGGTTAGGGTTAGGGTTAGGGTTAGGGTTAGGGTTAGGGTTAGGGTTAGGGTTAGGGTTAGGGTTAGGGTTAGGGTTAGGGTTAGGTTAGGGTTAGGGTTAGGGTTAGGGTTAGGGTTAGGTTAGGGTTAGGGTTAGGGTTAGGGGTTAGGTTAGGGTTAGGGTTAGGGTTAGGGTTAGGGTTAGGGTTAGGGTTAGGGTTAGGGTTAGGGTTAGGGTTAGGGTTAGGGTTAGGGTTAGGGTTAGGGTTAGGGTTAGGGTTAGGGTTAGGGTTAGGGTTAGGGTTAGGGTTAGGTTAGGGTTAGGGTTAGGGTTAGGGTTAGGGTTAGGGTTAGGGTTAGGGTTAGGGTTAGGGTTAGGGTTAGGGTTAGGGTTAGGGTTAGGGTAGGGTTAGGGTTAGGGTTAGGGTTAGGGTTAGGGTTAGGGTTAGGGTTAGGGTTAGGGTTAGGGTTAGGGTTAGGGTTAGGGTTAGGGTTAGGGTTAGGGTTAGGGTTAGGGTTAGGGTTAGGGTTAGGGTTAGGGTTAGGGTTAGGGTTAGGGTTAGGGTTAGGGTTAGGGTTAGGGTTAGGGTTAGGGTTAGGGTTAGGGTTAGGGTTAGGGGTTAGGGTTAGGGTTAGGGTTAGGGTTAGGGTTAGGGTTAGGGTTAGGGTTAGGGTTAGGGTTAGGGTTAGGGTTAGGGTTAGGGTTAGGGTTAGGTTAGGGTTAGGGTTAGGGTTAGGGTTAGGGTTAGGGTTAGGGTTAGGGTTAGGGGTTAGGGTTAGGGTTAGGGTTAGGTTAGGGTTAGGGTTAGGGTTAGGGTTAGGTTAGGGTTAGGGTTAGGGTTAGGGTTAGGGTTAGGTTAGGTTAGGGTTAGGTTAGGGTTAGGGTAGGGTTAGGGTTAGGGTTAGGGTTAGGGTTAGGGTTAGGGTTAGGGTTAGGGTTAGGGTTAGGGTTAGGGTTAGGGTTAGGGTTAGGGTTAGGGTTAGGGTTAGGGTTAGGGTTAGGGTTAGGGTTAGGGTTAGGGTTAGGGT
>NC_139575.1:0-212500 GCF_946808225.1 Silurus aristotelis
CCTCTCAAAAGATGGCTCACCAGGTAAGTACTCCCCTTTTAGTTGTTGTAATACAGACAACTGACATTTTTGAATTAGTTTTCACCTGCTTGAATTAAGGGTGATTCTTTTGTCTGAATAAAACTAAACAGGGCCAATTTAGAATGGTGTAATTAGTTGAACTAATGATCTTGGTTCCATCTAGATCCTGGCTGTGTTTCCACAACTTCAGGCAGCAATGACTGGCTTTTAACGAACCTTGGCAGTTTCTTCAATTATGCCACCTTGACAGAGCTGAAAATTTTAAATGCAAATTTCTCTAGTGTGAGTAACATCCCAATTGCACCAACTTTATGTTTCTTGTGGAGTTGCAGCTGACTGTAGTAGTAACAGTTGGTTTCTGGGTTTTGATGAAGAGAACAGACAGCTGCTGCAAGCAGTGTCCATTTGTTTTACTTGAAGACCTGGTGTAAACATAATGTGATATGAATGTTTTTTTTCTCCTGCAGGTTGCAGTGTTTGGTTTACTGTCCATTGAGCAGAAGGCTCAGTTCATCCTGCAGGCGGATACAGGAGTGTTGGGAAATGACTTAGTGATTAGAGAGGTGTTTAGCAGTATGATCGCATCTTTTGATCTCAATCAACTTGGCATGTTCTTCACAAACTTCAGCCAGACTGCAATACAAGTGAGCATCTCTGTTGCCTAAAGACCAGATCACAAATTATTTTCTTGTGTTTTTTTTTGTTTTTGTTTTTTTTTATCAAAAAAGACATTATTCTGTGCATACTAATTGATGGATGATACCTTGTGATTGCAGATGAACCTCACTAGCATTCCTTCAGCAATTTCAGACACCATTCTGAACATAACGCTCTTAGATCTGGTGCCTCACTTCCAACGTTTCAGCCCAGAGGACTTTGCCCTGTGGTTCCAGAATTACCTTTCCATCTTACTTCCTGGTATTGGTTCAAACACCCTGTCGATCATCCCCATGACCATCGGCTGTGACTCCTACAGAGAGATGTGAGCATCTCTTCATAACACAAACACAGCAAATGATTATTTTGTTACTTTTTAGAATTTGAATTTGTTTCCCACTTTTGCTGTATTTACAGAGTGAACGGACTTGATAATGTGTACAGTGACCTCTCTGCAACACAGTCCAACACTGTTTTCAATTACATACAAGACTATCTCAAGTACCAGTCCAGCCAAGGTTTGTGTGTTTATTTGCTGTTTCAGGCTACTAGGTAGGCAGTGATAAGAAGATGTGATTTCAGGCTGATAATGTTAGGGTTCGGGTAAGTCAGGAGTGTCCTAGATGCTCAATCTGAATTCACCACAGACCTTTTACATCAGTGTCCTCTGTTGCTTCACAGGCCTGAGTTGCTATGGTGGTGGAAGCTTTTACATGTTCCTGAAACAGTTGTTCCTCAGTTTTGGATTCCCTGACCTAATAGACTTCCTGTCTCTTATCCCAGATGACCGACAGACAGAGGTGTGTTTGCTCTATAACACCAATTGCTTCAGTGCTTCGCTCACTGTAGGAAAGCCAATGAGTTAAGCACATCACTATCTGTAGTTAATGCTTTGTCTTCCTTCTGTGTTTTCTAGCTCTTGAGCTCCATCTCTCCAGAAGAACTTAGTGAGTTCCTGAACAGACCGAACACAGTTGTTAATGGTTCCGAGCTCTGCACACTACTTGACAACTACAGTAGGACCAATCAGTACCTGGAGATGGTAGGCCAGTTTTTATTTCACCTAGATTTTTGTCCATGTAGACTACTTGCCTTTATTCTGCCAGGAATGGCTGATAGAGTAATCACTGTTTCTCTCTACAGGAGCCTGTTTTGTCCTCAGTTCTGGCCAGCCAAACATTGGAGTGTGTGTGGCCTCGTGCTCTCAGTGCCTCAACTCAGGCTGATGTAGAACAGTGGTTTAATGTTATACTGGTTCACTACCTGCCCTACCTCAGTTCTCAGCTCATCAGCTCCACCCAGCTCAGTGGTGCCTCTTGTCTGTCATACAGGAAACTGTAAGTTCTTTATTGGATGTTTCATTAAACAGGGTTTTCATCATAAACACTGCCACATGTCTGGTGGCGAAAAAAAACTGAGGTCATATAGTAAAGAAATCTCCTGTACGTATGTGTTTGTGAGCAGGGTGTCTATCCTGGGGGACAACTTCAATTTTTCTGCAGCTGATTTCTCCCAAGCTGATGTGTACAGCTCTATAAAAGTGTATCTGAGCAGTGGTGGTAAGAATAACTACATTTTTCTTGTTTCTTTTTTCTAGTTCTCTCTGTACAAGCATTTCCGTTTGTTTGTGTGTGCACTACATGTGTGTCTCAACATGTGATTGTGTATTTTGCAGATGCCAGCCCCCGCTGCTATAACTCCTCAGATCCTTTTCTGAACTCCACTGCCTGGTTTGCAGACAACATTGGATTCTTCGTCACCTTCATCACCCTCAGTGATCTACAATCATTTCTATCAGGAAGCATGGTAGTGCACACACACACACACACACACACACACACACACACACACACACACCTGCAATTATCTATATTAGTCATTCAAACATATTTCTGTTAACTACATCACACAATGTACACAGTTTGTAGTGCTGTGATAATGTGTGTTTTATTGTGTCTTTTAGTCAAGTGTGTTCCTGGAGAACTCTGAAAACCTTCAGTTGTTCAACAACCCAGGAATTTCAGCCAGTGTCTTGGAGTATTATACAACACAGTTGTACATCCAGAATCCTGACTTCAGCCCTCTCGGGTACCACTCAAACCTCAACATTGAACAAAATTTAAATTTGTTTATTTCATTTATTTATCCAACCCTTTATAGATTCAAATCCCACATGTAAAAGACCATATATACGTGCAAATATCTGTGTATGCATTCTAAAAGGTTGTTTGTGTTTTTATAGATTGCCTGCTGAGCTGCTGTGTCAAAGTCCTGCCTCCATGTTTGTTTTTCTTGGAGATGCAGACATTCAGACAATCCTGACTAGCATCAACATCTTCTGCACAGAAATAAATCCAGAGGTAATCAATCAATAAGACTTGTGTGTTCACTAATCACTTCTTGTGTAGTAGTGCCAGTCACCTCTAACCTTCTTCTCCTTTCAGGTAACAGCGGTGCTGGTAGCAAAGTTCCCTGATATATCTGCAGCCACCATCCAAACATTGGGAAGCCAGTGTGTGGGCTTGACTGTGGGCCAGATAAACTCCGCCCCTCCCAATGTGATAAGCGGTGCTCTGTCAACACTCGGTATCATCAGTGGCTGGGACCAGGGCCAAGTGAATGCCCTCATCCAGAGCATCATTAGTTCAGGCTTTAATGTAAGCGTACACTGCCCATTTGTCAGGAATGTTGCTCTATGTTACAGAAAGTGAAAGCTTGCCATTTTTGATCACAATCACCATGTCAATATTCTATTTATGTTTATACATTTACTAACTATACCATGTTACCAAAAGGTCTGTAATTTAATTTCTTTCTTATTGCACAAGTTCTAAAATTCAGAATCAGAAATGTTTTCAAGTTAAGGATATGATTGTTTTACTCTCACAGATCAACAGTGCCTCCTCTCTGGTATCATTGGGAACACTTATTGGTGGTGTTCCTTCTACAGCCATATCCATCATCCCATCTTCTGAGCTTCTGTCTTTATCTCAGAATCCAACATTCATTGCTAATATTCTATCAGCCCCAGTTATTCTACAACAGACATTTGTCCAAAAGGTATTTACTTTGTTTTACACACACACACACACACACACACACACACACACACACACACACACACACACACACACACACACACACACAAACATATCTTTATTACCTTCTCCTATAAAAGTGCAGTAACATGCAGTTGCTTTGTTGAAGTCCGCTCTAACACGTTGTTCCAGGTAATCTCTGTAGACCAAACCTCTGTCATACAAAATGTTCCGGATGCACTAGTGATGTATATTCCACTTGTTCTACTGACATCTCTGAGCTCTGTGGAAGTTTCACTCATCAATAACAAGAGCTGGAGTCATGAACAGGTACTTAAACCCACCCACTTTGTTACACTGAAAAACTAAAGTCTCATGCCTCGACTGTAATAGCAGCAGTTCCCCTAATCTGATTTCCTGACTTGTTTGGATGTCAGGCTATAAAACTCATCAAAAAATGTTAAGACTTTTTTTCATTTTTACCAGGCTATGATGTTCTTCGGTGCAGTGGCCAGTGCCTGTACTAATCCAGAAGAGTGAGTTAGGAAACACACACACACACACACACACACACACACACACACACACACACACACACACACACACACACACACACACACAGTCTATCTAATATAGCTAATGTAAAGATCTGTTCTGTGAATACACCCATCACTGTGTATGTCTATTTGTGACTGTGGGTGTGTTTCTCCCTGCAGTCTGTCAGCATCAGTACTGCAGGGATTCTCTTGTAGCTCAACTCTCCCACAGAAGAAAGCCAAAGATCTAGTCAAAGCCTGTAGACCACGTGCAGGCAGAGACAAGGTCGTCCTGACAGAGGCTCAGGTACATACACTCTGATATTCAATCACATTCTGCACACAGAATGAATCAGAGACAGCAGGTAGACCCAAACCTTTACTGGTAAATGAGAAAACACACAATCACACAACACATTCTGTGTTTCAGCTGACCTGCATGTACAACTATGTGAAAGAAGATCAAGTCGAAAGCTTTATGAATGTCCCCTCTGATATGCTTCTGTACTACAGGTGTGGAACATATTCACATACAGAAAATACTGTATTCAAGTATATGATATCAAGAAAAAAAGGTCATATGCTGGCTGTGTGTGTGTGTGTGTGTGTGTGTGTGTGTGTGTGTGTGTGTGTGTGTGTGTGTGTGTGTGTGTGTAGCTACGAGACAATACAGAATGTGAACTGCCAATCATATTTCCGTGCCCTTGGCAGAGCAGATTTCTCAGTTCTTTCTCCTGTCCTTGACAAAACAACCATACTGTTCAACAATGCAAAGGACTGCCTGGTAATACACACATAGTAAAATATTCATAGACCAACACATTCAATATTAGCTCTTAAATCTGCAAATCAGCCATCAAATTATAATCAATTCATCTCTTATGCAATTCCATTGTTGAAAACAAGTGAAAATATGAACATGTTCAGGCTTAAACAATAGACACTAAACAGTGGAATCCACACAAGACACCCCCCCCCCCCCATTCTTATAGATTCTGTGTGACTTTTCTTCATGGGTTGTGATGTTGTAGGGTATATCTGGTGTGAGTCTGACCAGGGATCAGGTGGAGGTTCTGGGAAATATGGCCTGTACACTGGACTCCTCCTACATCCAGAACTCTGACCCTTTCATTTTGGAGAAACTGAAGAACTGTGGAGATCTTTCTGATTCTCAGGTCACCGCTGTACAGTCACTGCTCCTCAGTGGAAACACTGCTTATGGGTGAGTCATAGCTTCAAGTGCATTTGTGCACATCTTTCATCTATGTTGTAGAAAATGATTTTATCATTGGTTTTAAAAGGACATAAAACAAATGGAAATGGTGTGTGTCTATAGATTGCATTTGATATTTTTTTGACCTCTGACATTGTTTATCATGAATCAGTAATCCCTCAACATGGAATGAGCAGACCGTGGAACAACTTGGCATCCTGGTTGTCTATTTCAAATCAGGCCTCTGTGACACAATTGGCTTTGTATGTAAACCGTTTCACCATTGTGTTTGTGATTTATAAACCCAACTTTAAACTTTCTGGACTGATTACATTTTGTCCCTGTTTGTGCATTGTTGAAGAATGTCAAAAGGAAATTATTTTCAGTCCTGAGGGAGCAGAAGATCCCACTGATAAAGCTTAGGACATTCTTTACAGAATGCAACTCAGAAAGTACTACAGGTAACCGTATACTACAGGGCAAAACACATCGAGGTACAGCGTATTACACATATTGAGATTGTGTGCTTCACTCAATTCCTCTGTTGTGTGTCTTACAGTGAGCAACATAACAGGAACAACAATTGCAGATGGAGCTTTTCCTTTCGGTTTTAATGCCATCCAGTTTGATCTGTATCTGGACATCACCGTCTTGCAGGAAAACCTGGCAGCTATCACTGAGAAAGTGGTGGACACCAGCCTCCAGGCGGTCATTCTTAACAAGTTAAACCAGGTCAGAGACACTAAATACTGGACTGTATAACACAGCAGGAAAGAAAAAGTTGTCTCAGCTTTTTAGTCATAGAATTCTGAAAATATTTCCAGTTTGTGTATAAATATGATTCTTGCATGGTGTCCCACTGTCAAATAGGGTTTGTTTTTGGGTTGTAAATTAGAAGTCTGTCTTTGTGTGTATGCTGAATTTCCCCACACAAGATTTGTTTTGATTTGATTATAAATTGTTGATTTCGTGTGTGTATACGTAGATTTTCCCATCAGGCCTTGGTGACCATGTGCTGCAACTACTGGGTTCAACTTCTCGTTTGGCCACAATTGATGACATTAGCAAGTGGAACATTACTATGATTGACACACTGTCCTCTTTGATGGATTCCAATGATGGATACTGGGAACCAGAAAAGGTAATAAAAGGTTGTTTGTGCATGTGTGATAGAGAGAGAGAGAGAGAGAGAGAGAGAGAGAGAGAGAGAGAGAGAGAGAGAGAGAGAGAGAATGAGAGAGAGATAGAGCTCATCTGGGATGATTTAGTGAGGGTGAGAGAAAGTATCTGTGATCCTTCATTGATTAGATATCATGACATAGTTGCAGATAAAACACTTTTGCAGTCAAAGAGCATGTTCAATCCCCTTTAGAGAGACTAGAATTTACAAAAAATGCAAAAATGTTTTTATTTCTTACAAATGATGTACACAACGATGATGATGAAAATGTTATCACTGACAATAGAGGTGGAAATGTATATGAAGGTATTTTTTAGAAAGCAGGCAGAGCTTCAGGTCTAGTGTTAATTTAAAACTGAATTATTTCATAAATGTTTTTAACTAGTTATACGGTCAGGGAACTAACCCCAGTAATGGGTTGCACAAGCCAGTGCACTCTTAGTAGATAAATGGGGAGGGTTGCAATAGGAAGGGCATCCAGCGTAAAAACATGTGCCAAATCAAACATGCGGTTCATGAATAAGGATAATCCGCTGTGGCGACCCCTAACGGGAGAAGCCGAAAGAAAGTTTATACTGCAAGCATACTAGCTGACATTTTGTATTTCTCAGATACTGTTGTGCTTGCTACAAAAACGCTTGTGTATTATTTTTTTAAGGGAAAAGCAGTAATTATGAGGTATCTGAGCATGGGTGATCACTCTCTGGGAAGTGCTGAAATAAATGTCATTGGTTCCTACATCTGTACATTAGACATCAGTATACTGGAAAATATCACTCCTGAGAGTTTAATGTAAGTCCCTGCTCACATACATACACAAACATGGACAAACAAAATAAAGAGATGAAGAATGATCTGAATTTTAATATAAATTTTTGTTCTCTTTGCAGGATGTTCCTGTCTCCAGATCTGTCCTCATGTTCCTTTGAACAGAAATCTACTCTGTACATCATTATCAAGTATTCATTTAGCAACTTTCACAGAAGTGCCACAATATACTACCAGCTCATGATACCTTACCTGGGTAAAACAAACATTCATGCATACAGGAAGACTAAAAAATACATGTTTTTAAAAAGTCTGAATTGTGTCTGAATTTAAGTTAATTGTACATATGAACATGTTGAGGTGTGTGTGTGTGTGTGTGTGTGTGTGTGTGTGTGTGTGTTTGTTTGTGTGTTTGTAGGTGGTGCTCCAGTGGAGGATATCGAATTTTTATCCACTCAGGACATTAACATGGACATCACTGTATTCATTAGTCTGAACCCTGCTGTTTTCAAGGTATAAAGAAGAAAATATTAACCAGAGAATTTGTTGCTGAAATATTGAATGTTTGAATTAAATGTAGTGAAAAATTGAAAACTGAAGATAAAATAGATAACAAGTACTTTTTTGTTTGCCAGACCCTGAATGTGAGCACAGTGAGAGGTCTAATGGGTATAAACATTGCTGATCTGAAACTGTTTGAGTACTCCTCAGCAGTTCAGTCCTGGGTGTCACAACAGAACCAAACTGATCTGGACACACTGAATCTTAGCATCATCAACCGCAACCCTTGTTATGGTGTAAACAGGTGAGTTTTATTTATGAAATGAAAAAGGACTCAACTTTACAGAATTTGTTTTGAAAAAAATAAAAACATTCTTCTTGTTTTTCTACATAGTGACCGACTTGATAGTGAATTTGCATCCGGAAATGTCTCTACAGTACTATGTAACTTTAGCATTTCTGACTATGCCTGTTCACCGGTAAGTATTCCGTGAATCAAATATCTGTTTCCAGCTTTGCTAATGTTATGCAGAAAATGAGTTGACCACAGAAACCTTTGTTTGTTGCCTTTTAAGGTTGCTGTATTGTCATCCGAGGATCTGTTCACTCTGCTCACATGCAAACTGCCAAGCAGCCTGAAATACTCTAAAGATGCTTGGAAGTTGTTCTTCCAAAATTTTGCTGGCTTTTTGGGTGACGCATTGCAAAGGTTTTCAAGCATGGTATGCAAATTTGATTGTTGCTTGTCACCCCTGGGTCTCGAATCCAAGTCGCTCAGGGAGGTGTTAGAACTCACATGCAGGGACACTGTCGGAATTGACAAGTTCACAGTTCTTTATTAACTTAAGTCATTAAACCCAAGAACAGAAAACTTTGGAATGTAAAGTCACATATGGCTCAAGAAACAACATTGGACTTGAAATAGAAAACCGGTACATAACAGCAAAACAAAAGCATCAGGGCACAGGAACATAACAGCATGCGGACCTCACGACATGGCACAACCTGAAACGACATGTTAATAAACCAACAAGAACAAAAGCTGAAGGGGTAACTTAAATACACTGAGGACTAACAAGGAACAGGTGCAAAACATTTAGGACACAGATAGGGACAATGGAATAGGGAGCAGGGAATAGGGTGTAGTGGTCCAGTGGCGACATCTGCAGGACTCGGGGGCAGAGCAGCACCTTTCGGAGAAGGGGATTTAGAGGGCATCGCAAATGTCACTTTCTCTGGCACTCTCTGTGAGAATTAGGAACAGAAGAGTGCTCTCTATGGGACGCTATGCAGGTCTTTGGAGCAAAGGCTCCTTTGCGGAGCTCAGGAGTGGTGAGACACCCTCTCTGGCACTCTCTCTAGGACTGTTTGGCACTCTCAGAGGGGCACAAAGGCTGGGCAGCCTCTTTAGCAGAAACAGAGGTGGAGCAATGCTCCCAGCAGGAAACTGAGGCTGGGCAACAACCCCAGTGGAACTCCAAGGCAGGGGAGTTTGTTTGAACCCTACGGTGGGCAAACCGGCACCTGACCTCCTTTCAAAATGACGAATAGCTGGGGCAGCAAGCGCATTGGAACTCTCGGATGTCTGTTGCTCAATTAATGGCTTTGCCAGAGAGGTGGAGGATTACATATTCAATCATTGTTCGGTCAGTCGGATATGCTTGTGGTTGGGAGAGGAGCATGAGGGTGCACTGGCAGAAGAACAGGTTGCAACCATCGGGATCGGCAGAACAATTTTGGGGCACCGAGACCAGTGGGTTTGAGCTAAACTAATCCCTGTTTTCATTGTGTTTGAGTCTCCAGTAGTCCAGATTCTCACTGTTGCTTGGCTCATTCTGCCACACCCGATTCTAGGATTAAGGGAGTATTACATAGGGAGTTGGGACCCAGTGGTGGTAAAAAAAAAAATTGAATTTGCAGTCAATGAAATGAATGAATAAACTTGCCATCATACTGACAGGTGTTGTAGTATAAAAAATGTTTTGTGGAAATATGCATTGAAGTATGTAATCTTTCACTCTGTCATGTAGACCGATAAGAGCATTCAGACTGACCCACATATACTTGATGCTATCTGGGAGGTGATAATCAAGGACTTCACTGCAGCACAGTTGATGAATGCCACTTTCATCAGCGAGTGGTTCCAGATGAGGCTCAGACCATTGTTTTCATCAGTGTCCACAGACTTTCTATCCAGCCTCAGTTTCACAAAATTCAGCTGTGAGACCTACCAAATTGTGTAAGTATGGACAATGAAATTTCTGAACTTCAGATGTGTTATATAGGACATGAGGAAATAATTGATGAGAATATCCAATCTGTTCTCACCAAACATAGTGTGAAAGCTCTCAGTAGTCAAGAATCACTCATGACAGAGAAACAGAAGCAGCTGGTCTTTTCTTCATTCATCTTTCCTTTCCTCTCAAAAGATGGCTCACCAGGTAAGTACTCCCCTTTTAGTTGTTGTAATACAGACAACTGACATTTTTGAATTAGTTTTCACCTGCTTGAATTAAGGGTGATTCTTTTGTCTGAATAAAACTAAACAGGGCCAATTTAGAATGGTGTAATTAGTTGAACTAATGATCTTGGTTCCATCTAGATCCTGGCTGTGTTTCCACAACTTCAGGCAGCAATGACTGGCTTTTAACGAACCTTGGCAGTTTCTTCAATTATGCCACCTTGACAGAGCTGAAAATTTTAAATGCAAATTTCTCTAGTGTGAGTAACATCCCAATTGCACCAACTTTATGTTTCTTGTGGAGTTGCAGCTGACTGTAGTAGTAACAGTTGGTTTCTGGGTTTTGATGAAGAGAACAGACAGCTGCTGCAAGCAGTGTCCATTTGTTTTACTTGAAGACCTGGTGTAAACATAATGTGATATGAATGTTTTTTTTCTCCTGCAGGTTGCAGTGTTTGGTTTACTGTCCATTGAGCAGAAGGCTCAGTTCATCCTGCAGGCGGATACAGGAGTGTTGGGAAATGACTTAGTGATTAGAGAGGTGTTTAGCAGTATGATCGCATCTTTTGATCTCAATCAACTTGGCATGTTCTTCACAAACTTCAGCCAGACTGCAATACAAGTGAGCATCTCTGTTGCCTAAAGACCAGATCACAAATTATTTTCTTGTGTTTTTTTTTGTTTTTGTTTTTTTTTATCAAAAAAGACATTATTCTGTGCATACTAATTGATGGATGATACCTTGTGATTGCAGATGAACCTCACTAGCATTCCTTCAGCAATTTCAGACACCATTCTGAACATAACGCTCTTAGATCTGGTGCCTCACTTCCAACGTTTCAGCCCAGAGGACTTTGCCCTGTGGTTCCAGAATTACCTTTCCATCTTACTTCCTGGTATTGGTTCAAACACCCTGTCGATCATCCCCATGACCATCGGCTGTGACTCCTACAGAGAGATGTGAGCATCTCTTCATAACACAAACACAGCAAATGATTATTTTGTTACTTTTTAGAATTTGAATTTGTTTCCCACTTTTGCTGTATTTACAGAGTGAACGGACTTGATAATGTGTACAGTGACCTCTCTGCAACACAGTCCAACACTGTTTTCAATTACATACAAGACTATCTCAAGTACCAGTCCAGCCAAGGTTTGTGTGTTTATTTGCTGTTTCAGGCTACTAGGTAGGCAGTGATAAGAAGATGTGATTTCAGGCTGATAATGTTAGGGTTCGGGTAAGTCAGGAGTGTCCTAGATGCTCAATCTGAATTCACCACAGACCTTTTACATCAGTGTCCTCTGTTGCTTCACAGGCCTGAGTTGCTATGGTGGTGGAAGCTTTTACATGTTCCTGAAACAGTTGTTCCTCAGTTTTGGATTCCCTGACCTAATAGACTTCCTGTCTCTTATCCCAGATGACCGACAGACAGAGGTGTGTTTGCTCTATAACACCAATTGCTTCAGTGCTTCGCTCACTGTAGGAAAGCCAATGAGTTAAGCACATCACTATCTGTAGTTAATGCTTTGTCTTCCTTCTGTGTTTTCTAGCTCTTGAGCTCCATCTCTCCAGAAGAACTTAGTGAGTTCCTGAACAGACCGAACACAGTTGTTAATGGTTCCGAGCTCTGCACACTACTTGACAACTACAGTAGGACCAATCAGTACCTGGAGATGGTAGGCCAGTTTTTATTTCACCTAGATTTTTGTCCATGTAGACTACTTGCCTTTATTCTGCCAGGAATGGCTGATAGAGTAATCACTGTTTCTCTCTACAGGAGCCTGTTTTGTCCTCAGTTCTGGCCAGCCAAACATTGGAGTGTGTGTGGCCTCGTGCTCTCAGTGCCTCAACTCAGGCTGATGTAGAACAGTGGTTTAATGTTATACTGGTTCACTACCTGCCCTACCTCAGTTCTCAGCTCATCAGCTCCACCCAGCTCAGTGGTGCCTCTTGTCTGTCATACAGGAAACTGTAAGTTCTTTATTGGATGTTTCATTAAACAGGGTTTTCATCATAAACACTGCCACATGTCTGGTGGCGAAAAAAAACTGAGGTCATATAGTAAAGAAATCTCCTGTACGTATGTGTTTGTGAGCAGGGTGTCTATCCTGGGGGACAACTTCAATTTTTCTGCAGCTGATTTCTCCCAAGCTGATGTGTACAGCTCTATAAAAGTGTATCTGAGCAGTGGTGGTAAGAATAACTACATTTTTCTTGTTTCTTTTTTCTAGTTCTCTCTGTACAAGCATTTCCGTTTGTTTGTGTGTGCACTACATGTGTGTCTCAACATGTGATTGTGTATTTTGCAGATGCCAGCCCCCGCTGCTATAACTCCTCAGATCCTTTTCTGAACTCCACTGCCTGGTTTGCAGACAACATTGGATTCTTCGTCACCTTCATCACCCTCAGTGATCTACAATCATTTCTATCAGGAAGCATGGTAGTGCACACACACACACACACACACACACACACACACACACACACACACCTGCAATTATCTATATTAGTCATTCAAACATATTTCTGTTAACTACATCACACAATGTACACAGTTTGTAGTGCTGTGATAATGTGTGTTTTATTGTGTCTTTTAGTCAAGTGTGTTCCTGGAGAACTCTGAAAACCTTCAGTTGTTCAACAACCCAGGAATTTCAGCCAGTGTCTTGGAGTATTATACAACACAGTTGTACATCCAGAATCCTGACTTCAGCCCTCTCGGGTACCACTCAAACCTCAACATTGAACAAAATTTAAATTTGTTTATTTCATTTATTTATCCAACCCTTTATAGATTCAAATCCCACATGTAAAAGACCATATATACGTGCAAATATCTGTGTATGCATTCTAAAAGGTTGTTTGTGTTTTTATAGATTGCCTGCTGAGCTGCTGTGTCAAAGTCCTGCCTCCATGTTTGTTTTTCTTGGAGATGCAGACATTCAGACAATCCTGACTAGCATCAACATCTTCTGCACAGAAATAAATCCAGAGGTAATCAATCAATAAGACTTGTGTGTTCACTAATCACTTCTTGTGTAGTAGTGCCAGTCACCTCTAACCTTCTTCTCCTTTCAGGTAACAGCGGTGCTGGTAGCAAAGTTCCCTGATATATCTGCAGCCACCATCCAAACATTGGGAAGCCAGTGTGTGGGCTTGACTGTGGGCCAGATAAACTCCGCCCCTCCCAATGTGATAAGCGGTGCTCTGTCAACACTCGGTATCATCAGTGGCTGGGACCAGGGCCAAGTGAATGCCCTCATCCAGAGCATCATTAGTTCAGGCTTTAATGTAAGCGTACACTGCCCATTTGTCAGGAATGTTGCTCTATGTTACAGAAAGTGAAAGCTTGCCATTTTTGATCACAATCACCATGTCAATATTCTATTTATGTTTATACATTTACTAACTATACCATGTTACCAAAAGGTCTGTAATTTAATTTCTTTCTTATTGCACAAGTTCTAAAATTCAGAATCAGAAATGTTTTCAAGTTAAGGATATGATTGTTTTACTCTCACAGATCAACAGTGCCTCCTCTCTGGTATCATTGGGAACACTTATTGGTGGTGTTCCTTCTACAGCCATATCCATCATCCCATCTTCTGAGCTTCTGTCTTTATCTCAGAATCCAACATTCATTGCTAATATTCTATCAGCCCCAGTTATTCTACAACAGACATTTGTCCAAAAGGTATTTACTTTGTTTTACACACACACACACACACACACACACACACACACACACACACACACACACACACACACACACACACACACAAACATATCTTTATTACCTTCTCCTATAAAAGTGCAGTAACATGCAGTTGCTTTGTTGAAGTCCGCTCTAACACGTTGTTCCAGGTAATCTCTGTAGACCAAACCTCTGTCATACAAAATGTTCCGGATGCACTAGTGATGTATATTCCACTTGTTCTACTGACATCTCTGAGCTCTGTGGAAGTTTCACTCATCAATAACAAGAGCTGGAGTCATGAACAGGTACTTAAACCCACCCACTTTGTTACACTGAAAAACTAAAGTCTCATGCCTCGACTGTAATAGCAGCAGTTCCCCTAATCTGATTTCCTGACTTGTTTGGATGTCAGGCTATAAAACTCATCAAAAAATGTTAAGACTTTTTTTCATTTTTACCAGGCTATGATGTTCTTCGGTGCAGTGGCCAGTGCCTGTACTAATCCAGAAGAGTGAGTTAGGAAAACACACACACACACACACACACACACACACACACACACACACACACACACACACACACACACACACACAGTCTATCTAATATAGCTAATGTAAAGATCTGTTCTGTGAATACACCCATCACTGTGTATGTCTATTTGTGACTGTGGGTGTGTTTCTCCCTGCAGTCTGTCAGCATCAGTACTGCAGGGATTCTCTTGTAGCTCAACTCTCCCACAGAAGAAAGCCAAAGATCTAGTCAAAGCCTGTAGACCACGTGCAGGCAGAGACAAGGTCGTCCTGACAGAGGCTCAGGTACATACACTCTGATATTCAATCACATTCTGCACACAGAATGAATCAGAGACAGCAGGTAGACCCAAACCTTTACTGGTAAATGAGAAAACACACAATCACACAACACATTCTGTGTTTCAGCTGACCTGCATGTACAACTATGTGAAAGAAGATCAAGTCGAAAGCTTTATGAATGTCCCCTCTGATATGCTTCTGTACTACAGGTGTGGAACATATTCACATACAGAAAATACTGTATTCAAGTATATGATATCAAGAAAAAAAGGTCATATGCTGGCTGTGTGTGTGTGTGTGTGTGTGTGTGTGTGTGTGTGTGTGTGTGTGTGTGTGTGTGTGTGTGTGTGTGTGTTGTAGCTACGAGACAATACAGAATGTGAACTGCCAATCATATTTCCGTGCCCTTGGCAGAGCAGATTTCTCAGTTCTTTCTCCTGTCCTTGACAAAACAACCATACTGTTCAACAATGCAAAGGACTGCCTGGTAATACACACACAGTAAAATATTCATAGACCAACACATTCAATATTAGCTCTTAAATCTGCAAATCAGCCATCAAATTATAATCAATTCATCTCTTATGCAATTCCATTGTTGAAAACAAGTGAAAATATGAACATGTTCAGGCTTAAACAATAGACACTAAACAGTGGAATCCACACAAGACACCCCCCCCCCCCATTCTTATAGATTCTGTGTGACTTTTCTTCATGGGTTGTGATGTTGTAGGGTATATCTGGTGTGAGTCTGACCAGGGATCAGGTGGAGGTTCTGGGAAATATGGCCTGTACACTGGACTCCTCCTACATCCAGAACTCTGACCCTTTCATTTTGGAGAAACTGAAGAACTGTGGAGATCTTTCTGATTCTCAGGTCACCGCTGTACAGTCACTGCTCCTCAGTGGAAACACTGCTTATGGGTGAGTCATAGCTTCAAGTGCATTTGTGCACATCTTTCATCTATGTTGTAGAAAATGATTTTATCATTGGTTTTAAAAGGACATAAAACAAATGGAAATGGTGTGTGTCTATAGATTGCATTTGATATTTTTTTGACCTCTGACATTGTTTATCATGAATCAGTAATCCCTCAACATGGAATGAGCAGACCGTGGAACAACTTGGCATCCTGGTTGTCTATTTCAAATCAGGCCTCTGTGACACAATTGGCTTTGTATGTAAACCGTTTCACCATTGTGTTTGTGATTTATAAACCCAACTTTAAACTTTCTGGACTGATTACATTTTGTCCCTGTTTGTGCATTGTTGAAGAATGTCAAAAGGAAATTATTTTCAGTCCTGAGGGAGCAGAAGATCCCACTGATAAAGCTTAGGACATTCTTTACAGAATGCAACTCAGAAAGTACTACAGGTAACCGTATACTACAGGGCAAAACACATCGAGGTACAGCGTATTACACATATTGAGATTGTGTGCTTCACTCAATTCCTCTGTTGTGTGTCTTACAGTGAGCAACATAACAGGAACAACAATTGCAGATGGAGCTTTTCCTTTCGGTTTTAATGCCATCCAGTTTGATCTGTATCTGGACATCACCGTCTTGCAGGAAAACCTGGCAGCTATCACTGAGAAAGTGGTGGACACCAGCCTCCAGGCGGTCATTCTTAACAAGTTAAACCAGGTCAGAGACACTAAATACTGGACTGTATAACACAGCAGGAAAGAAAAAGTTGTCTCAGCTTTTTAGTCATAGAATTCTGAAAATATTTCCAGTTTGTGTATAAATATGATTCTTGCATGGTGTCCCACTGTCAAATAGGGTTTGTTTTTGGGTTGTAAATTAGAAGTCTGTCTTTGTGTGTATGCTGAATTTCCCCACACAAGATTTGTTTTGATTTGATTATAAATTGTTGATTTCGTGTGTGTATACGTAGATTTTCCCATCAGGCCTTGGTGACCATGTGCTGCAACTACTGGGTTCAACTTCTCGTTTGGCCACAATTGATGACATTAGCAAGTGGAACATTACTATGATTGACACACTGTCCTCTTTGATGGATTCCAATGATGGATACTGGGAACCAGAAAAGGTAATAAAAGGTTGTTTGTGCATGTGTGATAGAGAGAGAGAGAGAGAGAGAGAGAGAGAGAGAGAGAGAGAGAGAGAGAGAGAGAGAGAGAGAATGAGAGAGAGATAGAGCTCATCTGGGATGATTTAGTGAGGGTGAGAGAAAGTATCTGTGATCCTTCATTGATTAGATATCATGACATAGTTGCAGATAAAACACTTTTGCAGTCAAAGAGCATGTTCAATCCCCTTTAGAGAGACTAGAATTTACAAAAAATGCAAAAATGTTTTTATTTCTTACAAATGATGTACACAACGATGATGATGAAAATGTTATCACTGACAATAGAGGTGGAAATGTATATGAAGGTATTTTTTAGAAAGCAGGCAGAGCTTCAGGTCTAGTGTTAATTTAAAACTGAATTATTTCATAAATGTTTTTAACTAGTTATACGGTCAGGGAACTAACCCCAGTAATGGGTTGCACAAGCCAGTGCACTCTTAGTAGATAAATGGGGAGGGTTGCAATAGGAAGGGCATCCAGCGTAAAAACATGTGCCAAATCAAACATGCGGTTCATGAATAAGGATAATCCGCTGTGGCGACCCCTAACGGGAGAAGCCGAAAGAAAGTTTATACTGCAAGCATACTAGCTGACATTTTGTATTTCTCAGATACTGTTGTGCTTGCTACAAAAACGCTTGTGTATTATTTTTTTAAGGGAAAAGCAGTAATTATGAGGTATCTGAGCATGGGTGATCACTCTCTGGGAAGTGCTGAAATAAATGTCATTGGTTCCTACATCTGTACATTAGACATCAGTATACTGGAAAATATCACTCCTGAGAGTTTAATGTAAGTCCCTGCTCACATACATACACAAACATGGACAAACAAAATAAAGAGATGAAGAATGATCTGAATTTTAATATAAATTTTTGTTCTCTTTGCAGGATGTTCCTGTCTCCAGATCTGTCCTCATGTTCCTTTGAACAGAAATCTACTCTGTACATCATTATCAAGTATTCATTTAGCAACTTTCACAGAAGTGCCACAATATACTACCAGCTCATGATACCTTACCTGGGTAAAACAAACATTCATGCATACAGGAAGACTAAAAAATACATGTTTTTAAAAAGTCTGAATTGTGTCTGAATTTAAGTTAATTGTACATATGAACATGTTGAGGTGTGTGTGTGTGTGTGTGTGTGTGTGTGTGTGTGTGTTTGTTTGTGTGTTTGTAGGTGGTGCTCCAGTGGAGGATATCGAATTTTTATCCACTCAGGACATTAACATGGACATCACTGTATTCATTAGTCTGAACCCTGCTGTTTTCAAGGTATAAAGAAGAAAATATTAACCAGAGAATTTGTTGCTGAAATATTGAATGTTTGAATTAAATGTAGTGAAAAATTGAAAACTGAAGATAAAATAGATAACAAGTACTTTTTTGTTTGCCAGACCCTGAATGTGAGCACAGTGAGAGGTCTAATGGGTATAAACATTGCTGATCTGAAACTGTTTGAGTACTCCTCAGCAGTTCAGTCCTGGGTGTCACAACAGAACCAAACTGATCTGGACACACTGAATCTTAGCATCATCAACCGCAACCCTTGTTATGGTGTAAACAGGTGAGTTTTATTTATGAAATGAAAAAGGACTCAACTTTACAGAATTTGTTTTGAAAAAAATAAAAACATTCTTCTTGTTTTTCTACATAGTGACCGACTTGATAGTGAATTTGCATCCGGAAATGTCTCTACAGTACTATGTAACTTTAGCATTTCTGACTATGCCTGTTCACCGGTAAGTATTCCGTGAATCAAATATCTGTTTCCAGCTTTGCTAATGTTATGCAGAAAATGAGTTGACCACAGAAACCTTTGTTTGTTGCCTTTTAAGGTTGCTGTATTGTCATCCGAGGATCTGTTCACTCTGCTCACATGCAAACTGCCAAGCAGCCTGAAATACTCTAAAGATGCTTGGAAGTTGTTCTTCCAAAATTTTGCTGGCTTTTTGGGTGACGCATTGCAAAGGTTTTCAAGCATGGTATGCAAATTTGATTGTTGCTTGTCACCCCTGGGTCTCGAATCCAAGTCGCTCAGGGAGGTGTTAGAACTCACATGCAGGGACACTGTCGGAATTGACAAGTTCACAGTTCTTTATTAACTTAAGTCATTAAACCCAAGAACAGAAAACTTTGGAATGTAAAGTCACATATGGCTCAAGAAACAACATTGGACTTGAAATAGAAAACCGGTACATAACAGCAAAACAAAAGCATCAGGGCACAGGAACATAACAGCATGCGGACCTCACGACATGGCACAACCTGAAACGACATGTTAATAAACCAACAAGAACAAAAGCTGAAGGGGTAACTTAAATACACTGAGGACTAACAAGGAACAGGTGCAAAACATTTAGGACACAGATAGGGACAATGGAATAGGGAGCAGGGAATAGGGTGTAGTGGTCCAGTGGCGACATCTGCAGGACTCGGGGGCAGAGCAGCACCTTTCGGAGAAGGGGATTTAGAGGGCATCGCAAATGTCACTTTCTCTGGCACTCTCTGTGAGAATTAGGAACAGAAGAGTGCTCTCTATGGGACGCTATGCAGGTCTTTGGAGCAAAGGCTCCTTTGCGGAGCTCAGGAGTGGTGAGACACCCTCTCTGGCACTCTCTCTAGGACTGTTTGGCACTCTCAGAGGGGCACAAAGGCTGGGCAGCCTCTTTAGCAGAAACAGAGGTGGAGCAATGCTCCCAGCAGGAAACTGAGGCTGGGCAACAACCCCAGTGGAACTCCAAGGCAGGGGAGTTTGTTTGAACCCTACGGTGGGCAAACCGGCACCTGACCTCCTTTCAAAATGACGAATAGCTGGGGCAGCAAGCGCATTGGAACTCTCGGATGTCTGTTGCTCAATTAATGGCTTTGCCAGAGAGGTGGAGGATTACATATTCAATCATTGTTCGGTCAGTCGGATATGCTTGTGGTTGGGAGAGGAGCATGAGGGTGCACTGGCAGAAGAACAGGTTGCAACCATCGGGATCGGCAGAACAATTTTGGGGCACCGAGACCAGTGGGTTTGAGCTAAACTAATCCCTGTTTTCATTGTGTTTGAGTCTCCAGTAGTCCAGATTCTCACTGTTGCTTGGCTCATTCTGCCACACCCGATTCTAGGATTAAGGGAGTATTACATAGGGAGTTGGGACCCAGTGGTGGTAAAAAAAAAAATTGAATTTGCAGTCAATGAAATGAATGAATAAACTTGCCATCATACTGACAGGTGTTGTAGTATAAAAAATGTTTTGTGGAAATATGCATTGAAGTATGTAATCTTTCACTCTGTCATGTAGACCGATAAGAGCATTCAGACTGACCCACATATACTTGATGCTATCTGGGAGGTGATAATCAAGGACTTCACTGCAGCACAGTTGATGAATGCCACTTTCATCAGCGAGTGGTTCCAGATGAGGCTCAGACCATTGTTTTCATCAGTGTCCACAGACTTTCTATCCAGCCTCAGTTTCACAAAATTCAGCTGTGAGACCTACCAAATTGTGTAAGTATGGACAATGAAATTTCTGAACTTCAGATGTGTTATATAGGACATGAGGAAATAATTGATGAGAATATCCAATCTGTTCTCACCAAACATAGTGTGAAAGCTCTCAGTAGTCAAGAATCACTCATGACAGAGAAACAGAAGCAGCTGGTCTTTTCTTCATTCATCTTTCCTTTCCTCTCAAAAGATGGCTCACCAGGTAAGTACTCCCCTTTTAGTTGTTGTAATACAGACAACTGACATTTTTGAATTAGTTTTCACCTGCTTGAATTAAGGGTGATTCTTTTGTCTGAATAAAACTAAACAGGGCCAATTTAGAATGGTGTAATTAGTTGAACTAATGATCTTGGTTCCATCTAGATCCTGGCTGTGTTTCCACAACTTCAGGCAGCAATGACTGGCTTTTAACGAACCTTGGCAGTTTCTTCAATTATGCCACCTTGACAGAGCTGAAAATTTTAAATGCAAATTTCTCTAGTGTGAGTAACATCCCAATTGCACCAACTTTATGTTTCTTGTGGAGTTGCAGCTGACTGTAGTAGTAACAGTTGGTTTCTGGGTTTTGATGAAGAGAACAGACAGCTGCTGCAAGCAGTGTCCATTTGTTTTACTTGAAGACCTGGTGTAAACATAATGTGATATGAATGTTTTTTTTCTCCTGCAGGTTGCAGTGTTTGGTTTACTGTCCATTGAGCAGAAGGCTCAGTTCATCCTGCAGGCGGATACAGGAGTGTTGGGAAATGACTTAGTGATTAGAGAGGTGTTTAGCAGTATGATCGCATCTTTTGATCTCAATCAACTTGGCATGTTCTTCACAAACTTCAGCCAGACTGCAATACAAGTGAGCATCTCTGTTGCCTAAAGACCAGATCACAAATTATTTTCTTGTGTTTTTTTTTGTTTTTGTTTTTTTTTATCAAAAAAGACATTATTCTGTGCATACTAATTGATGGATGATACCTTGTGATTGCAGATGAACCTCACTAGCATTCCTTCAGCAATTTCAGACACCATTCTGAACATAACGCTCTTAGATCTGGTGCCTCACTTCCAACGTTTCAGCCCAGAGGACTTTGCCCTGTGGTTCCAGAATTACCTTTCCATCTTACTTCCTGGTATTGGTTCAAACACCCTGTCGATCATCCCCATGACCATCGGCTGTGACTCCTACAGAGAGATGTGAGCATCTCTTCATAACACAAACACAGCAAATGATTATTTTGTTACTTTTTAGAATTTGAATTTGTTTCCCACTTTTGCTGTATTTACAGAGTGAACGGACTTGATAATGTGTACAGTGACCTCTCTGCAACACAGTCCAACACTGTTTTCAATTACATACAAGACTATCTCAAGTACCAGTCCAGCCAAGGTTTGTGTGTTTATTTGCTGTTTCAGGCTACTAGGTAGGCAGTGATAAGAAGATGTGATTTCAGGCTGATAATGTTAGGGTTCGGGTAAGTCAGGAGTGTCCTAGATGCTCAATCTGAATTCACCACAGACCTTTTACATCAGTGTCCTCTGTTGCTTCACAGGCCTGAGTTGCTATGGTGGTGGAAGCTTTTACATGTTCCTGAAACAGTTGTTCCTCAGTTTTGGATTCCCTGACCTAATAGACTTCCTGTCTCTTATCCCAGATGACCGACAGACAGAGGTGTGTTTGCTCTATAACACCAATTGCTTCAGTGCTTCGCTCACTGTAGGAAAGCCAATGAGTTAAGCACATCACTATCTGTAGTTAATGCTTTGTCTTCCTTCTGTGTTTTCTAGCTCTTGAGCTCCATCTCTCCAGAAGAACTTAGTGAGTTCCTGAACAGACCGAACACAGTTGTTAATGGTTCCGAGCTCTGCACACTACTTGACAACTACAGTAGGACCAATCAGTACCTGGAGATGGTAGGCCAGTTTTTATTTCACCTAGATTTTTGTCCATGTAGACTACTTGCCTTTATTCTGCCAGGAATGGCTGATAGAGTAATCACTGTTTCTCTCTACAGGAGCCTGTTTTGTCCTCAGTTCTGGCCAGCCAAACATTGGAGTGTGTGTGGCCTCGTGCTCTCAGTGCCTCAACTCAGGCTGATGTAGAACAGTGGTTTAATGTTATACTGGTTCACTACCTGCCCTACCTCAGTTCTCAGCTCATCAGCTCCACCCAGCTCAGTGGTGCCTCTTGTCTGTCATACAGGAAACTGTAAGTTCTTTATTGGATGTTTCATTAAACAGGGTTTTCATCATAAACACTGCCACATGTCTGGTGGCGGAAAAAAACTGAGGTCATATAGTAAAGAAATCTCCTGTACGTATGTGTTTGTGAGCAGGGTGTCTATCCTGGGGGACAACTTCAATTTTTCTGCAGCTGATTTCTCCCAAGCTGATGTGTACAGCTCTATAAAAGTGTATCTGAGCAGTGGTGGTAAGAATAACTACATTTTTCTTGTTTCTTTTTTCTAGTTCTCTCTGTACAAGCATTTCCGTTTGTTTGTGTGTGCACTACATGTGTGTCTCAACATGTGATTGTGTATTTTGCAGATGCCAGCCCCCGCTGCTATAACTCCTCAGATCCTTTTCTAAACTCCACTGCCTGGTTTGCAGACAACATTGGATTCTTCGTCACCTTCATCACCCTCAGTGATCTACAATCATTTCTATCAGGAAGCATGGTAGTGCACACACACACACACACACACACACACACACACACACACACACACACACCTGCAATTATCTATATTAGTCATTCAAACATATTTCTGTTAACTACATCACACAATGTACACAGTTTGTAGTGCTGTGATAATGTGTGTTTTATTGTGTCTTTTAGTCAAGTGTGTTCCTGGAGAACTCTGAAAACCTTCAGTTGTTCAACAACCCAGGAATTTCAGCCAGTGTCTTGGAGTATTATACAACACAGTTGTACATCCAGAATCCTGACTTCAGCCCTCTCGGGTACCACTCAAACCTCAACATTGAACAAAATTTAAATTTGTTTATTTCATTTATTTATCCAACCCTTTATAGATTCAAATCCCACATGTAAAAGACCATATATACGTGCAAATATCTGTGTATGCATTCTAAAAGGTTGTTTGTGTTTTTATAGATTGCCTGCTGAGCTGCTGTGTCAAAGTCCTGCCTCCATGTTTGTTTTTCTTGGAGATGCAGACATTCAGACAATCCTGACTAGCATCAACATCTTCTGCACAGAAATAAATCCAGAGGTAATCAATCAATAAGACTTGTGTGTTCACTAATCACTTCTTGTGTAGTAGTGCCAGTCACCTCTAACCTTCTTCTCCTTTCAGGTAACAGCGGTGCTGGTAGCAAAGTTCCCTGATATATCTGCAGCCACCATCCAAACATTGGGAAGCCAGTGTGTGGGCTTGACTGTGGGCCAGATAAACTCCGCCCCTCCCAATGTGATAAGCGGTGCTCTGTCAACACTCGGTATCATCAGTGGCTGGGACCAGGGCCAAGTGAATGCCCTCATCCAGAGCATCATTAGTTCAGGCTTTAATGTAAGCGTACACTGCCCATTTGTCAGGAATGTTGCTCTATGTTACAGAAAGTGAAAGCTTGCCATTTTTGATCACAATCACCATGTCAATATTCTATTTATGTTTATACATTTACTAACTATACCATGTTACCAAAAGGTCTGTAATTTAATTTCTTTCTTATTGCACAAGTTCTAAAATTCAGAATCAGAAATGTTTTCAAGTTAAGGATATGATTGTTTTACTCTCACAGATCAACAGTGCCTCCTCTCTGGTATCATTGGGAACACTTATTGGTGGTGTTCCTTCTACAGCCATATCCATCATCCCATCTTCTGAGCTTCTGTCTTTATCTCAGAATCCAACATTCATTGCTAATATTCTATCAGCCCCAGTTATTCTACAACAGACATTTGTCCAAAAGGTATTTACTTTGTTTTACACACACACACACACACACACACACACACACACACACACACACACACACACACACACACAAACATATCTTTATTACCTTCTCCTATAAAAGTGCAGTAACATGCAGTTGCTTTGTTGAAGTCCGCTCTAACACGTTGTTCCAGGTAATCTCTGTAGACCAAACCTCTGTCATACAAAATGTTCCGGATGCACTAGTGATGTATATTCCACTTGTTCTACTGACATCTCTGAGCTCTGTGGAAGTTTCACTCATCAATAACAAGAGCTGGAGTCATGAACAGGTACTTAAACCCACCCACTTTGTTACACTGAAAAACTAAAGTCTCATGCCTCGACTGTAATAGCAGCAGTTCCCCTAATCTGATTTCCTGACTTGTTTGGATGTCAGGCTATAAAACTCATCAAAAAATGTTAAGACTTTTTTTCATTTTTACCAGGCTATGATGTTCTTCGGTGCAGTGGCCAGTGCCTGTACTAATCCAGAAGAGTGAGTTAGGACACACACACACACACACACACACACACACACACACACACACACACACACACACACACACACACACACACACACAGTCTATCTAATATAGCTAATGTAAAGATCTGTTCTGTGAATACACCCATCACTGTGTATGTCTATTTGTGACTGTGGGTGTGTTTCTCCCTGCAGTCTGTCAGCATCAGTACTGCAGGGATTCTCTTGTAGCTCAACTCTCCCACAGAAGAAAGCCAAAGATCTAGTCAAAGCCTGTAGACCACGTGCAGGCAGAGACAAGGTCGTCCTGACAGAGGCTCAGGTACATACACTCTGATATTCAATCACATTCTGCACACAGAATGAATCAGAGACAGCAGGTAGACCCAAACCTTTACTGGTAAATGAGAAAACACACAATCACACAACACATTCTGTGTTTCAGCTGACCTGCATGTACAACTATGTGAAAGAAGATCAAGTCGAAAGCTTTATGAATGTCCCCTCTGATATGCTTCTGTACTACAGGTGTGGAACATATTCACATACAGAAAATACTGTATTCAAGTATATGATATCAAGAAAAAAAGGTCATATGCTGGCTGTGTGTGTGTGTGTGTGTGTGTGTGTGTGTGTGTGTGTGTGTGTGTGTGTGTGTGTGTGTGTGTAGCTACGAGACAATACAGAATGTGAACTGCCAATCATATTTCCGTGCCCTTGGCAGAGCAGATTTCTCAGTTCTTTCTCCTGTCCTTGACAAAACAACCATACTGTTCAACAATGCAAAGGACTGCCTGGTAATACACACATAGTAAAATATTCATAGACCAACACATTCAATATTAGCTCTTAAATCTGCAAATCAGCCATCAAATTATAATCAATTCATCTCTTATGCAATTCCATTGTTGAAAACAAGTGAAAATATGAACATGTTCAGGCTTAAACAATAGACACTAAACAGTGGAATCCACACAAGACACCCCCCCCCCCCCATTCTTATAGATTCTGTGTGACTTTTCTTCATGGGTTGTGATGTTGTAGGGTATATCTGGTGTGAGTCTGACCAGGGATCAGGTGGAGGTTCTGGGAAATATGGCCTGTACACTGGACTCCTCCTACATCCAGAACTCTGACCCTTTCATTTTGGAGAAACTGAAGAACTGTGGAGATCTTTCTGATTCTCAGGTCACCGCTGTACAGTCACTGCTCCTCAGTGGAAACACTGCTTATGGGTGAGTCATAGCTTCAAGTGCATTTGTGCACATCTTTCATCTATGTTGTAGAAAATGATTTTATCATTGGTTTTAAAAGGACATAAAACAAATGGAAATGGTGTGTGTCTATAGATTGCATTTGATATTTTTTTGACCTCTGACATTGTTTATCATGAATCAGTAATCCCTCAACATGGAATGAGCAGACCGTGGAACAACTTGGCATCCTGGTTGTCTATTTCAAATCAGGCCTCTGTGACACAATTGGCTTTGTATGTAAACCGTTTCACCATTGTGTTTGTGATTTATAAACCCAACTTTAAACTTTCTGGACTGATTACATTTTGTCCCTGTTTGTGCATTGTTGAAGAATGTCAAAAGGAAATTATTTTCAGTCCTGAGGGAGCAGAAGATCCCACTGATAAAGCTTAGGACATTCTTTACAGAATGCAACTCAGAAAGTACTACAGGTAACCGTATACTACAGGGCAAAACACATCGAGGTACAGCGTATTACACATATTGAGATTGTGTGCTTCACTCAATTCCTCTGTTGTGTGTCTTACAGTGAGCAACATAACAGGAACAACAATTGCAGATGGAGCTTTTCCTTTCGGTTTTAATGCCATCCAGTTTGATCTGTATCTGGACATCACCGTCTTGCAGGAAAACCTGGCAGCTATCACTGAGAAAGTGGTGGACACCAGCCTCCAGGCGGTCATTCTTAACAAGTTAAACCAGGTCAGAGACACTAAATACTGGACTGTATAACACAGCAGGAAAGAAAAAGTTGTCTCAGCTTTTTAGTCATAGAATTCTGAAAATATTTCCAGTTTGTGTATAAATATGATTCTTGCATGGTGTCCCACTGTCAAATAGGGTTTGTTTTTGGGTTGTAAATTAGAAGTCTGTCTTTGTGTGTATGCTGAATTTCCCCACACAAGATTTGTTTTGATTTGATTATAAATTGTTGATTTCGTGTGTGTATACGTAGATTTTCCCATCAGGCCTTGGTGACCATGTGCTGCAACTACTGGGTTCAACTTCTCGTTTGGCCACAATTGATGACATTAGCAAGTGGAACATTACTATGATTGACACACTGTCCTCTTTGATGGTCCAATGATGGATACTGGGAACCAGAAAAGGTAATAAAAGGTTGTTTGTGCATGTGTGATAGAGAGAGAGAGAGAGAGAGAGAGAGAGAGAGAGAGAGAGAGAGAGAGAGAGAGAGAGAGAGAGAATGAGAGAGAGATAGAGCTCATCTGGGATGATTTAGTGAGGGTGAGAGAAAGTATCTGTGATCCTTCATTGATTAGATATCATGACATAGTTGCAGATAAAACACTTTTGCAGTCAAAGAGCATGTTCAATCCCCTTTAGAGAGACTAGAATTTACAAAAAATGCAAAAATGTTTTTATTTCTTACAAATGATGTACACAACGATGATGATGAAAATGTTATCACTGACAATAGAGGTGGAAATGTATATGAAGGTATTTTTTAGAAAGCAGGCAGAGCTTCAGGTCTAGTGTTAATTTAAAACTGAATTATTTCATAAATGTTTTTAACTAGTTATACGGTCAGGGAACTAACCCCAGTAATGGGTTGCACAAGCCAGTGCACTCTTAGTAGATAAATGGGGAGGGTTGCAATAGGAAGGGCATCCAGCGTAAAAACATGTGCCAAATCAAACATGCGGTTCATGAATAAGGATAATCCGCTGTGGCGACCCCTAACGGGAGAAGCCGAAAGAAAGTTTATACTGCAAGCATACTAGCTGACATTTTGTATTTCTCAGATACTGTTGTGCTTGCTACAAAAACGCTTGTGTATTATTTTTTTAAGGGAAAAGCAGTAATTATGAGGTATCTGAGCATGGGTGATCACTCTCTGGGAAGTGCTGAAATAAATGTCATTGGTTCCTACATCTGTACATTAGACATCAGTATACTGGAAAATATCACTCCTGAGAGTTTAATGTAAGTCCCTGCTCACATACATACACAAACATGGACAAACAAAATAAAGAGATGAAGAATGATCTGAATTTTAATATAAATTTTTGTTCTCTTTGCAGGATGTTCCTGTCTCCAGATCTGTCCTCATGTTCCTTTGAACAGAAATCTACTCTGTACATCATTATCAAGTATTCATTTAGCAACTTTCACAGAAGTGCCACAATATACTACCAGCTCATGATACCTTACCTGGGTAAAACAAACATTCATGCATACAGGAAGACTAAAAAATACATGTTTTTAAAAAGTCTGAATTGTGTCTGAATTTAAGTTAATTGTACATATGAACATGTTGAGGTGTGTGTGTGTGTGTGTGTGTGTGTGTGTGTGTGTGTGTTGTTTGTGTGTTTGTAGGTGGTGCTCCAGTGGAGGATATCGAATTTTTATCCACTCAGGACATTAACATGGACATCACTGTATTCATTAGTCTGAACCCTGCTGTTTTCAAGGTATAAAGAAGAAAATATTAACCAGAGAATTTGTTGCTGAAATATTGAATGTTTGAATTAAATGTAGTGAAAAATTGAAAACTGAAGATAAAATAGATAACAAGTACTTTTTTGTTTGCCAGACCCTGAATGTGAGCACAGTGAGAGGTCTAATGGGTATAAACATTGCTGATCTGAAACTGTTTGAGTACTCCTCAGCAGTTCAGTCCTGGGTGTCACAACAGAACCAAACTGATCTGGACACACTGAATCTTAGCATCATCAACCGCAACCCTTGTTATGGTGTAAACAGGTGAGTTTTATTTATGAAATGAAAAAGGACTCAACTTTACAGAATTTGTTTTGAAAAAAATAAAAACATTCTTCTTGTTTTTCTACATAGTGACCGACTTGATAGTGAATTTGCATCCGGAAATGTCTCTACAGTACTATGTAACTTTAGCATTTCTGACTATGCCTGTTCACCGGTAAGTATTCCGTGAATCAAATATCTGTTTCCAGCTTTGCTAATGTTATGCAGAAAATGAGTTGACCACAGAAACCTTTGTTTGTTGCCTTTTAAGGTTGCTGTATTGTCATCCGAGGATCTGTTCACTCTGCTCACATGCAAACTGCCAAGCAGCCTGAAATACTCTAAAGATGCTTGGAAGTTGTTCTTCCAAAATTTTGCTGGCTTTTTGGGTGACGCATTGCAAAGGTTTTCAAGCATGGTATGCAAATTTGATTGTTGCTTGTCACCCCTGGGTCTCGAATCCAAGTCGCTCAGGGAGGTGTTAGAACTCACATGCAGGGACACTGTCGGAATTGACAAGTTCACAGTTCTTTATTAACTTAAGTCATTAAACCCAAGAACAGAAAACTTTGGAATGTAAAGTCACATATGGCTCAAGAAACAACATTGGACTTGAAATAGAAAACCGGTACATAACAGCAAAACAAAAGCATCAGGGCACAGGAACATAACAGCATGCGGACCTCACGACATGGCACAACCTGAAACGACATGTTAATAAACCAACAAGAACAAAAGCTGAAGGGGTAACTTAAATACACTGAGGACTAACAAGGAACAGGTGCAAAACATTTAGGACACAGATAGGGACAATGGAATAGGGAGCAGGGAATAGGGTGTAGTGGTCCAGTGGCGACATCTGCAGGACTCGGGGGCAGAGCAGCACCTTTCGGAGAAGGGGATTTAGAGGGCATCGCAAATGTCACTTTCTCTGGCACTCTCTGTGAGAATTAGGAACAGAAGAGTGCTCTCTATGGGACGCTATGCAGGTCTTTGGAGCAAAGGCTCCTTTGCGGAGCTCAGGAGTGGTGAGACACCCTCTCTGGCACTCTCTCTAGGACTGTTTGGCACTCTCAGAGGGGCACAAAGGCTGGGCAGCCTCTTTAGCAGAAACAGAGGTGGAGCAATGCTCCCAGCAGGAAACTGAGGCTGGGCAACAACCCCAGTGGAACTCCAAGGCAGGGGAGTTTGTTTGAACCCTACGGTGGGCAAACCGGCACCTGACCTCCTTTCAAAATGACGAATAGCTGGGGCAGCAAGCGCATTGGAACTCTCGGATGTCTGTTGCTCAATTAATGGCTTTGCCAGAGAGGTGGAGGATTACATATTCAATCATTGTTCGGTCAGTCGGATATGCTTGTGGTTGGGAGAGGAGCATGAGGGTGCACTGGCAGAAGAACAGGTTGCAACCATCGGGATCGGCAGAACAATTTTGGGGCACCGAGACCAGTGGGTTTGAGCTAAACTAATCCCTGTTTTCATTGTGTTTGAGTCTCCAGTAGTCCAGATTCTCACTGTTGCTTGGCTCATTCTGCCACACCCGATTCTAGGATTAAGGGAGTATTACATAGGGAGTTGGGACCCAGTGGTGGTAAAAAAAAAAATTGAATTTGCAGTCAATGAAATGAATGAATAAACTTGCCATCATACTGACAGGTGTTGTAGTATAAAAAATGTTTTGTGGAAATATGCATTGAAGTATGTAATCTTTCACTCTGTCATGTAGACCGATAAGAGCATTCAGACTGACCCACATATACTTGATGCTATCTGGGAGGTGATAATCAAGGACTTCACTGCAGCACAGTTGATGAATGCCACTTTCATCAGCGAGTGGTTCCAGATGAGGCTCAGACCATTGTTTTCATCAGTGTCCACAGACTTTCTATCCAGCCTCAGTTTCACAAAATTCAGCTGTGAGACCTACCAAATTGTGTAAGTATGGACAATGAAATTTCTGAACTTCAGATGTGTTATATAGGACATGAGGAAATAATTGATGAGAATATCCAATCTGTTCTCACCAAACATAGTGTGAAAGCTCTCAGTAGTCAAGAATCACTCATGACAGAGAAACAGAAGCAGCTGGTCTTTTCTTCATTCATCTTTCCTTTCCTCTCAAAAGATGGCTCACCAGGTAAGTACTCCCCTTTTAGTTGTTGTAATACAGACAACTGACATTTTTGAATTAGTTTTCACCTGCTTGAATTAAGGGTGATTCTTTTGTCTGAATAAAACTAAACAGGGCCAATTTAGAATGGTGTAATTAGTTGAACTAATGATCTTGGTTCCATCTAGATCCTGGCTGTGTTTCCACAACTTCAGGCAGCAATGACTGGCTTTTAACGAACCTTGGCAGTTTCTTCAATTATGCCACCTTGACAGAGCTGAAAATTTTAAATGCAAATTTCTCTAGTGTGAGTAACATCCCAATTGCACCAACTTTATGTTTCTTGTGGAGTTGCAGCTGACTGTAGTAGTAACAGTTGGTTTCTGGGTTTTGATGAAGAGAACAGACAGCTGCTGCAAGCAGTGTCCATTTGTTTTACTTGAAGACCTGGTGTAAACATAATGTGATATGAATGTTTTTTTTCTCCTGCAGGTTGCAGTGTTTGGTTTACTGTCCATTGAGCAGAAGGCTCAGTTCATCCTGCAGGCGGATACAGGAGTGTTGGGAAATGACTTAGTGATTAGAGAGGTGTTTAGCAGTATGATCGCATCTTTTGATCTCAATCAACTTGGCATGTTCTTCACAAACTTCAGCCAGACTGCAATACAAGTGAGCATCTCTGTTGCCTAAAGACCAGATCACAAATTATTTTCTTGTGTTTTTTTTTGTTTTTGTTTTTTTTTATCAAAAAAGACATTATTCTGTGCATACTAATTGATGGATGATACCTTGTGATTGCAGATGAACCTCACTAGCATTCCTTCAGCAATTTCAGACACCATTCTGAACATAACGCTCTTAGATCTGGTGCCTCACTTCCAACGTTTCAGCCCAGAGGACTTTGCCCTGTGGTTCCAGAATTACCTTTCCATCTTACTTCCTGGTATTGGTTCAAACACCCTGTCGATCATCCCCATGACCATCGGCTGTGACTCCTACAGAGAGATGTGAGCATCTCTTCATAACACAAACACAGCAAATGATTATTTTGTTACTTTTTAGAATTTGAATTTGTTTCCCACTTTTGCTGTATTTACAGAGTGAACGGACTTGATAATGTGTACAGTGACCTCTCTGCAACACAGTCCAACACTGTTTTCAATTACATACAAGACTATCTCAAGTACCAGTCCAGCCAAGGTTTGTGTGTTTATTTGCTGTTTCAGGCTACTAGGTAGGCAGTGATAAGAAGATGTGATTTCAGGCTGATAATGTTAGGGTTCGGGTAAGTCAGGAGTGTCCTAGATGCTCAATCTGAATTCACCACAGACCTTTTACATCAGTGTCCTCTGTTGCTTCACAGGCCTGAGTTGCTATGGTGGTGGAAGCTTTTACATGTTCCTGAAACAGTTGTTCCTCAGTTTTGGATTCCCTGACCTAATAGACTTCCTGTCTCTTATCCCAGATGACCGACAGACAGAGGTGTGTTTGCTCTATAACACCAATTGCTTCAGTGCTTCGCTCACTGTAGGAAAGCCAATGAGTTAAGCACATCACTATCTGTAGTTAATGCTTTGTCTTCCTTCTGTGTTTTCTAGCTCTTGAGCTCCATCTCTCCAGAAGAACTTAGTGAGTTCCTGAACAGACCGAACACAGTTGTTAATGGTTCCGAGCTCTGCACACTACTTGACAACTACAGTAGGACCAATCAGTACCTGGAGATGGTAGGCCAGTTTTTATTTCACCTAGATTTTTGTCCATGTAGACTACTTGCCTTTATTCTGCCAGGAATGGCTGATAGAGTAATCACTGTTTCTCTCTACAGGAGCCTGTTTTGTCCTCAGTTCTGGCCAGCCAAACATTGGAGTGTGTGTGGCCTCGTGCTCTCAGTGCCTCAACTCAGGCTGATGTAGAACAGTGGTTTAATGTTATACTGGTTCACTACCTGCCCTACCTCAGTTCTCAGCTCATCAGCTCCACCCAGCTCAGTGGTGCCTCTTGTCTGTCATACAGGAAACTGTAAGTTCTTTATTGGATGTTTCATTAAACAGGGTTTTCATCATAAACACTGCCACATGTCTGGTGGCGAAAAAAAACTGAGGTCATATAGTAAAGAAATCTCCTGTACGTATGTGTTTGTGAGCAGGGTGTCTATCCTGGGGGACAACTTCAATTTTTCTGCAGCTGATTTCTCCCAAGCTGATGTGTACAGCTCTATAAAAGTGTATCTGAGCAGTGGTGGTAAGAATAACTACATTTTTCTTGTTTCTTTTTTCTAGTTCTCTCTGTACAAGCATTTCCGTTTGTTTGTGTGTGCACTACATGTGTGTCTCAACATGTGATTGTGTATTTTGCAGATGCCAGCCCCCGCTGCTATAACTCCTCAGATCCTTTTCTGAACTCCACTGCCTGGTTTGCAGACAACATTGGATTCTTCGTCACCTTCATCACCCTCAGTGATCTACAATCATTTCTATCAGGAAGCATGGTAGTGCACACACACACACACACACACACACACACACACACACACACACACACACACCTGCAATTATCTACATTAGTCATTCAAACATATTTCTGTTAACTACATCACACAATGTACACAGTTTGTAGTGCTGTGATAATGTGTGTTTTATTGTGTCTTTTAGTCAAGTGTGTTCCTGGAGAACTCTGAAAACCTTCAGTTGTTCAACAACCCAGGAATTTCAGCCAGTGTCTTGGAGTATTATACAACACAGTTGTACATCCAGAATCCTGACTTCAGCCCTCTCGGGTACCACTCAAACCTCAACATTGAACAAAATTTAAATTTGTTTATTTCATTTATTTATCCAACCCTTTATAGATTCAAATCCCACATGTAAAAGACCATATATACGTGCAAATATCTGTGTATGCATTCTAAAAGGTTGTTTGTGTTTTTATAGATTGCCTGCTGAGCTGCTGTGTCAAAGTCCTGCCTCCATGTTTGTTTTTCTTGGAGATGCAGACATTCAGACAATCCTGACTAGCATCAACATCTTCTGCACAGAAATAAATCCAGAGGTAATCAATCAATAAGACTTGTGTGTTCACTAATCACTTCTTGTGTAGTAGTGCCAGTCACCTCTAACCTTCTTCTCCTTTCAGGTAACAGCGGTGCTGGTAGCAAAGTTCCCTGATATATCTGCAGCCACCATCCAAACATTGGGAAGCCAGTGTGTGGGCTTGACTGTGGGCCAGATAAACTCCGCCCCTCCCAATGTGATAAGCGGTGCTCTGTCAACACTCGGTATCATCAGTGGCTGGGACCAGGGCCAAGTGAATGCCCTCATCCAGAGCATCATTAGTTCAGGCTTTAATGTAAGCGTACACTGCCCATTTGTCAGGAATGTTGCTCTATGTTACAGAAAGTGAAAGCTTGCCATTTTTTATCACAATCACCATGTCAATATTCTATTTATGTTTATACATTTACTAACTATACCATGTTACCAAAAGGTCTGTAATTTAATTTCTTTCTTATTGCACAAGTTCTAAAATTCAGAATCAGAAATGTTTTCAAGTTAAGGATATGATTGTTTTACTCTCACAGATCAACAGTGCCTCCTCTCTGGTATCATTGGGAACACTTATTGGTGGTGTTCCTTCTACAGCCATATCCATCATCCCATCTTCTGAGCTTCTGTCTTTATCTCAGAATCCAACATTCATTGCTAATATTCTATCAGCCCCAGTTATTCTACAACAGACATTTGTCCAAAAGGTATTTACTTTGTTTTACACACACACACACACACACACACACACACACACACACACACACACACACACAAACATATCTTTATTACCTTCTCCTATAAAAGTGCAGTAACATGCAGTTGCTTTGTTGAAGTCCGCTCTAACACGTTGTTCCAGGTAATCTCTGTAGACCAAACCTCTGTCATACAAAATGTTCCGGATGCACTAGTGATGTATATTCCACTTGTTCTACTGACATCTCTGAGCTCTGTGGAAGTTTCACTCATCAATAACAAGAGCTGGAGTCATGAACAGGTACTTAAACCCACCCACTTTGTTACACTGAAAAACTAAAGTCTCATGCCTCGACTGTAATAGCAGCAGTTCCCCTAATCTGATTTCCTGACTTGTTTGGATGTCAGGCTATAAAACTCATCAAAAAATGTTAAGACTTTTTTTCATTTTTACCAGGCTATGATGTTCTTCGGTGCAGTGGCCAGTGCCTGTACTAATCCAGAAGAGTGAGTTAGGAAAACACACACACACACACACACACACACACACACACACACACACACACACACACACACACACACACACACACACACACACACAGTCTATCTAATATAGCTAATGTAAAGATCTGTTCTGTGAATACACCCATCACTGTGTATGTCTATTTGTGACTGTGGGTGTGTTTCTCCCTGCAGTCTGTCAGCATCAGTACTGCAGGGATTCTCTTGTAGCTCAACTCTCCCACAGAAGAAAGCCAAAGATCTAGTCAAAGCCTGTAGACCACGTGCAGGCAGAGACAAGGTCGTCCTGACAGAGGCTCAGGTACATACACTCTGATATTCAATCACATTCTGCACACAGAATGAATCAGAGACAGCAGGTAGACCCAAACCTTTACTGGTAAATGAGAAAACACACAATCACACAACACATTCTGTGTTTCAGCTGACCTGCATGTACAACTATGTGAAAGAAGATCAAGTCGAAAGCTTTATGAATGTCCCCTCTGATATGCTTCTGTACTACAGGTGTGGAACATATTCACATACAGAAAATACTGTATTCAAGTATATGATATCAAGAAAAAAAGGTCATATGCTGGCTGTGTGTGTGTGTGTGTGTGTGTGTGTGTGTGTGTGTGTGTGTGTGTGTGTGTGTGTGTGTTGTAGCTACGAGACAATACAGAATGTGAACTGCCAATCATATTTCCGTGCCCTTGGCAGAGCAGATTTCTCAGTTCTTTCTCCTGTCCTTGACAAAACAACCATACTGTTCAACAATGCAAAGGACTGCCTGGTAATACACACATAGTAAAATATTCATAGACCAACACATTCAATATTAGCTCTTAAATCTGCAAATCAGCCATCAAATTATAATCAATTCATCTCTTATGCAATTCCATTGTTGAAAACAAGTGAAAATATGAACATGTTCAGGCTTAAACAATAGACACTAAACAGTGGAATCCACACAAGACACCCCCCCCCCCCATTCTTATAGATTCTGTGTGACTTTTCTTCATGGGTTGTGATGTTGTAGGGTATATCTGGTGTGAGTCTGACCAGGGATCAGGTGGAGGTTCTGGGAAATATGGCCTGTACACTGGACTCCTCCTACATCCAGAACTCTGACCCTTTCATTTTGGAGAAACTGAAGAACTGTGGAGATCTTTCTGATTCTCAGGTCACCGCTGTACAGTCACTGCTCCTCAGTGGAAACACTGCTTATGGGTGAGTCATAGCTTCAAGTGCATTTGTGCACATCTTTCATCTATGTTGTAGAAAATGATTTTATCATTGGTTTTAAAAGGACATAAAACAAATGGAAATGGTGTGTGTCTATAGATTGCATTTGATATTTTTTTGACCTCTGACATTGTTTATCATGAATCAGTAATCCCTCAACATGGAATGAGCAGACCGTGGAACAACTTGGCATCCTGGTTGTCTATTTCAAATCAGGCCTCTGTGACACAATTGGCTTTGTATGTAAACCGTTTCACCATTGTGTTTGTGATTTATAAACCCAACTTTAAACTTTCTGGACTGATTACATTTTGTCCCTGTTTGTGCATTGTTGAAGAATGTCAAAAGGAAATTATTTTCAGTCCTGAGGGAGCAGAAGATCCCACTGATAAAGCTTAGGACATTCTTTACAGAATGCAACTCAGAAAGTACTACAGGTAACCGTATACTACAGGGCAAAACACATCGAGGTACAGCGTATTACACATATTGAGATTGTGTGCTTCACTCAATTCCTCTGTTGTGTGTCTTACAGTGAGCAACATAACAGGAACAACAATTGCAGATGGAGCTTTTCCTTTCGGTTTTAATGCCATCCAGTTTGATCTGTATCTGGACATCACCGTCTTGCAGGAAAACCTGGCAGCTATCACTGAGAAAGTGGTGGACACCAGCCTCCAGGCGGTCATTCTTAACAAGTTAAACCAGGTCAGAGACACTAAATACTGGACTGTATAACACAGCAGGAAAGAAAAAGTTGTCTCAGCTTTTTAGTCATAGAATTCTGAAAATATTTCCAGTTTGTGTATAAATATGATTCTTGCATGGTGTCCCACTGTCAAATAGGGTTTGTTTTTGGGTTGTAAATTAGAAGTCTGTCTTTGTGTGTATGCTGAATTTCCCCACACAAGATTTGTTTTGATTTGATTATAAATTGTTGATTTCGTGTGTGTATACGTAGATTTTCCCATCAGGCCTTGGTGACCATGTGCTGCAACTACTGGGTTCAACTTCTCGTTTGGCCACAATTGATGACATTAGCAAGTGGAACATTACTATGATTGACACACTGTCCTCTTTGATGGATTCCAATGATGGATACTGGGAACCAGAAAAGGTAATAAAAGGTTGTTTGTGCATGTGTGATAGAGAGAGAGAGAGAGAGAGAGAGAGAGAGAGAGAGAGAGAGAGAGAGAGAGAGAATGAGAATGAGAGAGAGATAGAGCTCATCTGGGATGATTTAGTGAGGGTGAGAGAAAGTATCTGTGATCCTTCATTGATTAGATATCATGACATAGTTGCAGATAAAACACTTTTGCAGTCAAAGAGCATGTTCAATCCCCTTTAGAGAGACTAGAATTTACAAAAAATGCAAAAATGTTTTTATTTCTTACAAATGATGTACACAACGATGATGATGAAAATGTTATCACTGACAATAGAGGTGGAAATGTATATGAAGGTATTTTTTAGAAAGCAGGCAGAGCTTCAGGTCTAGTGTTAATTTAAAACTGAATTATTTCATAAATGTTTTTAACTAGTTATACGGTCAGGGAACTAACCCCAGTAATGGGTTGCACAAGCCAGTGCACTCTTAGTAGATAAATGGGGAGGGTTGCAATAGGAAGGGCATCCAGCGTAAAAACATGTGCCAAATCAAACATGCGGTTCATGAATAAGGATAATCCGCTGTGGCGACCCCTAACGGGAGAAGCCGAAAGAAAGTTTATACTGCAAGCATACTAGCTGACATTTTGTATTTCTCAGATACTGTTGTGCTTGCTACAAAAACGCTTGTGTATTATTTTTTTAAGGGAAAAGCAGTAATTATGAGGTATCTGAGCATGGGTGATCACTCTCTGGGAAGTGCTGAAATAAATGTCATTGGTTCCTACATCTGTACATTAGACATCAGTATACTGGAAAATATCACTCCTGAGAGTTTAATGTAAGTCCCTGCTCACATACATACACAAACATGGACAAACAAAATAAAGAGATGAAGAATGATCTGAATTTTAATATAAATTTTTGTTCTCTTTGCAGGATGTTCCTGTCTCCAGATCTGTCCTCATGTTCCTTTGAACAGAAATCTACTCTGTACATCATTATCAAGTATTCATTTAGCAACTTTCACAGAAGTGCCACAATATACTACCAGCTCATGATACCTTACCTGGGTAAAACAAACATTCATGCATACAGGAAGACTAAAAAATACATGTTTTTAAAAAGTCTGAATTGTGTCTGAATTTAAGTTAATTGTACATATGAACATGTTGAGGTGTGTGTGTGTGTGTGTGTGTGTGTGTGTGTGTGTGTTGTTTGTGTGTTTGTAGGTGGTGCTCCAGTGGAGGATATCGAATTTTTATCCACTCAGGACATTAACATGGACATCACTGTATTCATTAGTCTGAACCCTGCTGTTTTCAAGGTATAAAGAAGAAAATATTAACCAGAGAATTTGTTATGTAGTGAAAAATTGAAAACTGAAGATAAAATAGATAACAAGTACTTTTTTGTTTGCCAGACCCTGAATGTGAGCACAGTGAGAGGTCTAATGGGTATAAACATTGCTGATCTGAAACTGTTTGAGTACTCCTCAGCAGTTCAGTCCTGGGTGTCACAACAGAACCAAACTGATCTGGACACACTGAATCTTAGCATCATCAACCGCAACCCTTGTTATGGTGTAAACAGGTGAGTTTTATTTATGAAATGAAAAAGGACTCAACTTTACAGAATTTGTTTTGAAAAAAATAAAAACATTCTTCTTGTTTTTCTACATAGTGACCGACTTGATAGTGAATTTGCATCCGGAAATGTCTCTACAGTACTATGTAACTTTAGCATTTCTGACTATGCCTGTTCACCGGTAAGTATTCCGTGAATCAAATATCTGTTTCCAGCTTTGCTAATGTTATGCAGAAAATGAGTTGACCACAGAAACCTTTGTTTGTTGCCTTTTAAGGTTGCTGTATTGTCATCCGAGGATCTGTTCACTCTGCTCACATGCAAACTGCCAAGCAGCCTGAAATACTCTAAAGATGCTTGGAAGTTGTTCTTCCAAAATTTTGCTGGCTTTTTGGGTGACGCATTGCAAAGGTTTTCAAGCATGGTATGCAAATTTGATTGTTGCTTGTCACCCCTGGGTCTCGAATCCAAGTCGCTCAGGGAGGTGTTAGAACTCACATGCAGGGACACTGTCGGAATTGACAAGTTCACAGTTCTTTATTAACTTAAGTCATTAAACCCAAGAACAGAAAACTTTGGAATGTAAAGTCACATATGGCTCAAGAAACAACATTGGACTTGAAATAGAAAACCGGTACATAACAGCAAAACAAAAGCATCAGGGCACAGGAACATAACAGCATGCGGACCTCACGACATGGCACAACCTGAAACGACATGTTAATAAACCAACAAGAACAAAAGCTGAAGGGGTAACTTAAATACACTGAGGACTAACAAGGAACAGGTGCAAAACATTTAGGACACAGATAGGGACAATGGAATAGGGAGCAGGGAATAGGGTGTAGTGGTCCAGTGGCGACATCTGCAGGACTCGGGGGCAGAGCAGCACCTTTCGGAGAAGGGGATTTAGAGGGCATCGCAAATGTCACTTTCTCTGGCACTCTCTGTGAGAATTAGGAACAGAAGAGTGCTCTCTATGGGACGCTATGCAGGTCTTTGGAGCAAAGGCTCCTTTGCGGAGCTCAGGAGTGGTGAGACACCCTCTCTGGCACTCTCTCTAGGACTGTTTGGCACTCTCAGAGGGGCACAAAGGCTGGGCAGCCTCTTTAGCAGAAACAGAGGTGGAGCAATGCTCCCAGCAGGAAACTGAGGCTGGGCAACAACCCCAGTGGAACTCCAAGGCAGGGGAGTTTGTTTGAACCCTACGGTGGGCAAACCGGCACCTGACCTCCTTTCAAAATGACGAATAGCTGGGGCAGCAAGCGCATTGGAACTCTCGGATGTCTGTTGCTCAATTAATGGCTTTGCCAGAGAGGTGGAGGATTACATATTCAATCATTGTTCGGTCAGTCGGATATGCTTGTGGTTGGGAGAGGAGCATGAGGGTGCACTGGCAGAAGAACAGGTTGCAACCATCGGGATCGGCAGAACAATTTTGGGGCACCGAGACCAGTGGGTTTGAGCTAAACTAATCCCTGTTTTCATTGTGTTTGAGTCTCCAGTAGTCCAGATTCTCACTGTTGCTTGGCTCATTCTGCCACACCCGATTCTAGGATTAAGGGAGTATTACATAGGGAGTTGGGACCCAGTGGTGGTAAAAAAAAAAATTGAATTTGCAGTCAATGAAATGAATGAATAAACTTGCCATCATACTGACAGGTGTTGTAGTATAAAAAATGTTTTGTGGAAATATGCATTGAAGTATGTAATCTTTCACTCTGTCATGTAGACCGATAAGAGCATTCAGACTGACCCACATATACTTGATGCTATCTGGGAGGTGATAATCAAGGACTTCACTGCAGCACAGTTGATGAATGCCACTTTCATCAGCGAGTGGTTCCAGATGAGGCTCAGACCATTGTTTTCATCAGTGTCCACAGACTTTCTATCCAGCCTCAGTTTCACAAAATTCAGCTGTGAGACCTACCAAATTGTGTAAGTATGGACAATGAAATTTCTGAACTTCAGATGTGTTATATAGGACATGAGGAAATAATTGATGAGAATATCCAATCTGTTCTCACCAAACATAGTGTGAAAGCTCTCAGTAGTCAAGAATCACTCATGACAGAGAAACAGAAGCAGCTGGTCTTTTCTTCATTCATCTTTCCTTTCCTCTCAAAAGATGGCTCACCAGGTAAGTACTCCCCTTTTAGTTGTTGTAATACAGACAACTGACATTTTTGAATTAGTTTTCACCTGCTTGAATTAAGGGTGATTCTTTTGTCTGAATAAAACTAAACAGGGCCAATTTAGAATGGTGTAATTAGTTGAACTAATGATCTTGGTTCCATCTAGATCCTGGCTGTGTTTCCACAACTTCAGGCAGCAATGACTGGCTTTTAACGAACCTTGGCAGTTTCTTCAATTATGCCACCTTGACAGAGCTGAAAATTTTAAATGCAAATTTCTCTAGTGTGAGTAACATCCCAATTGCACCAACTTTATGTTTCTTGTGGAGTTGCAGCTGACTGTAGTAGTAACAGTTGGTTTCTGGGTTTTGATGAAGAGAACAGACAGCTGCTGCAAGCAGTGTCCATTTGTTTTACTTGAAGACCTGGTGTAAACATAATGTGATATGAATGTTTTTTTTCTCCTGCAGGTTGCAGTGTTTGGTTTACTGTCCATTGAGCAGAAGGCTCAGTTCATCCTGCAGGCGGATACAGGAGTGTTGGGAAATGACTTAGTGATTAGAGAGGTGTTTAGCAGTATGATCGCATCTTTTGATCTCAATCAACTTGGCATGTTCTTCACAAACTTCAGCCAGACTGCAATACAAGTGAGCATCTCTGTTGCCTAAAGACCAGATCACAAATTATTTTCTTGTGTTTTTTTTTGTTTTTGTTTTTTTTTATCAAAAAAGACATTATTCTGTGCATACTAATTGATGGATGATACCTTGTGATTGCAGATGAACCTCACTAGCATTCCTTCAGCAATTTCAGACACCATTCTGAACATAACGCTCTTAGATCTGGTGCCTCACTTCCAACGTTTCAGCCCAGAGGACTTTGCCCTGTGGTTCCAGAATTACCTTTCCATCTTACTTCCTGGTATTGGTTCAAACACCCTGTCGATCATCCCCATGACCATCGGCTGTGACTCCTACAGAGAGATGTGAGCATCTCTTCATAACACAAACACAGCAAATGATTATTTTGTTACTTTTTAGAATTTGAATTTGTTTCCCACTTTTGCTGTATTTACAGAGTGAACGGACTTGATAATGTGTACAGTGACCTCTCTGCAACACAGTCCAACACTGTTTTCAATTACATACAAGACTATCTCAAGTACCAGTCCAGCCAAGGTTTGTGTGTTTATTTGCTGTTTCAGGCTACTAGGTAGGCAGTGATAAGAAGATGTGATTTCAGGCTGATAATGTTAGGGTTCGGGTAAGTCAGGAGTGTCCTAGATGCTCAATCTGAATTCACCACAGACCTTTTACATCAGTGTCCTCTGTTGCTTCACAGGCCTGAGTTGCTATGGTGGTGGAAGCTTTTACATGTTCCTGAAACAGTTGTTCCTCAGTTTTGGATTCCCTGACCTAATAGACTTCCTGTCTCTTATCCCAGATGACCGACAGACAGAGGTGTGTTTGCTCTATAACACCAATTGCTTCAGTGCTTCGCTCACTGTAGGAAAGCCAATGAGTTAAGCACATCACTATCTGTAGTTAATGCTTTGTCTTCCTTCTGTGTTTTCTAGCTCTTGAGCTCCATCTCTCCAGAAGAACTTAGTGAGTTCCTGAACAGACCGAACACAGTTGTTAATGGTTCCGAGCTCTGCACACTACTTGACAACTACAGTAGGACCAATCAGTACCTGGAGATGGTAGGCCAGTTTTTATTTCACCTAGATTTTTGTCCATGTAGACTACTTGCCTTTATTCTGCCAGGAATGGCTGATAGAGTAATCACTGTTTCTCTCTACAGGAGCCTGTTTTGTCCTCAGTTCTGGCCAGCCAAACATTGGAGTGTGTGTGGCCTCGTGCTCTCAGTGCCTCAACTCAGGCTGATGTAGAACAGTGGTTTAATGTTATACTGGTTCACTACCTGCCCTACCTCAGTTCTCAGCTCATCAGCTCCACCCAGCTCAGTGGTGCCTCTTGTCTGTCATACAGGAAACTGTAAGTTCTTTATTGGATGTTTCATTAAACAGGGTTTTCATCATAAACACTGCCACATGTCTGGTGGCGAAAAAAAACTGAGGTCATATAGTAAAGAAATCTCCTGTACGTATGTGTTTGTGAGCAGGGTGTCTATCCTGGGGGACAACTTCAATTTTTCTGCAGCTGATTTCTCCCAAGCTGATGTGTACAGCTCTATAAAAGTGTATCTGAGCAGTGGTGGTAAGAATAACTACATTTTTCTTGTTTCTTTTTTCTAGTTCTCTCTGTACAAGCATTTCCGTTTGTTTGTGTGTGCACTACATGTGTGTCTCAACATGTGATTGTGTATTTTGCAGATGCCAGCCTCCGCTGCTATAACTCCTCAGATCCTTTTCTGAACTCCACTGCCTGGTTTGCAGACAACATTGGATTCTTCGTCACCTTCATCACCCTCAGTGATCTACAATCATTTCTATCAGGAAGCATGGTAGTGCGCACACACACACACACACACACACACACACACACACACACACACACACACACCTGCAATTATCTATATTAGTCATTCAAACATATTTCTGTTAACTACATCACACAATGTACACAGTTTGTAGTGCTGTGATAATGTGTGTTTTATTGTGTCTTTTAGTCAAGTGTGTTCCTGGAGAACTCTGAAAACCTTCAGTTGTTCAACAACCCAGGAATTTCAGCCAGTGTCTTGGAGTATTATACAACACAGTTGTACATCCAGAATCCTGACTTCAGCCCTCTCGGGTACCACTCAAACCTCAACATTGAACAAAATTTAAATTTGTTTATTTCATTTATTTATCCAACCCTTTATAGATTCAAATCCCACATGTAAAAGACCATATATACGTGCAAATATCTGTGTATGCATTCTAAAAGGTTGTTTGTGTTTTTATAGATTGCCTGCTGAGCTGCTGTGTCAAAGTCCTGCCTCCATGTTTGTTTTTCTTGGAGATGCAGACATTCAGACAATCCTGACTAGCATCAACATCTTCTGCACAGAAATAAATCCAGAGGTAATCAATCAATAAGACTTGTGTGTTCACTAATCACTTCTTGTGTAGTAGTGCCAGTCACCTCTAACCTTCTTCTCCTTTCAGGTAACAGCGGTGCTGGTAGCAAAGTTCCCTGATATATCTGCAGCCACCATCCAAACATTGGGAAGCCAGTGTGTGGGCTTGACTGTGGGCCAGATAAACTCCGCCCCTCCCAATGTGATAAGCGGTGCTCTGTCAACACTCGGTATCATCAGTGGCTGGGACCAGGGCCAAGTGAATGCCCTCATCCAGAGCATCATTAGTTCAGGCTTTAATGTAAGCGTACACTGCCCATTTGTCAGGAATGTTGCTCTATGTTACAGAAAGTGAAAGCTTGCCATTTTTGATCACAATCACCATGTCAATATTCTATTTATGTTTATACATTTACTAACTATACCATGTTACCAAAAGGTCTGTAATTTAATTTCTTTCTTATTGCACAAGTTCTAAAATTCAGAATCAGAAATGTTTTCAAGTTAAGGATATGATTGTTTTACTCTCACAGATCAACAGTGCCTCCTCTCTGGTATCATTGGGAACACTTATTGGTGGTGTTCCTTCTACAGCCATATCCATCATCCCATCTTCTGAGCTTCTGTCTTTATCTCAGAATCCAACATTCATTGCTAATATTCTATCAGCCCCAGTTATTCTACAACAGACATTTGTCCAAAAGGTATTTACTTTGTTTTACACACACACACACACACACACACACACACACACACACACACACACACACACACACACACACACACACACACACACAAACATATCTTTATTACCTTCTCCTATAAAAGTGCAGTAACATGCAGTTGCTTTGTTGAAGTCCGCTCTAACACGTTGTTCCAGGTAATCTCTGTAGACCAAACCTCTGTCATACAAAATGTTCCGGATGCACTAGTGATGTATATTCCACTTGTTCTACTGACATCTCTGAGCTCTGTGGAAGTTTCACTCATCAATAACAAGAGCTGGAGTCATGAACAGGTACTTAAACCCACCCACTTTGTTACACTGAAAAACTAAAGTCTCATGCCTCGACTGTAATAGCAGCAGTTCCCCTAATCTGATTTCCTGACTTGTTTGGATGTCAGGCTATAAAACTCATCAAAAAATGTTAAGACTTTTTTTCATTTTTACCAGGCTATGATGTTCTTCGGTGCAGTGGCCAGTGCCTGTACTAATCCAGAAGAGTGAGTTAGGAAAACACACACACACACACACACACACACACACACACACACACACACACACACACACACACACACAGTCTATCTAATATAGCTAATGTAAAGATCTGTTCTGTGAATACACCCATCACTGTGTATGTCTATTTGTGACTGTGGGTGTGTTTCTCCCTGCAGTCTGTCAGCATCAGTACTGCAGGGATTCTCTTGTAGCTCAACTCTCCCACAGAAGAAAGCCAAAGATCTAGTCAAAGCCTGTAGACCACGTGCAGGCAGAGACAAGGTCGTCCTGACAGAGGCTCAGGTACATACACTCTGATATTCAATCACATTCTGCACACAGAATGAATCAGAGACAGCAGGTAGACCCAAACCTTTACTGGTAAATGAGAAAACACACAATCACACAACACATTCTGTGTTTCAGCTGACCTGCATGTACAACTATGTGAAAGAAGATCAAGTCGAAAGCTTTATGAATGTCCCCTCTGATATGCTTCTGTACTACAGGTGTGGAACATATTCACATACAGAAAATACTGTATTCAAGTATATGATATCAAGAAAAAAAGGTCATATGCTGGCTGTGTGTGTGTGTGTGTGTGTGTGTGTGTGTGTGTGTGTGTGTGTGTGTGTGTGTGTGTGTGTGTGTGTGTGTGTGTGTTGTAGCTACGAGACAATACAGAATGTGAACTGCCAATCATATTTCCGTGCCCTTGGCAGAGCAGATTTCTCAGTTCTTTCTCCTGTCCTTGACAAAACAACCATACTGTTCAACAATGCAAAGGACTGCCTGGTAATACACACATAGTAAAATATTCATAGACCAACACATTCAATATTAGCTCTTAAATCTGCAAATCAGCCATCAAATTATAATCAATTCATCTCTTATGCAATTCCATTGTTGAAAACAAGTGAAAATATGAACATGTTCAGGCTTAAACAATAGACACTAAACAGTGGAATCCACACAAGACACCCCCCCCCCCCCATTCTTATAGATTCTGTGTGACTTTTCTTCATGGGTTGTGATGTTGTAGGGTATATCTGGTGTGAGTCTGACCAGGGATCAGGTGGAGGTTCTGGGAAATATGGCCTGTACACTGGACTCCTCCTACATCCAGAACTCTGACCCTTTCATTTTGGAGAAACTGAAGAACTGTGGAGATCTTTCTGATTCTCAGGTCACCGCTGTACAGTCACTGCTCCTCAGTGGAAACACTGCTTATGGGTGAGTCATAGCTTCAAGTGCATTTGTGCACATCTTTCATCTATGTTGTAGAAAATGATTTTATCATTGGTTTTAAAAGGACATAAAACAAATGGAAATGGTGTGTGTCTATAGATTGCATTTGATATTTTTTTGACCTCTGACATTGTTTATCATGAATCAGTAATCCCTCAACATGGAATGAGCAGACCGTGGAACAACTTGGCATCCTGGTTGTCTATTTCAAATCAGGCCTCTGTGACACAATTGGCTTTGTATGTAAACCGTTTCACCATTGTGTTTGTGATTTATAAACCCAACTTTAAACTTTCTGGACTGATTACATTTTGTCCCTGTTTGTGCATTGTTGAAGAATGTCAAAAGGAAATTATTTTCAGTCCTGAGGGAGCAGAAGATCCCACTGATAAAGCTTAGGACATTCTTTACAGAATGCAACTCAGAAAGTACTACAGGTAACCGTATACTACAGGGCAAAACACATCGAGGTACAGCGTATTACACATATTGAGATTGTGTGCTTCACTCAATTCCTCTGTTGTGTGTCTTACAGTGAGCAACATAACAGGAACAACAATTGCAGATGGAGCTTTTCCTTTCGGTTTTAATGCCATCCAGTTTGATCTGTATCTGGACATCACCGTCTTGCAGGAAAACCTGGCAGCTATCACTGAGAAAGTGGTGGACACCAGCCTCCAGGCGGTCATTCTTAACAAGTTAAACCAGGTCAGAGACACTAAATACTGGACTGTATAACACAGCAGGAAAGAAAAAGTTGTCTCAGCTTTTTAGTCATAGAATTCTGAAAATATTTCCAGTTTGTGTATAAATATGATTCTTGCATGGTGTCCCACTGTCAAATAGGGTTTGTTTTTGGGTTGTAAATTAGAAGTCTGTCTTTGTGTGTATGCTGAATTTCCCCACACAAGATTTGTTTTGATTTGATTATAAATTGTTGATTTCGTGTGTGTATACGTAGATTTTCCCATCAGGCCTTGGTGACCATGTGCTGCAACTACTGGGTTCAACTTCTCGTTTGGCCACAATTGATGACATTAGCAAGTGGAACATTACTATGATTGACACACTGTCCTCTTTGATGGATTCCAATGATGGATACTGGGAACCAGAAAAGGTAATAAAAGGTTGTTTGTGCATGTGTGATAGAGAGAGAGAGAGAGAGAGAGAGAGAGAGAGAGAGAGAGAGAGAGAGAGAGAGAGAGAGAGAGAGAGAGAGAATGAGAGAGAGATAGAGCTCATCTGGGATGATTTAGTGAGGGTGAGAGAAAGTATCTGTGATCCTTCATTGATTAGATATCATGACATAGTTGCAGATAAAACACTTTTGCACTCAAAGAGCATGTTCAATCCCCTTTAGAGAGACTAGAATTTACAAAAAATGCAAAAATGTTTTTATTTCTTACAAATGATGTACACAACGATGATGATGAAAATGTTATCACTGACAATAGAGGTGGAAATGTATATGAAGGTATTTTTTAGAAAGCAGGCAGAGCTTCAGGTCTAGTGTTAATTTAAAACTGAATTATTTCATAAATGTTTTTAACTAGTTATACGGTCAGGGAACTAACCCCAGTAATGGGTTGCACAAGCCAGTGCACTCTTAGTAGATAAATGGGGAGGGTTGCAATAGGAAGGGCATCCAGCGTAAAAACATGTGCCAAATCAAACATGCGGTTCATGAATAAGGATAATCCGCTGTGGCGACCCCTAACGGGAGAAGCCGAAAGAAAGTTTATACTGCAAGCATACTAGCTGACATTTTGTATTTCTCAGATACTGTTGTGCTTGCTACAAAAACGCTTGTGTATTATTTTTTTAAGGGAAAAGCAGTAATTATGAGGTATCTGAGCATGGGTGATCACTCTCTGGGAAGTGCTGAAATAAATGTCATTGGTTCCTACATCTGTACATTAGACATCAGTATACTGGAAAATATCACTCCTGAGAGTTTAATGTAAGTCCCTGCTCACATACATACACAAACATGGACAAACAAAATAAAGAGATGAAGAATGATCTGAATTTTAATATAAATTTTTGTTCTCTTTGCAGGATGTTCCTGTCTCCAGATCTGTCCTCATGTTCCTTTGAACAGAAATCTACTCTGTACATCATTATCAAGTATTCATTTAGCAACTTTCACAGAAGTGCCACAATATACTACCAGCTCATGATACCTTACCTGGGTAAAACAAACATTCATGCATACAGGAAGACTAAAAAATACATGTTTTTAAAAAGTCTGAATTGTGTCTGAATTTAAGTTAATTGTACATATGAACATGTTGAGGTGTGTGTGTGTGTGTGTGTGTGTGTGTGTGTGTGTTTGTTTGTGTGTTTGTAGGTGGTGCTCCAGTGGAGGATATCGAATTTTTATCCACTCAGGACATTAACATGGACATCACTGTATTCATTAGTCTGAACCCTGCTGTTTTCAAGGTATAAAGAAGAAAATATTAACCAGAGAATTTGTTGCTGAAATATTGAATGTTTGAATTAAATGTAGTGAAAAATTGAAAACTGAAGATAAAATAGATAACAAGTACTTTTTTGTTTGCCAGACCCTGAATGTGAGCACAGTGAGAGGTCTAATGGGTATAAACATTGCTGATCTGAAACTGTTTGAGTACTCCTCAGCAGTTCAGTCCTGGGTGTCACAACAGAACCAAACTGATCTGGACACACTGAATCTTAGCATCATCAACCGCAACCCTTGTTATGGTGTAAACAGGTGAGTTTTATTTATGAAATGAAAAAGGACTCAACTTTACAGAATTTGTTTTGAAAAAAATAAAAACATTCTTCTTGTTTTTCTACATAGTGACCGACTTGATAGTGAATTTGCATCCGGAAATGTCTCTACAGTACTATGTAACTTTAGCATTTCTGACTATGCCTGTTCACCGGTAAGTATTCCGTGAATCAAATATCTGTTTCCAGCTTTGCTAATGTTATGCAGAAAATGAGTTGACCACAGAAACCTTTGTTTGTTGCCTTTTAAGGTTGCTGTATTGTCATCCGAGGATCTGTTCACTCTGCTCACATGCAAACTGCCAAGCAGCCTGAAATACTCTAAAGATGCTTGGAAGTTGTTCTTCCAAAATTTTGCTGGCTTTTTGGGTGACGCATTGCAAAGGTTTTCAAGCATGGTATGCAAATTTGATTGTTGCTTGTCACCCCTGGGTCTCGAATCCAAGTCGCTCAGGGAGGTGTTAGAACTCACATGCAGGGACACTGTCGGAATTGACAAGTTCACAGTTCTTTATTAACTTAAGTCATTAAACCCAAGAACAGAAAACTTTGGAATGTAAAGTCACATATGGCTCAAGAAACAACATTGGACTTGAAATAGAAAACCGGTACATAACAGCAAAACAAAAGCATCAGGGCACAGGAACATAACAGCATGCGGACCTCACGACATGGCACAACCTGAAACGACATGTTAATAAACCAACAAGAACAAAAGCTGAAGGGGTAACTTAAATACACTGAGGACTAACAAGGAACAGGTGCAAAACATTTAGGACACAGATAGGGACAATGGAATAGGGAGCAGGGAATAGGGTGTAGTGGTCCAGTGGCGACATCTGCAGGACTCGGGGGCAGAGCAGCACCTTTCGGAGAAGGGGATTTAGAGGGCATCGCAAATGTCACTTTCTCTGGCACTCTCTGTGAGAATTAGGAACAGAAGAGTGCTCTCTATGGGACGCTATGCAGGTCTTTGGAGCAAAGGCTCCTTTGCGGAGCTCAGGAGTGGTGAGACACCCTCTCTGGCACTCTCTCTAGGACTGTTTGGCACTCTCAGAGGGGCACAAAGGCTGGGCAGCCTCTTTAGCAGAAACAGAGGTGGAGCAATGCTCCCAGCAGGAAACTGAGGCTGGGCAACAACCCCAGTGGAACTCCAAGGCAGGGGAGTTTGTTTGAACCCTACGGTGGGCAAACCGGCACCTGACCTCCTTTCAAAATGACGAATAGCTGGGGCAGCAAGCGCATTGGAACTCTCGGATGTCTGTTGCTCAATTAATGGCTTTGCCAGAGAGGTGGAGGATTACATATTCAATCATTGTTCGGTCAGTCGGATATGCTTGTGGTTGGGAGAGGAGCATGAGGGTGCACTGGCAGAAGAACAGGTTGCAACCATCGGGATCGGCAGAACAATTTTGGGGCACCGAGACCAGTGGGTTTGAGCTAAACTAATCCCTGTTTTCATTGTGTTTGAGTCTCCAGTAGTCCAGATTCTCACTGTTGCTTGGCTCATTCTGCCACACCCGATTCTAGGATTAAGGGAGTATTACATAGGGAGTTGGGACCCAGTGGTGGTAAAAAAAAAAATTGAATTTGCAGTCAATGAAATGAATGAATAAACTTGCCATCATACTGACAGGTGTTGTAGTATAAAAAATGTTTTGTGGAAATATGCATTGAAGTATGTAATCTTTCACTCTGTCATGTAGACCGATAAGAGCATTCAGACTGACCCACATATACTTGATGCTATCTGGGAGGTGATAATCAAGGACTTCACTGCAGCACAGTTGATGAATGCCACTTTCATCAGCGAGTGGTTCCAGATGAGGCTCAGACCATTGTTTTCATCAGTGTCCACAGACTTTCTATCCAGCCTCAGTTTCACAAAATTCAGCTGTGAGACCTACCAAATTGTGTAAGTATGGACAATGAAATTTCTGAACTTCAGATGTGTTATATAGGACATGAGGAAATAATTGATGAGAATATCCAATCTGTTCTCACCAAACATAGTGTGAAAGCTCTCAGTAGTCAAGAATCACTCATGACAGAGAAACAGAAGCAGCTGGTCTTTTCTTCATTCATCTTTCCTTTCCTCTCAAAAGATGGCTCACCAGGTAAGTACTCCCCTTTTAGTTGTTGTAATACAGACAACTGACATTTTTGAATTAGTTTTCACCTGCTTGAATTAAGGGTGATTCTTTTGTCTGAATAAAACTAAACAGGGCCAATTTAGAATGGTGTAATTAGTTGAACTAATGATCTTGGTTCCATCTAGATCCTGGCTGTGTTTCCACAACTTCAGGCAGCAATGACTGGCTTTTAACGAACCTTGGCAGTTTCTTCAATTATGCCACCTTGACAGAGCTGAAAATTTTAAATGCAAATTTCTCTAGTGTGAGTAACATCCCAATTGCACCAACTTTATGTTTCTTGTGGAGTTGCAGCTGACTGTAGTAGTAACAGTTGGTTTCTGGGTTTTGATGAAGAGAACAGACAGCTGCTGCAAGCAGTGTCCATTTGTTTTACTTGAAGACCTGGTGTAAACATAATGTGATATGAATGTTTTTTTTCTCCTGCAGGTTGCAGTGTTTGGTTTACTGTCCATTGAGCAGAAGGCTCAGTTCATCCTGCAGGCGGATACAGGAGTGTTGGGAAATGACTTAGTGATTAGAGAGGTGTTTAGCAGTATGATCGCATCTTTTGATCTCAATCAACTTGGCATGTTCTTCACAAACTTCAGCCAGACTGCAATACAAGTGAGCATCTCTGTTGCCTAAAGACCAGATCACAAATTATTTTCTTGTGTTTTTTTTTGTTTTTGTTTTTTTTTATCAAAAAAGACATTATTCTGTGCATACTAATTGATGGATGATACCTTGTGATTGCAGATGAACCTCACTAGCATTCCTTCAGCAATTTCAGACACCATTCTGAACATAACGCTCTTAGATCTGGTGCCTCACTTCCAACGTTTCAGCCCAGAGGACTTTGCCCTGTGGTTCCAGAATTACCTTTCCATCTTACTTCCTGGTATTGGTTCAAACACCCTGTCGATCATCCCCATGACCATCGGCTGTGACTCCTACAGAGAGATGTGAGCATCTCTTCATAACACAAACACAGCAAATGATTATTTTGTTACTTTTTAGAATTTGAATTTGTTTCCCACTTTTGCTGTATTTACAGAGTGAACGGACTTGATAATGTGTACAGTGACCTCTCTGCAACACAGTCCAACACTGTTTTCAATTACATACAAGACTATCTCAAGTACCAGTCCAGCCAAGGTTTGTGTGTTTATTTGCTGTTTCAGGCTACTAGGTAGGCAGTGATAAGAAGATGTGATTTCAGGCTGATAATGTTAGGGTTCGGGTAAGTCAGGAGTGTCCTAGATGCTCAATCTGAATTCACCACAGACCTTTTACATCAGTGTCCTCTGTTGCTTCACAGGCCTGAGTTGCTATGGTGGTGGAAGCTTTTACATGTTCCTGAAACAGTTGTTCCTCAGTTTTGGATTCCCTGACCTAATAGACTTCCTGTCTCTTATCCCAGATGACCGACAGACAGAGGTGTGTTTGCTCTATAACACCAATTGCTTCAGTGCTTCGCTCACTGTAGGAAAGCCAATGAGTTAAGCACATCACTATCTGTAGTTAATGCTTTGTCTTCCTTCTGTGTTTTCTAGCTCTTGAGCTCCATCTCTCCAGAAGAACTTAGTGAGTTCCTGAACAGACCGAACACAGTTGTTAATGGTTCCGAGCTCTGCACACTACTTGACAACTACAGTAGGACCAATCAGTACCTGGAGATGGTAGGCCAGTTTTTATTTCACCTAGATTTTTGTCCATGTAGACTACTTGCCTTTATTCTGCCAGGAATGGCTGATAGAGTAATCACTGTTTCTCTCTACAGGAGCCTGTTTTGTCCTCAGTTCTGGCCAGCCAAACATTGGAGTGTGTGTGGCCTCGTGCTCTCAGTGCCTCAACTCAGGCTGATGTAGAACAGTGGTTTAATGTTATACTGGTTCACTACCTGCCCTACCTCAGTTCTCAGCTCATCAGCTCCACCCAGCTCAGTGGTGCCTCTTGTCTGTCATACAGGAAACTGTAAGTTCTTTATTGGATGTTTCATTAAACAGGGTTTTCATCATAAACACTGCCACATGTCTGGTGGCGAAAAAAAACTGAGGTCATATAGTAAAGAAATCTCCTGTACGTATGTGTTTGTGAGCAGGGTGTCTATCCTGGGGGACAACTTCAATTTTTCTGCAGCTGATTTCTCCCAAGCTGATGTGTACAGCTCTATAAAAGTGTATCTGAGCAGTGGTGGTAAGAATAACTACATTTTTCTTGTTTCTTTTTTCTAGTTCTCTCTGTACAAGCATTTCCGTTTGTTTGTGTGTGCACTACATGTGTGTCTCAACATGTGATTGTGTATTTTGCAGATGCCAGCCTCCGCTGCTATAACTCCTCAGATCCTTTTCTGAACTCCACTGCCTGGTTTGCAGACAACATTGGATTCTTCGTCACCTTCATCACCCTCAGTGATCTACAATCATTTCTATCAGGAAGCATGGTAGTGCGCACACACACACACACACACACACACACACACACACACACACACACACACACCTGCAATTATCTATATTAGTCATTCAAACATATTTCTGTTAACTACATCACACAATGTACACAGTTTGTAGTGCTGTGATAATGTGTGTTTTATTGTGTCTTTTAGTCAAGTGTGTTCCTGGAGAACTCTGAAAACCTTCAGTTGTTCAACAACCCAGGAATTTCAGCCAGTGTCTTGGAGTATTATACAACACAGTTGTACATCCAGAATCCTGACTTCAGCCCTCTCGGGTACCACTCAAACCTCAACATTGAACAAAATTTAAATTTGTTTATTTCATTTATTTATCCAACCCTTTATAGATTCAAATCCCACATGTAAAAGACCATATATACGTGCAAATATCTGTGTATGCATTCTAAAAGGTTGTTTGTGTTTTTATAGATTGCCTGCTGAGCTGCTGTGTCAAAGTCCTGCCTCCATGTTTGTTTTTCTTGGAGATGCAGACATTCAGACAATCCTGACTAGCATCAACATCTTCTGCACAGAAATAAATCCAGAGGTAATCAATCAATAAGACTTGTGTGTTCACTAATCACTTCTTGTGTAGTAGTGCCAGTCACCTCTAACCTTCTTCTCCTTTCAGGTAACAGCGGTGCTGGTAGCAAAGTTCCCTGATATATCTGCAGCCACCATCCAAACATTGGGAAGCCAGTGTGTGGGCTTGACTGTGGGCCAGATAAACTCCGCCCCTCCCAATGTGATAAGCGGTGCTCTGTCAACACTCGGTATCATCAGTGGCTGGGACCAGGGCCAAGTGAATGCCCTCATCCAGAGCATCATTAGTTCAGGCTTTAATGTAAGCGTACACTGCCCATTTGTCAGGAATGTTGCTCTATGTTACAGAAAGTGAAAGCTTGCCATTTTTGATCACAATCACCATGTCAATATTCTATTTATGTTTATACATTTACTAACTATACCATGTTACCAAAAGGTCTGTAATTTAATTTCTTTCTTATTGCACAAGTTCTAAAATTCAGAATCAGAAATGTTTTCAAGTTAAGGATATGATTGTTTTACTCTCACAGATCAACAGTGCCTCCTCTCTGGTATCATTGGGAACACTTATTGGTGGTGTTCCTTCTACAGCCATATCCATCATCCCATCTTCTGAGCTTCTGTCTTTATCTCAGAATCCAACATTCATTGCTAATATTCTATCAGCCCCAGTTATTCTACAACAGACATTTGTCCAAAAGGTATTTACTTTGTTTTACACACACACACACACACACACACACACACACACACACACACACACACACACACACACACACACACACACACACACACACACACACACACACATATCTTTATTACCTTCTCCTATAAAAGTGCAGTAACATGCAGTTGCTTTGTTGAAGTCCGCTCTAACACGTTGTTCCAGGTAATCTCTGTAGACCAAACCTCTGTCATACAAAATGTTCCGGATGCACTAGTGATGTATATTCCACTTGTTCTACTGACATCTCTGAGCTCTGTGGAAGTTTCACTCATCAATAACAAGAGCTGGAGTCATGAACAGGTACTTAAACCCACCCACTTTGTTACACTGAAAAACTAAAGTCTCATGCCTCGACTGTAATAGCAGCAGTTCCCCTAATCTGATTTCCTGACTTGTTTGGATGTCAGGCTATAAAACTCATCAAAAAATGTTAAGACTTTTTTTCATTTTTACCAGGCTATGATGTTCTTCGGTGCAGTGGCCAGTGCCTGTACTAATCCAGAAGAGTGAGTTAGGAAAACACACACACACACACACACACACACACACACACACACACACACACACACACACACACACACAGTCTATCTAATATAGCTAATGTAAAGATCTGTTCTGTGAATACACCCATCACTGTGTATGTCTATTTGTGACTGTGGGTGTGTTTCTCCCTGCAGTCTGTCAGCATCAGTACTGCAGGGATTCTCTTGTAGCTCAACTCTCCCACAGAAGAAAGCCAAAGATCTAGTCAAAGCCTGTAGACCACGTGCAGGCAGAGACAAGGTCGTCCTGACAGAGGCTCAGGTACATACACTCTGATATTCAATCACATTCTGCACACAGAATGAATCAGAGACAGCAGGTAGACCCAAACCTTTACTGGTAAATGAGAAAACACACAATCACACAACACATTCTGTGTTTCAGCTGACCTGCATGTACAACTATGTGAAAGAAGATCAAGTCGAAAGCTTTATGAATGTCCCCTCTGATATGCTTCTGTACTACAGGTGTGGAACATATTCACATACAGAAAATACTGTATTCAAGTATATGATATCAAGAAAAAAAGGTCATATGCTGGCTGTGTGTGTGTGTGTGTGTGTGTGTGTGTGTGTGTGTGTGTGTGTGTGTGTGTGTGTGTGTGTGTGTGTGTGTGTTGTAGCTACGAGACAATACAGAATGTGAACTGCCAATCATATTTCCGTGCCCTTGGCAGAGCAGATTTCTCAGTTCTTTCTCCTGTCCTTGACAAAACAACCATACTGTTCAACAATGCAAAGGACTGCCTGGTAATACACACATAGTAAAATATTCATAGACCAACACATTCAATATTAGCTCTTAAATCTGCAAATCAGCCATCAAATTATAATCAATTCATCTCTTATGCAATTCCATTGTTGAAAACAAGTGAAAATATGAACATGTTCAGGCTTAAACAATAGACACTAAACAGTGGAATCCACACAAGACACCCCCCCCCCCCCATTCTTATAGATTCTGTGTGACTTTTCTTCATGGGTTGTGATGTTGTAGGGTATATCTGGTGTGAGTCTGACCAGGGATCAGGTGGAGGTTCTGGGAAATATGGCCTGTACACTGGACTCCTCCTACATCCAGAACTCTGACCCTTTCATTTTGGAGAAACTGAAGAACTGTGGAGATCTTTCTGATTCTCAGGTCACCGCTGTACAGTCACTGCTCCTCAGTGGAAACACTGCTTATGGGTGAGTCATAGCTTCAAGTGCATTTGTGCACATCTTTCATCTATGTTGTAGAAAATGATTTTATCATTGGTTTTAAAAGGACATAAAACAAATGGAAATGGTGTGTGTCTATAGATTGCATTTGATATTTTTTTGACCTCTGACATTGTTTATCATGAATCAGTAATCCCTCAACATGGAATGAGCAGACCGTGGAACAACTTGGCATCCTGGTTGTCTATTTCAAATCAGGCCTCTGTGACACAATTGGCTTTGTATGTAAACCGTTTCACCATTGTGTTTGTGATTTATAAACCCAACTTTAAACTTTCTGGACTGATTACATTTTGTCCCTGTTTGTGCATTGTTGAAGAATGTCAAAAGGAAATTATTTTCAGTCCTGAGGGAGCAGAAGATCCCACTGATAAAGCTTAGGACATTCTTTACAGAATGCAACTCAGAAAGTACTACAGGTAACCGTATACTACAGGGCAAAACACATCGAGGTACAGCGTATTACACATATTGAGATTGTGTGCTTCACTCAATTCCTCTGTTGTGTGTCTTACAGTGAGCAACATAACAGGAACAACAATTGCAGATGGAGCTTTTCCTTTCGGTTTTAATGCCATCCAGTTTGATCTGTATCTGGACATCACCGTCTTGCAGGAAAACCTGGCAGCTATCACTGAGAAAGTGGTGGACACCAGCCTCCAGGCGGTCATTCTTAACAAGTTAAACCAGGTCAGAGACACTAAATACTGGACTGTATAACACAGCAGGAAAGAAAAAGTTGTCTCAGCTTTTTAGTCATAGAATTCTGAAAATATTTCCAGTTTGTGTATAAATATGATTCTTGCATGGTGTCCCACTGTCAAATAGGGTTTGTTTTTGGGTTGTAAATTAGAAGTCTGTCTTTGTGTGTATGCTGAATTTCCCCACACAAGATTTGTTTTGATTTGATTATAAATTGTTGATTTCGTGTGTGTATACGTAGATTTTCCCATCAGGCCTTGGTGACCATGTGCTGCAACTACTGGGTTCAACTTCTCGTTTGGCCACAATTGATGACATTAGCAAGTGGAACATTACTATGATTGACACACTGTCCTCTTTGATGGATTCCAATGATGGATACTGGGAACCAGAAAAGGTAATAAAAGGTTGTTTGTGCATGTGTGATAGAGAGAGAGAGAGAGAGAGAGAGAGAGAGAGAGAGAGAGAGAGAGAGAGAGAGAGAGAGAATGAGAGAGAGATAGAGCTCATCTGGGATGATTTAGTGAGGGTGAGAGAAAGTATCTGTGATCCTTCATTGATTAGATATCATGACATAGTTGCAGATAAAACACTTTTGCAGTCAAAGAGCATGTTCAATCCCCTTTAGAGAGACTAGAATTTACAAAAAATGCAAAAATGTTTTTATTTCTTACAAATGATGTACACAACGATGATGATGAAAATGTTATCACTGACAATAGAGGTGGAAATGTATATGAAGGTATTTTTTAGAAAGCAGGCAGAGCTTCAGGTCTAGTGTTAATTTAAAACTGAATTATTTCATAAATGTTTTTAACTAGTTATACGGTCAGGGAACTAACCCCAGTAATGGGTTGCACAAGCCAGTGCACTCTTAGTAGATAAATGGGGAGGGTTGCAATAGGAAGGGCATCCAGCGTAAAAACATGTGCCAAATCAAACATGCGGTTCATGAATAAGGATAATCCGCTGTGGCGACCCCTAACGGGAGAAGCCGAAAGAAAGTTTATACTGCAAGCATACTAGCTGACATTTTGTATTTCTCAGATACTGTTGTGCTTGCTACAAAAACGCTTGTGTATTATTTTTTTAAGGGAAAAGCAGTAATTATGAGGTATCTGAGCATGGGTGATCACTCTCTGGGAAGTGCTGAAATAAATGTCATTGGTTCCTACATCTGTACATTAGACATCAGTATACTGGAAAATATCACTCCTGAGAGTTTAATGTAAGTCCCTGCTCACATACATACACAAACATGGACAAACAAAATAAAGAGATGAAGAATGATCTGAATTTTAATATAAATTTTTGTTCTCTTTGCAGGATGTTCCTGTCTCCAGATCTGTCCTCATGTTCCTTTGAACAGAAATCTACTCTGTACATCATTATCAAGTATTCATTTAGCAACTTTCACAGAAGTGCCACAATATACTACCAGCTCATGATACCTTACCTGGGTAAAACAAACATTCATGCATACAGGAAGACTAAAAAATACATGTTTTTAAAAAGTCTGAATTGTGTCTGAATTTAAGTTAATTGTACATATGAACATGTTGAGGTGTGTGTGTGTGTGTGTGTGTGTGTGTGTGTGTGTGTTTGTTTGTGTGTTTGTAGGTGGTGCTCCAGTGGAGGATATCGAATTTTTATCCACTCAGGACATTAACATGGACATCACTGTATTCATTAGTCTGAACCCTGCTGTTTTCAAGGTATAAAGAAGAAAATATTAACCAGAGAATTTGTTGCTGAAATATTGAATGTTTGAATTAAATGTAGTGAAAAATTGAAAACTGAAGATAAAATAGATAACAAGTACTTTTTTGTTTGCCAGACCCTGAATGTGAGCACAGTGAGAGGTCTAATGGGTATAAACATTGCTGATCTGAAACTGTTTGAGTACTCCTCAGCAGTTCAGTCCTGGGTGTCACAACAGAACCAAACTGATCTGGACACACTGAATCTTAGCATCATCAACCGCAACCCTTGTTATGGTGTAAACAGGTGAGTTTTATTTATGAAATGAAAAAGGACTCAACTTTACAGAATTTGTTTTGAAAAAAATAAAAACATTCTTCTTGTTTTTCTACATAGTGACCGACTTGATAGTGAATTTGCATCCGGAAATGTCTCTACAGTACTATGTAACTTTAGCATTTCTGACTATGCCTGTTCACCGGTAAGTATTCCGTGAATCAAATATCTGTTTCCAGCTTTGCTAATGTTATGCAGAAAATGAGTTGACCACAGAAACCTTTGTTTGTTGCCTTTTAAGGTTGCTGTATTGTCATCCGAGGATCTGTTCACTCTGCTCACATGCAAACTGCCAAGCAGCCTGAAATACTCTAAAGATGCTTGGAAGTTGTTCTTCCAAAATTTTGCTGGCTTTTTGGGTGACGCATTGCAAAGGTTTTCAAGCATGGTATGCAAATTTGATTGTTGCTTGTCACCCCTGGGTCTCGAATCCAAGTCGCTCAGGGAGGTGTTAGAACTCACATGCAGGGACACTGTCGGAATTGACAAGTTCACAGTTCTTTATTAACTTAAGTCATTAAACCCAAGAACAGAAAACTTTGGAATGTAAAGTCACATATGGCTCAAGAAACAACATTGGACTTGAAATAGAAAACCGGTACATAACAGCAAAACAAAAGCATCAGGGCACAGGAACATAACAGCATGCGGACCTCACGACATGGCACAACCTGAAACGACATGTTAATAAACCAACAAGAACAAAAGCTGAAGGGGTAACTTAAATACACTGAGGACTAACAAGGAACAGGTGCAAAACATTTAGGACACAGATAGGGACAATGGAATAGGGAGCAGGGAATAGGGTGTAGTGGTCCAGTGGCGACATCTGCAGGACTCGGGGGCAGAGCAGCACCTTTCGGAGAAGGGGATTTAGAGGGCATCGCAAATGTCACTTTTTTCTGGCACTCTCTGTGAGAATTAGGAACAGAAGAGTGCTCTCTATGGGACGCTATGCAGGTCTTTGGAGCAAAGGCTCCTTTGCGGAGCTCAGGAGTGGTGAGACACCCTCTCTGGCACTCTCTCTAGGACTGTTTGGCACTCTCAGAGGGGCACAAAGGCTGGGCAGCCTCTTTAGCAGAAACAGAGGTGGAGCAATGCTCCCAGCAGGAAACTGAGGCTGGGCAACAACCCCAGTGGAACTCCAAGGCAGGGGAGTTTGTTTGAACCCTACGGTGGGCAAACCGGCACCTGACCTCCTTTCAAAATGACGAATAGCTGGGGCAGCAAGCGCATTGGAACTCTCGGATGTCTGTTGCTCAATTAATGGCTTTGCCAGAGAGGTGGAGGATTACATATTCAATCATTGTTCGGTCAGTCGGATATGCTTGTGGTTGGGAGAGGAGCATGAGGGTGCACTGGCAGAAGAACAGGTTGCAACCATCGGGATCGGCAGAACAATTTTGGGGCACCGAGACCAGTGGGTTTGAGCTAAACTAATCCCTGTTTTCATTGTGTTTGAGTCTCCAGTAGTCCAGATTCTCACTGTTGCTTGGCTCATTCTGCCACACCCGATTCTAGGATTAAGGGAGTATTACATAGGGAGTTGGGACCCAGTGGTGGTAAAAAAAAAAATTGAATTTGCAGTCAATGAAATGAATGAATAAACTTGCCATCATACTGACAGGTGTTGTAGTATAAAAAATGTTTTGTGGAAATATGCATTGAAGTATGTAATCTTTCACTCTGTCATGTAGACCGATAAGAGCATTCAGACTGACCCACATATACTTGATGCTATCTGGGAGGTGATAATCAAGGACTTCACTGCAGCACAGTTGATGAATGCCACTTTCATCAGCGAGTGGTTCCAGATGAGGCTCAGACCATTGTTTTCATCAGTGTCCACAGACTTTCTATCCAGCCTCAGTTTCACAAAATTCAGCTGTGAGACCTACCAAATTGTGTAAGTATGGACAATGAAATTTCTGAACTTCAGATGTGTTATATAGGACATGAGGAAATAATTGATGAGAATATCCAATCTGTTCTCACCAAACATAGTGTGAAAGCTCTCAGTAGTCAAGAATCACTCATGACAGAGAAACAGAAGCAGCTGGTCTTTTCTTCATTCATCTTTCCTTTCCTCTCAAAAGATGGCTCACCAGGTAAGTACTCCCCTTTTAGTTGTTGTAATACAGACAACTGACATTTTTGAATTAGTTTTCACCTGCTTGAATTAAGGGTGATTCTTTTGTCTGAATAAAACTAAACAGGGCCAATTTAGAATGGTGTAATTAGTTGAACTAATGATCTTGGTTCCATCTAGATCCTGGCTGTGTTTCCACAACTTCAGGCAGCAATGACTGGCTTTTAACGAACCTTGGCAGTTTCTTCAATTATGCCACCTTGACAGAGCTGAAAATTTTAAATGCAAATTTCTCTAGTGTGAGTAACATCCCAATTGCACCAACTTTATGTTTCTTGTGGAGTTGCAGCTGACTGTAGTAGTAACAGTTGGTTTCTGGGTTTTGATGAAGAGAACAGACAGCTGCTGCAAGCAGTGTCCATTTGTTTTACTTGAAGACCTGGTGTAAACATAATGTGATATGAATGTTTTTTTTCTCCTGCAGGTTGCAGTGTTTGGTTTACTGTCCATTGAGCAGAAGGCTCAGTTCATCCTGCAGGCGGATACAGGAGTGTTGGGAAATGACTTAGTGATTAGAGAGGTGTTTAGCAGTATGATCGCATCTTTTGATCTCAATCAACTTGGCATGTTCTTCACAAACTTCAGCCAGACTGCAATACAAGTGAGCATCTCTGTTGCCTAAAGACCAGATCACAAATTATTTTCTTGTGTTTTTTTTTGTTTTTGTTTTTTTTTATCAAAAAAGACATTATTCTGTGCATACTAATTGATGGATGATACCTTGTGATTGCAGATGAACCTCACTAGCATTCCTTCAGCAATTTCAGACACCATTCTGAACATAACGCTCTTAGATCTGGTGCCTCACTTCCAACGTTTCAGCCCAGAGGACTTTGCCCTGTGGTTCCAGAATTACCTTTCCATCTTACTTCCTGGTATTGGTTCAAACACCCTGTCGATCATCCCCATGACCATCGGCTGTGACTCCTACAGAGAGATGTGAGCATCTCTTCATAACACAAACACAGCAAATGATTATTTTGTTACTTTTTAGAATTTGAATTTGTTTCCCACTTTTGCTGTATTTACAGAGTGAACGGACTTGATAATGTGTACAGTGACCTCTCTGCAACACAGTCCAACACTGTTTTCAATTACATACAAGACTATCTCAAGTACCAGTCCAGCCAAGGTTTGTGTGTTTATTTGCTGTTTCAGGCTACTAGGTAGGCAGTGATAAGAAGATGTGATTTCAGGCTGATAATGTTAGGGTTCGGGTAAGTCAGGAGTGTCCTAGATGCTCAATCTGAATTCACCACAGACCTTTTACATCAGTGTCCTCTGTTGCTTCACAGGCCTGAGTTGCTATGGTGGTGGAAGCTTTTACATGTTCCTGAAACAGTTGTTCCTCAGTTTTGGATTCCCTGACCTAATAGACTTCCTGTCTCTTATCCCAGATGACCGACAGACAGAGGTGTGTTTGCTCTATAACACCAATTGCTTCAGTGCTTCGCTCACTGTAGGAAAGCCAATGAGTTAAGCACATCACTATCTGTAGTTAATGCTTTGTCTTCCTTCTGTGTTTTCTAGCTCTTGAGCTCCATCTCTCCAGAAGAACTTAGTGAGTTCCTGAACAGACCGAACACAGTTGTTAATGGTTCCGAGCTCTGCACACTACTTGACAACTACAGTAGGACCAATCAGTACCTGGAGATGGTAGGCCAGTTTTTATTTCACCTAGATTTTTGTCCATGTAGACTACTTGCCTTTATTCTGCCAGGAATGGCTGATAGAGTAATCACTGTTTCTCTCTACAGGAGCCTGTTTTGTCCTCAGTTCTGGCCAGCCAAACATTGGAGTGTGTGTGGCCTCGTGCTCTCAGTGCCTCAACTCAGGCTGATGTAGAACAGTGGTTTAATGTTATACTGGTTCACTACCTGCCCTACCTCAGTTCTCAGCTCATCAGCTCCACCCAGCTCAGTGGTGCCTCTTGTCTGTCATACAGGAAACTGTAAGTTCTTTATTGGATGTTTCATTAAACAGGGTTTTCATCATAAACACTGCCACATGTCTGGTGGCGAAAAAAAACTGAGGTCATATAGTAAAGAAATCTCCTGTACGTATGTGTTTGTGAGCAGGGTGTCTATCCTGGGGGACAACTTCAATTTTTCTGCAGCTGATTTCTCCCAAGCTGATGTGTACAGCTCTATAAAAGTGTATCTGAGCAGTGGTGGTAAGAATAACTACATTTTTCTTGTTTCTTTTTTCTAGTTCTCTCTGTACAAGCATTTCCGTTTGTTTGTGTGTGCACTACATGTGTGTCTCAACATGTGATTGTGTATTTTGCAGATGCCAGCCCCCGCTGCTATAACTCCTCAGATCCTTTTCTGAACTCCACTGCCTGGTTTGCAGACAACATTGGATTCTTCGTCACCTTCATCACCCTCAGTGATCTACAATCATTTCTATCAGGAAGCATGGTAGTGCACACACACACACACACACACACACACACACACACACACACACACACACACCTGCAATTATCTACATTAGTCATTCAAACATATTTCTGTTAACTACATCACACAATGTACACAGTTTGTAGTGCTGTGATAATGTGTGTTTTATTGTGTCTTTTAGTCAAGTGTGTTCCTGGAGAACTCTGAAAACCTTCAGTTGTTCAACAACCCAGGAATTTCAGCCAGTGTCTTGGAGTATTATACAACACAGTTGTACATCCAGAATCCTGACTTCAGCCCTCTCGGGTACCACTCAAACCTCAACATTGAACAAAATTTAAATTTGTTTATTTCATTTATTTATCCAACCCTTTATAGATTCAAATCCCACATGTAAAAGACCATATATACGTGCAAATATCTGTGTATGCATTCTAAAAGGTTGTTTGTGTTTTTATAGATTGCCTGCTGAGCTGCTGTGTCAAAGTCCTGCCTCCATGTTTGTTTTTCTTGGAGATGCAGACATTCAGACAATCCTGACTAGCATCAACATCTTCTGCACAGAAATAAATCCAGAGGTAATCAATCAATAAGACTTGTGTGTTCACTAATCACTTCTTGTGTAGTAGTGCCAGTCACCTCTAACCTTCTTCTCCTTTCAGGTAACAGCGGTGCTGGTAGCAAAGTTCCCTGATATATCTGCAGCCACCATCCAAACATTGGGAAGCCAGTGTGTGGGCTTGACTGTGGGCCAGATAAACTCCGCCCCTCCCAATGTGATAAGCGGTGCTCTGTCAACACTCGGTATCATCAGTGGCTGGGACCAGGGCCAAGTGAATGCCCTCATCCAGAGCATCATTAGTTCAGGCTTTAATGTAAGCGTACACTGCCCATTTGTCAGGAATGTTGCTCTATGTTACAGAAAGTGAAAGCTTGCCATTTTTGATCACAATCACCATGTCAATATTCTATTTATGTTTATACATTTACTAACTATACCATGTTACCAAAAGGTCTGTAATTTAATTTCTTTCTTATTGCACAAGTTCTAAAATTCAGAATCAGAAATGTTTTCAAGTTAAGGATATGATTGTTTTACTCTCACAGATCAACAGTGCCTCCTCTCTGGTATCATTGGGAACACTTATTGGTGGTGTTCCTTCTACAGCCATATCCATCATCCCATCTTCTGAGCTTCTGTCTTTATCTCAGAATCCAACATTCATTGCTAATATTCTATCAGCCCCAGTTATTCTACAACAGACATTTGTCCAAAAGGTATTTACTTTGTTTTACACACACACACACACACACACACACACACACACACACACACACACACACACACACACACACACACACACACACACACAAACATATCTTTATTACCTTCTCCTATAAAAGTGCAGTAACATGCAGTTGCTTTGTTGAAGTCCGCTCTAACACGTTGTTCCAGGTAATCTCTGTAGACCAAACCTCTGTCATACAAAATGTTCCGGATGCACTAGTGATGTATATTCCACTTGTTCTACTGACATCTCTGAGCTCTGTGGAAGTTTCACTCATCAATAACAAGAGCTGGAGTCATGAACAGGTACTTAAACCCACCCACTTTGTTACACTGAAAAACTAAAGTCTCATGCCTCGACTGTAATAGCAGCAGTTCCCCTAATCTGATTTCCTGACTTGTTTGGATGTCAGGCTATAAAACTCATCAAAAAATGTTAAGACTTTTTTTCATTTTTACCAGGCTATGATGTTCTTCGGTGCAGTGGCCAGTGCCTGTACTAATCCAGAAGAGTGAGTTAGGAAAACACACACACACACACACACACACACACACACACACACACACACACACACACACACACACAGTCTATCTAATATAGCTAATGTAAAGATCTGTTCTGTGAATACACCCATCACTGTGTATGTCTATTTGTGACTGTGGGTGTGTTTCTCCCTGCAGTCTGTCAGCATCAGTACTGCAGGGATTCTCTTGTAGCTCAACTCTCCCACAGAAGAAAGCCAAAGATCTAGTCAAAGCCTGTAGACCACGTGCAGGCAGAGACAAGGTCGTCCTGACAGAGGCTCAGGTACATACACTCTGATATTCAATCACATTCTGCACACAGAATGAATCAGAGACAGCAGGTAGACCCAAACCTTTACTGGTAAATGAGAAAACACACAATCACACAACACATTCTGTGTTTCAGCTGACCTGCATGTACAACTATGTGAAAGAAGATCAAGTCGAAAGCTTTATGAATGTCCCCTCTGATATGCTTCTGTACTACAGGTGTGGAACATATTCACATACAGAAAATACTGTATTCAAGTATATGATATCAAGAAAAAAAGGTCATATGCTGGCTGTGTGTGTGTGTGTGTGTGTGTGTGTGTGTGTGTGTGTGTGTGTGTGTGTGTGTGTGTGTGTTGTAGCTACGAGACAATACAGAATGTGAACTGCCAATCATATTTCCGTGCCCTTGGCAGAGCAGATTTCTCAGTTCTTTCTCCTGTCCTTGACAAAACAACCATACTGTTCAACAATGCAAAGGACTGCCTGGTAATACACACACAGTAAAATATTCATAGACCAACACATTCAATATTAGCTCTTAAATCTGCAAATCAGCCATCAAATTATAATCAATTCATCTCTTATGCAATTCCATTGTTGAAAACAAGTGAAAATATGAACATGTTCAGGCTTAAACAATAGACACTAAACAGTGGAATCCACACAAGACACCCCCCCCCCCCATTCTTATAGATTCTGTGTGACTTTTCTTCATGGGTTGTGATGTTGTAGGGTATATCTGGTGTGAGTCTGACCAGGGATCAGGTGGAGGTTCTGGGAAATATGGCCTGTACACTGGACTCCTCCTACATCCAGAACTCTGACCCTTTCATTTTGGAGAAACTGAAGAACTGTGGAGATCTTTCTGATTCTCAGGTCACCGCTGTACAGTCACTGCTCCTCAGTGGAAACACTGCTTATGGGTGAGTCATAGCTTCAAGTGCATTTGTGCACATCTTTCATCTATGTTGTAGAAAATGATTTTATCATTGGTTTTAAAAGGACATAAAACAAATGGAAATGGTGTGTGTCTATAGATTGCATTTGATATTTTTTTGACCTCTGACATTGTTTATCATGAATCAGTAATCCCTCAACATGGAATGAGCAGACCGTGGAACAACTTGGCATCCTGGTTGTCTATTTCAAATCAGGCCTCTGTGACACAATTGGCTTTGTATGTAAACCGTTTCACCATTGTGTTTGTGATTTATAAACCCAACTTTAAACTTTCTGGACTGATTACATTTTGTCCCTGTTTGTGCATTGTTGAAGAATGTCAAAAGGAAATTATTTTCAGTCCTGAGGGAGCAGAAGATCCCACTGATAAAGCTTAGGACATTCTTTACAGAATGCAACTCAGAAAGTACTACAGGTAACCGTATACTACAGGGCAAAACACATCGAGGTACAGCGTATTACACATATTGAGATTGTGTGCTTCACTCAATTCCTCTGTTGTGTGTCTTACAGTGAGCAACATAACAGGAACAACAATTGCAGATGGAGCTTTTCCTTTCGGTTTTAATGCCATCCAGTTTGATCTGTATCTGGACATCACCGTCTTGCAGGAAAACCTGGCAGCTATCACTGAGAAAGTGGTGGACACCAGCCTCCAGGCGGTCATTCTTAACAAGTTAAACCAGGTCAGAGACACTAAATACTGGACTGTATAACACAGCAGGAAAGAAAAAGTTGTCTCAGCTTTTTAGTCATAGAATTCTGAAAATATTTCCAGTTTGTGTATAAATATGATTCTTGCATGGTGTCCCACTGTCAAATAGGGTTTGTTTTTGGGTTGTAAATTAGAAGTCTGTCTTTGTGTGTATGCTGAATTTCCCCACACAAGATTTGTTTTGATTTGATTATAAATTGTTGATTTCGTGTGTGTATACGTAGATTTTCCCATCAGGCCTTGGTGACCATGTGCTGCAACTACTGGGTTCAACTTCTCGTTTGGCCACAATTGATGACATTAGCAAGTGGAACATTACTATGATTGACACACTGTCCTCTTTGATGGATTCCAATGATGGATACTGGGAACCAGAAAAGGTAATAAAAGGTTGTTTGTGCATGTGTGATAGAGAGAGAGAGAGAGAGAGAGAGAGAGAGAGAGAGAGAGAGAGAGAGAGAGAGAGAGAATGAGAGAGAGATAGAGCTCATCTGGGATGATTTAGTGAGGGTGAGAGAAAGTATCTGTGATCCTTCATTGATTAGATATCATGACATAGTTGCAGATAAAACACTTTTGCAGTCAAAGAGCATGTTCAATCCCCTTTAGAGAGACTAGAATTTACAAAAAATGCAAAAATGTTTTTATTTCTTACAAATGATGTACACAACGATGATGATGAAAATGTTATCACTGACAATAGAGGTGGAAATGTATATGAAGGTATTTTTTAGAAAGCAGGCAGAGCTTCAGGTCTAGTGTTAATTTAAAACTGAATTATTTCATAAATGTTTTTAACTAGTTATACGGTCAGGGAACTAACCCCAGTAATGGGTTGCACAAGCCAGTGCACTCTTAGTAGATAAATGGGGAGGGTTGCAATAGGAAGGGCATCCAGCGTAAAAACATGTGCCAAATCAAACATGCGGTTCATGAATAAGGATAATCCGCTGTGGCGACCCCTAACGGGAGAAGCCGAAAGAAAGTTTATACTGCAAGCATACTAGCTGACATTTTGTATTTCTCAGATACTGTTGTGCTTGCTACAAAAACGCTTGTGTATTATTTTTTTAAGGGAAAAGCAGTAATTATGAGGTATCTGAGCATGGGTGATCACTCTCTGGGAAGTGCTGAAATAAATGTCATTGGTTCCTACATCTGTACATTAGACATCAGTATACTGGAAAATATCACTCCTGAGAGTTTAATGTAAGTCCCTGCTCACATACATACACAAACATGGACAAACAAAATAAAGAGATGAAGAATGATCTGAATTTTAATATAAATTTTTGTTCTCTTTGCAGGATGTTCCTGTCTCCAGATCTGTCCTCATGTTCCTTTGAACAGAAATCTACTCTGTACATCATTATCAAGTATTCATTTAGCAACTTTCACAGAAGTGCCACAATATACTACCAGCTCATGATACCTTACCTGGGTAAAACAAACATTCATGCATACAGGAAGACTAAAAAATACATGTTTTTAAAAAGTCTGAATTGTGTCTGAATTTAAGTTAATTGTACATATGAACATGTTGAGGTGTGTGTGTGTGTGTGTGTGTGTGTGTGTGTGTGTGTTTGTTTGTGTGTTTGTAGGTGGTGCTCCAGTGGAGGATATCGAATTTTTATCCACTCAGGACATTAACATGGACATCACTGTATTCATTAGTCTGAACCCTGCTGTTTTCAAGGTATAAAGAAGAAAATATTAACCAGAGAATTTGTTGCTGAAATATTGAATGTTTGAATTAAATGTAGTGAAAAATTGAAAACTGAAGATAAAATAGATAACAAGTACTTTTTTGTTTGCCAGACCCTGAATGTGAGCACAGTGAGAGGTCTAATGGGTATAAACATTGCTGATCTGAAACTGTTTGAGTACTCCTCAGCAGTTCAGTCCTGGGTGTCACAACAGAACCAAACTGATCTGGACACACTGAATCTTAGCATCATCAACCGCAACCCTTGTTATGGTGTAAACAGGTGAGTTTTATTTATGAAATGAAAAAGGACTCAACTTTACAGAATTTGTTTTGAAAAAAATAAAAACATTCTTCTTGTTTTTCTACATAGTGACCGACTTGATAGTGAATTTGCATCCGGAAATGTCTCTACAGTACTATGTAACTTTAGCATTTCTGACTATGCCTGTTCACCGGTAAGTATTCCGTGAATCAAATATCTGTTTCCAGCTTTGCTAATGTTATGCAGAAAATGAGTTGACCACAGAAACCTTTGTTTGTTGCCTTTTAAGGTTGCTGTATTGTCATCCGAGGATCTGTTCACTCTGCTCACATGCAAACTGCCAAGCAGCCTGAAATACTCTAAAGATGCTTGGAAGTTGTTCTTCCAAAATTTTGCTGGCTTTTTGGGTGACGCATTGCAAAGGTTTTCAAGCATGGTATGCAAATTTGATTGTTGCTTGTCACCCCTGGGTCTCGAATCCAAGTCGCTCAGGGAGGTGTTAGAACTCACATGCAGGGACACTGTCGGAATTGACAAGTTCACAGTTCTTTATTAACTTAAGTCATTAAACCCAAGAACAGAAAACTTTGGAATGTAAAGTCACATATGGCTCAAGAAACAACATTGGACTTGAAATAGAAAACCGGTACATAACAGCAAAACAAAAGCATCAGGGCACAGGAACATAACAGCATGCGGACCTCACGACATGGCACAACCTGAAACGACATGTTAATAAACCAACAAGAACAAAAGCTGAAGGGGTAACTTAAATACACTGAGGACTAACAAGGAACAGGTGCAAAACATTTAGGACACAGATAGGGACAATGGAATAGGGAGCAGGGAATAGGGTGTAGTGGTCCAGTGGCGACATCTGCAGGACTCGGGGGCAGAGCAGCACCTTTCGGAGAAGGGGATTTAGAGGGCATCGCAAATGTCACTTTCTCTGGCACTCTCTGTGAGAATTAGGAACAGAAGAGTGCTCTCTATGGGACGCTATGCAGGTCTTTGGAGCAAAGGCTCCTTTGCGGAGCTCAGGAGTGGTGAGACACCCTCTCTGGCACTCTCTCTAGGACTGTTTGGCACTCTCAGAGGGGCACAAAGGCTGGGCAGCCTCTTTAGCAGAAACAGAGGTGGAGCAATGCTCCCAGCAGGAAACTGAGGCTGGGCAACAACCCCAGTGGAACTCCAAGGCAGGGGAGTTTGTTTGAACCCTACGGTGGGCAAACCGGCACCTGACCTCCTTTCAAAATGACGAATAGCTGGGGCAGCAAGCGCATTGGAACTCTCGGATGTCTGTTGCTCAATTAATGGCTTTGCCAGAGAGGTGGAGGATTACATATTCAATCATTGTTCGGTCAGTCGGATATGCTTGTGGTTGGGAGAGGAGCATGAGGGTGCACTGGCAGAAGAACAGGTTGCAACCATCGGGATCGGCAGAACAATTTTGGGGCACCGAGACCAGTGGGTTTGAGCTAAACTAATCCCTGTTTTCATTGTGTTTGAGTCTCCAGTAGTCCAGATTCTCACTGTTGCTTGGCTCATTCTGCCACACCCGATTCTAGGATTAAGGGAGTATTACATAGGGAGTTGGGACCCAGTGGTGGTAAAAAAAAAAATTGAATTTGCAGTCAATGAAATGAATGAATAAACTTGCCATCATACTGACAGGTGTTGTAGTATAAAAAATGTTTTGTGGAAATATGCATTGAAGTATGTAATCTTTCACTCTGTCATGTAGACCGATAAGAGCATTCAGACTGACCCACATATACTTGATGCTATCTGGGAGGTGATAATCAAGGACTTCACTGCAGCACAGTTGATGAATGCCACTTTCATCAGCGAGTGGTTCCAGATGAGGCTCAGACCATTGTTTTCATCAGTGTCCACAGACTTTCTATCCAGCCTCAGTTTCACAAAATTCAGCTGTGAGACCTACCAAATTGTGTAAGTATGGACAATGAAATTTCTGAACTTCAGATGTGTTATATAGGACATGAGGAAATAATTGATGAGAATATCCAATCTGTTCTCACCAAACATAGTGTGAAAGCTCTCAGTAGTCAAGAATCACTCATGACAGAGAAACAGAAGCAGCTGGTCTTTTCTTCATTCATCTTTCCTTTCCTCTCAAAAGATGGCTCACCAGGTAAGTACTCCCCTTTTAGTTGTTGTAATACAGACAACTGACATTTTTGAATTAGTTTTCACCTGCTTGAATTAAGGGTGATTCTTTTGTCTGAATAAAACTAAACAGGGCCAATTTAGAATGGTGTAATTAGTTGAACTAATGATCTTGGTTCCATCTAGATCCTGGCTGTGTTTCCACAACTTCAGGCAGCAATGACTGGCTTTTAACGAACCTTGGCAGTTTCTTCAATTATGCCACCTTGACAGAGCTGAAAATTTTAAATGCAAATTTCTCTAGTGTGAGTAACATCCCAATTGCACCAACTTTATGTTTCTTGTGGAGTTGCAGCTGACTGTAGTAGTAACAGTTGGTTTCTGGGTTTTGATGAAGAGAACAGACAGCTGCTGCAAGCAGTGTCCATTTGTTTTACTTGAAGACCTGGTGTAAACATAATGTGATATGAATGTTTTTTTTCTCCTGCAGGTTGCAGTGTTTGGTTTACTGTCCATTGAGCAGAAGGCTCAGTTCATCCTGCAGGCGGATACAGGAGTGTTGGGAAATGACTTAGTGATTAGAGAGGTGTTTAGCAGTATGATCGCATCTTTTGATCTCAATCAACTTGGCATGTTCTTCACAAACTTCAGCCAGACTGCAATACAAGTGAGCATCTCTGTTGCCTAAAGACCAGATCACAAATTATTTTCTTGTGTTTTTTTTTGTTTTTGTTTTTTTTTATCAAAAAAGACATTATTCTGTGCATACTAATTGATGGATGATACCTTGTGATTGCAGATGAACCTCACTAGCATTCCTTCAGCAATTTCAGACACCATTCTGAACATAACGCTCTTAGATCTGGTGCCTCACTTCCAACGTTTCAGCCCAGAGGACTTTGCCCTGTGGTTCCAGAATTACCTTTCCATCTTACTTCCTGGTATTGGTTCAAACACCCTGTCGATCATCCCCATGACCATCGGCTGTGACTCCTACAGAGAGATGTGAGCATCTCTTCATAACACAAACACAGCAAATGATTATTTTGTTACTTTTTAGAATTTGAATTTGTTTCCCACTTTTGCTGTATTTACAGAGTGAACGGACTTGATAATGTGTACAGTGACCTCTCTGCAACACAGTCCAACACTGTTTTCAATTACATACAAGACTATCTCAAGTACCAGTCCAGCCAAGGTTTGTGTGTTTATTTGCTGTTTCAGGCTACTAGGTAGGCAGTGATAAGAAGATGTGATTTCAGGCTGATAATGTTAGGGTTCGGGTAAGTCAGGAGTGTCCTAGATGCTCAATCTGAATTCACCACAGACCTTTTACATCAGTGTCCTCTGTTGCTTCACAGGCCTGAGTTGCTATGGTGGTGGAAGCTTTTACATGTTCCTGAAACAGTTGTTCCTCAGTTTTGGATTCCCTGACCTAATAGACTTCCTGTCTCTTATCCCAGATGACCGACAGACAGAGGTGTGTTTGCTCTATAACACCAATTGCTTCAGTGCTTCGCTCACTGTAGGAAAGCCAATGAGTTAAGCACATCACTATCTGTAGTTAATGCTTTGTCTTCCTTCTGTGTTTTCTAGCTCTTGAGCTCCATCTCTCCAGAAGAACTTAGTGAGTTCCTGAACAGACCGAACACAGTTGTTAATGGTTCCGAGCTCTGCACACTACTTGACAACTACAGTAGGACCAATCAGTACCTGGAGATGGTAGGCCAGTTTTTATTTCACCTAGATTTTTGTCCATGTAGACTACTTGCCTTTATTCTGCCAGGAATGGCTGATAGAGTAATCACTGTTTCTCTCTACAGGAGCCTGTTTTGTCCTCAGTTCTGGCCAGCCAAACATTGGAGTGTGTGTGGCCTCGTGCTCTCAGTGCCTCAACTCAGGCTGATGTAGAACAGTGGTTTAATGTTATACTGGTTCACTACCTGCCCTACCTCAGTTCTCAGCTCATCAGCTCCACCCAGCTCAGTGGTGCCTCTTGTCTGTCATACAGGAAACTGTAAGTTCTTTATTGGATGTTTCATTAAACAGGGTTTTCATCATAAACACTGCCACATGTCTGGTGGCGGAAAAAAACTGAGGTCATATAGTAAAGAAATCTCCTGTACGTATGTGTTTGTGAGCAGGGTGTCTATCCTGGGGGACAACTTCAATTTTTCTGCAGCTGATTTCTCCCAAGCTGATGTGTACAGCTCTATAAAAGTGTATCTGAGCAGTGGTGGTAAGAATAACTACATTTTTCTTGTTTCTTTTTTCTAGTTCTCTCTGTACAAGCATTTCCGTTTGTTTGTGTGTGCACTACATGTGTGTCTCAACATGTGATTGTGTATTTTGCAGATGCCAGCCCCCGCTGCTATAACTCCTCAGATCCTTTTCTGAACTCCACTGCCTGGTTTGCAGACAACATTGGATTCTTCGTCACCTTCATCACCCTCAGTGATCTACAATCATTTCTATCAGGAAGCATGGTAGTGCACACACACACACACACACACACACACACACACACACACACACACCTGCAATTATCTATATTAGTCATTCAAACATATTTCTGTTAACTACATCACACAATGTACACAGTTTGTAGTGCTGTGATAATGTGTGTTTTATTGTGTCTTTTAGTCAAGTGTGTTCCTGGAGAACTCTGAAAACCTTCAGTTGTTCAACAACCCAGGAATTTCAGCCAGTGTCTTGGAGTATTATACAACACAGTTGTACATCCAGAATCCTGACTTCAGCCCTCTCGGGTACCACTCAAACCTCAACATTGAACAAAATTTAAATTTGTTTATTTCATTTATTTATCCAACCCTTTATAGATTCAAATCCCACATGTAAAAGACCATATATACGTGCAAATATCTGTGTATGCATTCTAAAAGGTTGTTTGTGTTTTTATAGATTGCCTGCTGAGCTGCTGTGTCAAAGTCCTGCCTCCATGTTTGTTTTTCTTGGAGATGCAGACATTCAGACAATCCTGACTAGCATCAACATCTTCTGCACAGAAATAAATCCAGAGGTAATCAATCAATAAGACTTGTGTGTTCACTAATCACTTCTTGTGTAGTAGTGCCAGTCACCTCTAACCTTCTTCTCCTTTCAGGTAACAGCGGTGCTGGTAGCAAAGTTCCCTGATATATCTGCAGCCACCATCCAAACATTGGGAAGCCAGTGTGTGGGCTTGACTGTGGGCCAGATAAACTCCGCCCCTCCCAATGTGATAAGCGGTGCTCTGTCAACACTCGGTATCATCAGTGGCTGGGACCAGGGCCAAGTGAATGCCCTCATCCAGAGCATCATTAGTTCAGGCTTTAATGTAAGCGTACACTGCCCATTTGTCAGGAATGTTGCTCTATGTTACAGAAAGTGAAAGCTTGCCATTTTTGATCACAATCACCATGTCAATATTCTATTTATGTTTATACATTTACTAACTATACCATGTTACCAAAAGGTCTGTAATTTAATTTCTTTCTTATTGCACAAGTTCTAAAATTCAGAATCAGAAATGTTTTCAAGTTAAGGATATGATTGTTTTACTCTCACAGATCAACAGTGCCTCCTCTCTGGTATCATTGGGAACACTTATTGGTGGTGTTCCTTCTACAGCCATATCCATCATCCCATCTTCTGAGCTTCTGTCTTTATCTCAGAATCCAACATTCATTGCTAATATTCTATCAGCCCCAGTTATTCTACAACAGACATTTGTCCAAAAGGTATTTACTTTGTTTTACACACACACACACACACACACACACACACACACACACACACACACACACACACACACACACACACAACATATCTTTATTACCTTCTCCTATAAAAGTGCAGTAACATGCAGTTGCTTTGTTGAAGTCCGCTCTAACACGTTGTTCCAGGTAATCTCTGTAGACCAAACCTCTGTCATACAAAATGTTCCGGATGCACTAGTGATGTATATTCCACTTGTTCTACTGACATCTCTGAGCTCTGTGGAAGTTTCACTCATCAATAACAAGAGCTGGAGTCATGAACAGGTACTTAAACCCACCCACTTTGTTACACTGAAAAACTAAAGTCTCATGCCTCGACTGTAATAGCAGCAGTTCCCCTAATCTGATTTCCTGACTTGTTTGGATGTCAGGCTATAAAACTCATCAAAAAATGTTAAGACTTTTTTTCATTTTTACCAGGCTATGATGTTCTTCGGTGCAGTGGCCAGTGCCTGTACTAATCCAGAAGAGTGAGTTAGGAAACACACACACACACACACACACACACACACACACACACACACACACACACACACACACAGTCTATCTAATATAGCTAATGTAAAGATCTGTTCTGTGAATACACCCATCACTGTGTATGTCTATTTGTGACTGTGGGTGTGTTTCTCCCTGCAGTCTGTCAGCATCAGTACTGCAGGGATTCTCTTGTAGCTCAACTCTCCCACAGAAGAAAGCCAAAGATCTAGTCAAAGCCTGTAGACCACGTGCAGGCAGAGACAAGGTCGTCCTGACAGAGGCTCAGGTACATACACTCTGATATTCAATCACATTCTGCACACAGAATGAATCAGAGACAGCAGGTAGACCCAAACCTTTACTGGTAAATGAGAAAACACACAATCACACAACACATTCTGTGTTTCAGCTGACCTGCATGTACAACTATGTGAAAGAAGATCAAGTCGAAAGCTTTATGAATGTCCCCTCTGATATGCTTCTGTACTACAGGTGTGGAACATATTCACATACAGAAAATACTGTATTCAAGTATATGATATCAAGAAAAAAAGGTCATATGCTGGCTGTGTGTGTGTGTGTGTGTGTGTGTGTGTGTGTGTGTGTGTGTGTGTGTGTGTGTGTGTGTGTTGTAGCTACGAGACAATACAGAATGTGAACTGCCAATCATATTTCCGTGCCCTTGGCAGAGCAGATTTCTCAGTTCTTTCTCCTGTCCTTGACAAAACAACCATACTGTTCAACAATGCAAAGGACTGCCTGGTAATACACACACAGTAAAATATTCATAGACCAACACATTCAATATTAGCTCTTAAATCTGCAAATCAGCCATCAAATTATAATCAATTCATCTCTTATGCAATTCCATTGTTGAAAACAAGTGAAAATATGAACATGTTCAGGCTTAAACAATAGACACTAAACAGTGGAATCCACACAAGACACCCCCCCCCCCCCATTCTTATAGATTCTGTGTGACTTTTCTTCATGGGTTGTGATGTTGTAGGGTATATCTGGTGTGAGTCTGACCAGGGATCAGGTGGAGGTTCTGGGAAATATGGCCTGTACACTGGACTCCTCCTACATCCAGAACTCTGACCCTTTCATTTTGGAGAAACTGAAGAACTGTGGAGATCTTTCTGATTCTCAGGTCACCGCTGTACAGTCACTGCTCCTCAGTGGAAACACTGCTTATGGGTGAGTCATAGCTTCAAGTGCATTTGTGCACATCTTTCATCTATGTTGTAGAAAATGATTTTATCATTGGTTTTAAAAGGACATAAAACAAATGGAAATGGTGTGTGTCTATAGATTGCATTTGATATTTTTTTGACCTCTGACATTGTTTATCATGAATCAGTAATCCCTCAACATGGAATGAGCAGACCGTGGAACAACTTGGCATCCTGGTTGTCTATTTCAAATCAGGCCTCTGTGACACAATTGGCTTTGTATGTAAACCGTTTCACCATTGTGTTTGTGATTTATAAACCCAACTTTAAACTTTCTGGACTGATTACATTTTGTCCCTGTTTGTGCATTGTTGAAGAATGTCAAAAGGAAATTATTTTCAGTCCTGAGGGAGCAGAAGATCCCACTGATAAAGCTTAGGACATTCTTTACAGAATGCAACTCAGAAAGTACTACAGGTAACCGTATACTACAGGGCAAAACACATCGAGGTACAGCGTATTACACATATTGAGATTGTGTGCTTCACTCAATTCCTCTGTTGTGTGTCTTACAGTGAGCAACATAACAGGAACAACAATTGCAGATGGAGCTTTTCCTTTCGGTTTTAATGCCATCCAGTTTGATCTGTATCTGGATATCACCGTCTTGCAGGAAAACCTGGCAGCTATCACTGAGAAAGTGGTGGACACCAGCCTCCAGGCGGTCATTCTTAACAAGTTAAACCAGGTCAGAGACACTAAATACTGGACTGTATAACACAGCAGGAAAGAAAAAGTTGTCTCAGCTTTTTAGTCATAGAATTCTGAAAATATTTCCAGTTTGTGTATAAATATGATTCTTGCATGGTGTCCCACTGTCAAATAGGGTTTGTTTTTGGGTTGTAAATTAGAAGTCTGTCTTTGTGTGTATGCTGAATTTCCCCACACAAGATTTGTTTTGATTTGATTATAAATTGTTGATTTCGTGTGTGTATACGTAGATTTTCCCATCAGGCCTTGGTGACCATGTGCTGCAACTACTGGGTTCAACTTCTCGTTTGGCCACAATTGATGACATTAGCAAGTGGAACATTACTATGATTGACACACTGTCCTCTTTGATGGATTCCAATGATGGATACTGGGAACCAGAAAAGGTAATAAAAGGTTGTTTGTGCATGTGTGATAGAGAGAGAGAGAGAGAGAGAGAGAGAGAGAGAGAGAGAGAGAGAGAGAGAGAGAGAGAGAGAGAAAGAGAGAGAATGAGAGAGAGATAGAGCTCATCTGGGATGATTTAGTGAGGGTGAGAGAAAGTATCTGTGATCCTTCATTGATTAGATATCATGACATAGTTGCAGATAAAACACTTTTGCAGTCAAAGAGCATGTTCAATCCCCTTTAGAGAGACTAGAATTTACAAAAAATGCAAAAATGTTTTTATTTCTTACAAATGATGTACACAACGATGATGATGAAAATGTTATCACTGACAATAGAGGTGGAAATGTATATGAAGGTATTTTTTAGAAAGCAGGCAGAGCTTCAGGTCTAGTGTTAATTTAAAACTGAATTATTTCATAAATGTTTTTAACTAGTTATACGGTCAGGGAACTAACCCCAGTAATGGGTTGCACAAGCCAGTGCACTCTTAGTAGATAAATGGGGAGGGTTGCAATAGGAAGGGCATCCAGCGTAAAAACATGTGCCAAATCAAACATGCGGTTCATGAATAAGGATAATCCGCTGTGGCGACCCCTAACGGGAGAAGCCGAAAGAAAGTTTATACTGCAAGCATACTAGCTGACATTTTGTATTTCTCAGATACTGTTGTGCTTGCTACAAAAACGCTTGTGTATTATTTTTTTAAGGGAAAAGCAGTAATTATGAGGTATCTGAGCATGGGTGATCACTCTCTGGGAAGTGCTGAAATAAATGTCATTGGTTCCTACATCTGTACATTAGACATCAGTATACTGGAAAATATCACTCCTGAGAGTTTAATGTAAGTCCCTGCTCACATACATACACAAACATGGACAAACAAAATAAAGAGATGAAGAATGATCTGAATTTTAATATAAATTTTTGTTCTCTTTGCAGGATGTTCCTGTCTCCAGATCTGTCCTCATGTTCCTTTGAACAGAAATCTACTCTGTACATCATTATCAAGTATTCATTTAGCAACTTTCACAGAAGTGCCACAATATACTACCAGCTCATGATACCTTACCTGGGTAAAACAAACATTCATGCATACAGGAAGACTAAAAAATACATGTTTTTAAAAAGTCTGAATTGTGTCTGAATTTAAGTTAATTGTACATATGAACATGTTGAGGTGTGTGTGTGTGTGTGTGTGTGTGTGTGTGTGTTTGTTTGTGTGTTTGTAGGTGGTGCTCCAGTGGAGGATATCGAATTTTTATCCACTCAGGACATTAACATGGACATCACTGTATTCATTAGTCTGAACCCTGCTGTTTTCAAGGTATAAAGAAGAAAATATTAACCAGAGAATTTGTTGCTGAAATATTGAATGTTTGAATTAAATGTAGTGAAAAATTGAAAACTGAAGATAAAATAGATAACAAGTACTTTTTTGTTTGCCAGACCCTGAATGTGAGCACAGTGAGAGGTCTAATGGGTATAAACATTGCTGATCTGAAACTGTTTGAGTACTCCTCAGCAGTTCAGTCCTGGGTGTCACAACAGAACCAAACTGATCTGGACACACTGAATCTTAGCATCATCAACCGCAACCCTTGTTATGGTGTAAACAGGTGAGTTTTATTTATGAAATGAAAAAGGACTCAACTTTACAGAATTTGTTTTGAAAAAAATAAAAACATTCTTCTTGTTTTTCTACATAGTGACCGACTTGATAGTGAATTTGCATCCGGAAATGTCTCTACAGTACTATGTAACTTTAGCATTTCTGACTATGCCTGTTCACCGGTAAGTATTCCGTGAATCAAATATCTGTTTCCAGCTTTGCTAATGTTATGCAGAAAATGAGTTGACCACAGAAACCTTTGTTTGTTGCCTTTTAAGGTTGCTGTATTGTCATCCGAGGATCTGTTCACTCTGCTCACATGCAAACTGCCAAGCAGCCTGAAATACTCTAAAGATGCTTGGAAGTTGTTCTTCCAAAATTTTGCTGGCTTTTTGGGTGACGCATTGCAAAGGTTTTCAAGCATGGTATGCAAATTTGATTGTTGCTTGTCACCCCTGGGTCTCGAATCCAAGTCGCTCAGGGAGGTGTTAGAACTCACATGCAGGGACACTGTCGGAATTGACAAGTTCACAGTTCTTTATTAACTTAAGTCATTAAACCCAAGAACAGAAAACTTTGGAATGTAAAGTCACATATGGCTCAAGAAACAACATTGGACTTGAAATAGAAAACCGGTACATAACAGCAAAACAAAAGCATCAGGGCACAGGAACATAACAGCATGCGGACCTCACGACATGGCACAACCTGAAACGACATGTTAATAAACCAACAAGAACAAAAGCTGAAGGGGTAACTTAAATACACTGAGGACTAACAAGGAACAGGTGCAAAACATTTAGGACACAGATAGGGACAATGGAATAGGGAGCAGGGAATAGGGTGTAGTGGTCCAGTGGCGACATCTGCAGGACTCGGGGGCAGAGCAGCACCTTTCGGAGAAGGGGATTTAGAGGGCATCGCAAATGTCACTTTTTTCTGGCACTCTCTGTGAGAATTAGGAACAGAAGAGTGCTCTCTATGGGACGCTATGCAGGTCTTTGGAGCAAAGGCTCCTTTGCGGAGCTCAGGAGTGGTGAGACACCCTCTCTGGCACTCTCTCTAGGACTGTTTGGCACTCTCAGAGGGGCACAAAGGCTGGGCAGCCTCTTTAGCAGAAACAGAGGTGGAGCAATGCTCCCAGCAGGAAACTGAGGCTGGGCAACAACCCCAGTGGAACTCCAAGGCAGGGGAGTTTGTTTGAACCCTACGGTGGGCAAACCGGCACCTGACCTCCTTTCAAAATGACGAATAGCTGGGGCAGCAAGCGCATTGGAACTCTCGGATGTCTGTTGCTCAATTAATGGCTTTGCCAGAGAGGTGGAGGATTACATATTCAATCATTGTTCGGTCAGTCGGATATGCTTGTGGTTGGGAGAGGAGCATGAGGGTGCACTGGCAGAAGAACAGGTTGCAACCATCGGGATCGGCAGAACAATTTTGGGGCACCGAGACCAGTGGGTTTGAGCTAAACTAATCCCTGTTTTCATTGTGTTTGAGTCTCCAGTAGTCCAGATTCTCACTGTTGCTTGGCTCATTCTGCCACACCCGATTCTAGGATTAAGGGAGTATTACATAGGGAGTTGGGACCCAGTGGTGGTAAAAAAAAAAATTGAATTTGCAGTCAATGAAATGAATGAATAAACTTGCCATCATACTGACAGGTGTTGTAGTATAAAAAATGTTTTGTGGAAATATGCATTGAAGTATGTAATCTTTCACTCTGTCATGTAGACCGATAAGAGCATTCAGACTGACCCACATATACTTGATGCTATCTGGGAGGTGATAATCAAGGACTTCACTGCAGCACAGTTGATGAATGCCACTTTCATCAGCGAGTGGTTCCAGATGAGGCTCAGACCATTGTTTTCATCAGTGTCCACAGACTTTCTATCCAGCCTCAGTTTCACAAAATTCAGCTGTGAGACCTACCAAATTGTGTAAGTATGGACAATGAAATTTCTGAACTTCAGATGTGTTATATAGGACATGAGGAAATAATTGATGAGAATATCCAATCTGTTCTCACCAAACATAGTGTGAAAGCTCTCAGTAGTCAAGAATCACTCATGACAGAGAAACAGAAGCAGCTGGTCTTTTCTTCATTCATCTTTCCTTTCCTCTCAAAAGATGGCTCACCAGGTAAGTACTCCCCTTTTAGTTGTTGTAATACAGACAACTGACATTTTTGAATTAGTTTTCACCTGCTTGAATTAAGGGTGATTCTTTTGTCTGAATAAAACTAAACAGGGCCAATTTAGAATGGTGTAATTAGTTGAACTAATGATCTTGGTTCCATCTAGATCCTGGCTGTGTTTCCACAACTTCAGGCAGCAATGACTGGCTTTTAACGAACCTTGGCAGTTTCTTCAATTATGCCACCTTGACAGAGCTGAAAATTTTAAATGCAAATTTCTCTAGTGTGAGTAACATCCCAATTGCACCAACTTTATGTTTCTTGTGGAGTTGCAGCTGACTGTAGTAGTAACAGTTGGTTTCTGGGTTTTGATGAAGAGAACAGACAGCTGCTGCAAGCAGTGTCCATTTGTTTTACTTGAAGACCTGGTGTAAACATAATGTGATATGAATGTTTTTTTTCTCCTGCAGGTTGCAGTGTTTGGTTTACTGTCCATTGAGCAGAAGGCTCAGTTCATCCTGCAGGCGGATACAGGAGTGTTGGGAAATGACTTAGTGATTAGAGAGGTGTTTAGCAGTATGATCGCATCTTTTGATCTCAATCAACTTGGCATGTTCTTCACAAACTTCAGCCAGACTGCAATACAAGTGAGCATCTCTGTTGCCTAAAGACCAGATCACAAATTATTTTCTTGTGTTTTTTTTTGTTTTTGTTTTTTTTTATCAAAAAAGACATTATTCTGTGCATACTAATTGATGGATGATACCTTGTGATTGCAGATGAACCTCACTAGCATTCCTTCAGCAATTTCAGACACCATTCTGAACATAACGCTCTTAGATCTGGTGCCTCACTTCCAACGTTTCAGCCCAGAGGACTTTGCCCTGTGGTTCCAGAATTACCTTTCCATCTTACTTCCTGGTATTGGTTCAAACACCCTGTCGATCATCCCCATGACCATCGGCTGTGACTCCTACAGAGAGATGTGAGCATCTCTTCATAACACAAACACAGCAAATGATTATTTTGTTACTTTTTAGAATTTGAATTTGTTTCCCACTTTTGCTGTATTTACAGAGTGAACGGACTTGATAATGTGTACAGTGACCTCTCTGCAACACAGTCCAACACTGTTTTCAATTACATACAAGACTATCTCAAGTACCAGTCCAGCCAAGGTTTGTGTGTTTATTTGCTGTTTCAGGCTACTAGGTAGGCAGTGATAAGAAGATGTGATTTCAGGCTGATAATGTTAGGGTTCGGGTAAGTCAGGAGTGTCCTAGATGCTCAATCTGAATTCACCACAGACCTTTTACATCAGTGTCCTCTGTTGCTTCACAGGCCTGAGTTGCTATGGTGGTGGAAGCTTTTACATGTTCCTGAAACAGTTGTTCCTCAGTTTTGGATTCCCTGACCTAATAGACTTCCTGTCTCTTATCCCAGATGACCGACAGACAGAGGTGTGTTTGCTCTATAACACCAATTGCTTCAGTGCTTCGCTCACTGTAGGAAAGCCAATGAGTTAAGCACATCACTATCTGTAGTTAATGCTTTGTCTTCCTTCTGTGTTTTCTAGCTCTTGAGCTCCATCTCTCCAGAAGAACTTAGTGAGTTCCTGAACAGACCGAACACAGTTGTTAATGGTTCCGAGCTCTGCACACTACTTGACAACTACAGTAGGACCAATCAGTACCTGGAGATGGTAGGCCAGTTTTTATTTCACCTAGATTTTTGTCCATGTAGACTACTTGCCTTTATTCTGCCAGGAATGGCTGATAGAGTAATCACTGTTTCTCTCTACAGGAGCCTGTTTTGTCCTCAGTTCTGGCCAGCCAAACATTGGAGTGTGTGTGGCCTCGTGCTCTCAGTGCCTCAACTCAGGCTGATGTAGAACAGTGGTTTAATGTTATACTGGTTCACTACCTGCCCTACCTCAGTTCTCAGCTCATCAGCTCCACCCAGCTCAGTGGTGCCTCTTGTCTGTCATACAGGAAACTGTAAGTTCTTTATTGGATGTTTCATTAAACAGGGTTTTCATCATAAACACTGCCACATGTCTGGTGGCGAAAAAAAACTGAGGTCATATAGTAAAGAAATCTCCTGTACGTATGTGTTTGTGAGCAGGGTGTCTATCCTGGGGGACAACTTCAATTTTTCTGCAGCTGATTTCTCCCAAGCTGATGTGTACAGCTCTATAAAAGTGTATCTGAGCAGTGGTGGTAAGAATAACTACATTTTTCTTGTTTCTTTTTTCTAGTTCTCTCTGTACAAGCATTTCCGTTTGTTTGTGTGTGCACTACATGTGTGTCTCAACATGTGATTGTGTATTTTGCAGATGCCAGCCTCCGCTGCTATAACTCCTCAGATCCTTTTCTGAACTCCACTGCCTGGTTTGCAGACAACATTGGATTCTTCGTCACCTTCATCACCCTCAGTGATCTACAATCATTTCTATCAGGAAGCATGGTAGTGCGCACACACACACACACACACACACACACACACACACACACACACACACACACCTGCAATTATCTATATTAGTCATTCAAACATATTTCTGTTAACTACATCACACAATGTACACAGTTTGTAGTGCTGTGATAATGTGTGTTTTATTGTGTCTTTTAGTCAAGTGTGTTCCTGGAGAACTCTGAAAACCTTCAGTTGTTCAACAACCCAGGAATTTCAGCCAGTGTCTTGGAGTATTATACAACACAGTTGTACATCCAGAATCCTGACTTCAGCCCTCTCGGGTACCACTCAAACCTCAACATTGAACAAAATTTAAATTTGTTTATTTAATTTATTTATCCAACCCTTTATAGATTCAAATCCCACATGTAAAAGACCATATATACGTGCAAATATCTGTGTATGCATTCTAAAAGGTTGTTTGTGTTTTTATAGATTGCCTGCTGAGCTGCTGTGTCAAAGTCCTGCCTCCATGTTTGTTTTTCTTGGAGATGCAGACATTCAGACAATCCTGACTAGCATCAACATCTTCTGCACAGAAATAAATCCAGAGGTAATCAATCAATAAGACTTGTGTGTTCACTAATCACTTCTTGTGTAGTAGTGCCAGTCACCTCTAACCTTCTTCTCCTTTCAGGTAACAGCGGTGCTGGTAGCAAAGTTCCCTGATATATCTGCAGCCACCATCCAAACATTGGGAAGCCAGTGTGTGGGCTTGACTGTGGGCCAGATAAACTCCGCCCCTCCCAATGTGATAAGCGGTGCTCTGTCAACACTCGGTATCATCAGTGGCTGGGACCAGGGCCAAGTAAATGCCCTCATCCAGAGCATCATTAGTTCAGGCTTTAATGTAAGCGTACACTGCCCATTTGTCAGGAATGTTGCTCTATGTTACAGAAAGTGAAAGCTTGCCATTTTTGATCACAATCACCATGTCAATATTCTATTTATGTTTATACATTTACTAACTATACCATGTTACCAAAAGGTCTGTAATTTAATTTCTTTCTTATTGCACAAGTTCTAAAATTCAGAATCAGAAATGTTTTCAAGTTAAGGATATGATTGTTTTACTCTCACAGATCAACAGTGCCTCCTCTCTGGTATCATTGGGAACACTTATTGGTGGTGTTCCTTCTACAGCCATATCCATCATCCCATCTTCTGAGCTTCTGTCTTTATCTCAGAATCCAACATTCATTGCTAATATTCTATCAGCCCCAGTTATTCTACAACAGACATTTGTCCAAAAGGTATTTACTTTGTTTTACACACACACACACACACACACACACACACACACACACACACACAAACATATCTTTATTACCTTCTCCTATAAAAGTGCAGTAACATGCAGTTGCTTTGTTGAAGTCCGCTCTAACACGTTGTTCCAGGTAATCTCTGTAGACCAAACCTCTGTCATACAAAATGTTCCGGATGCACTAGTGATGTATATTCCACTTGTTCTACTGACATCTCTGAGCTCTGTGGAAGTTTCACTCATCAATAACAAGAGCTGGAGTCATGAACAGGTACTTAAACCCACCCACTTTGTTACACTGAAAAACTAAAGTCTCATGCCTCGACTGTAATAGCAGCAGTTCCCCTAATCTGATTTCCTGACTTGTTTGGATGTCAGGCTATAAAACTCATCAAAAAATGTTAAGACTTTTTTTCATTTTTACCAGGCTATGATGTTCTTCGGTGCAGTGGCCAGTGCCTGTACTAATCCAGAAGAGTGAGTTAGGAAAACACACACACACACACACACACACACACACACACACACACACACACACACACACACACACACACACACACACACAGTCTATCTAATATAGCTAATGTAAAGATCTGTTCTGTGAATACACCCATCACTGTGTATGTCTATTTGTGACTGTGGGTGTGTTTCTCCCTGCAGTCTGTCAGCATCAGTACTGCAGGGATTCTCTTGTAGCTCAACTCTCCCACAGAAGAAAGCCAAAGATCTAGTCAAAGCCTGTAGACCACGTGCAGGCAGAGACAAGGTCGTCCTGACAGAGGCTCAGGTACATACACTCTGATATTCAATCACATTCTGCACACAGAATGAATCAGAGACAGCAGGTAGACCCAAACCTTTACTGGTAAATGAGAAAACACACAATCACACAACACATTCTGTGTTTCAGCTGACCTGCATGTACAACTATGTGAAAGAAGATCAAGTCGAAAGCTTTATGAATGTCCCCTCTGATATGCTTCTGTACTACAGGTGTGGAACATATTCACATACAGAAAATACTGTATTCAAGTATATGATATCAAGAAAAAAAGGTCATATGCTGGCTGTGTGTGTGTGTGTGTGTGTGTGTGTGTGTGTGTGTGTGTGTGTGTGTGTGTGTGTGTGTGTGTGTGTTGTAGCTACGAGACAATACAGAATGTGAACTGCCAATCATATTTCCGTGCCCTTGGCAGAGCAGATTTCTCAGTTCTTTCTCCTGTCCTTGACAAAACAACCATACTGTTCAACAATGCAAAGGACTGCCTGGTAATACACACATAGTAAAATATTCATAGACCAACACATTCAATATTAGCTCTTAAATCTGCAAATCAGCCATCAAATTATAATCAATTCATCTCTTATGCAATTCCATTGTTGAAAACAAGTGAAAATATGAACATGTTCAGGCTTAAACAATAGACACTAAACAGTGGAATCCACACAAGACACCCCCCCCCCCATTCTTATAGATTCTGTGTGACTTTTCTTCATGGGTTGTGATGTTGTAGGGTATATCTGGTGTGAGTCTGACCAGGGATCAGGTGGAGGTTCTGGGAAATATGGCCTGTACACTGGACTCCTCCTACATCCAGAACTCTGACCCTTTCATTTTGGAGAAACTGAAGAACTGTGGAGATCTTTCTGATTCTCAGGTCACCGCTGTACAGTCACTGCTCCTCAGTGGAAACACTGCTTATGGGTGAGTCATAGCTTCAAGTGCATTTGTGCACATCTTTCATCTATGTTGTAGAAAATGATTTTATCATTGGTTTTAAAAGGACATAAAACAAATGGAAATGGTGTGTGTCTATAGATTGCATTTGATATTTTTTTGACCTCTGACATTGTTTATCATGAATCAGTAATCCCTCAACATGGAATGAGCAGACCGTGGAACAACTTGGCATCCTGGTTGTCTATTTCAAATCAGGCCTCTGTGACACAATTGGCTTTGTATGTAAACCGTTTCACCATTGTGTTTGTGATTTATAAACCCAACTTTAAACTTTCTGGACTGATTACATTTTGTCCCTGTTTGTGCATTGTTGAAGAATGTCAAAAGGAAATTATTTTCAGTCCTGAGGGAGCAGAAGATCCCACTGATAAAGCTTAGGACATTCTTTACAGAATGCAACTCAGAAAGTACTACAGGTAACCGTATACTACAGGGCAAAACACATCGAGGTACAGCGTATTACACATATTGAGATTGTGTGCTTCACTCAATTCCTCTGTTGTGTGTCTTACAGTGAGCAACATAACAGGAACAACAATTGCAGATGGAGCTTTTCCTTTCGGTTTTAATGCCATCCAGTTTGATCTGTATCTGGACATCACCGTCTTGCAGGAAAACCTGGCAGCTATCACTGAGAAAGTGGTGGACACCAGCCTCCAGGCGGTCATTCTTAACAAGTTAAACCAGGTCAGAGACACTAAATACTGGACTGTATAACACAGCAGGAAAGAAAAAGTTGTCTCAGCTTTTTAGTCATAGAATTCTGAAAATATTTCCAGTTTGTGTATAAATATGATTCTTGCATGGTGTCCCACTGTCAAATAGGGTTTGTTTTTGGGTTGTAAATTAGAAGTCTGTCTTTGTGTGTATGCTGAATTTCCCCACACAAGATTTGTTTTGATTTGATTATAAATTGTTGATTTCGTGTGTGTATACGTAGATTTTCCCATCAGGCCTTGGTGACCATGTGCTGCAACTACTGGGTTCAACTTCTCGTTTGGCCACAATTGATGACATTAGCAAGTGGAACATTACTATGATTGACACACTGTCCTCTTTGATGGATTCCAATGATGGATACTGGGAACCAGAAAAGGTAATGATGGGTTGTGTGTGTGTGTGTGTGTGTGTGTGTGTGTGTGTGTGTGTGTGTGTGTGTGTGTGTGTGTGTGTGTGAAAGAGACAGAGAGAGAGAGAGAGCTAGAGAAACTGAAATTGACTAAAAATAGATATTCAAATTTACAAATCATGTAAAATAAAAAACATGATGAAAATATTATCACTAACAATAGAGATGGACATGTATATCACAGTCTTCAGAAAGCAGGTTGAGCTTTAGGTCTAGTGTTTATTTATAACTTAATTGTTTCATAAATATTTTTAACCAGTTTTACATCAATCATTCTAGCTGTCATTTTTTTTTTAGATACTGTTGTGCTTGCTACAAAAATGGTTGTGTATTTTTTTAGAGTAAAGCAGTAATTATGAGGTATCTGAGCATGGGTGATCACTCTTTGGGAAGTGCTGAAATAAATGTCATTGGTTCCTACATCTGTACATTAGACATCAGTATACTGGAAAATATCACTCCTGAGAGTTTAATGTAAGTCCACACTCACATGTACCTACATACACAAACACAGACAAACTGTTGTTTAACTGTTAAATGTTTTCTTTCTGCAGGATGGTCCCCTATCCAGATTTGTCCTCATGTTCCTTTGAACAGAAATCTACTCTGTACATCATTGTCAAGTCTTCTTTTAGCAATCTCCACAGCAGTGCCACAAAATACTACCAGCTCATGATACCTTACCTGGGTAAAACACGTCTATTCAATTTGTCAAGCAGTCGTTCAACCACCAAATTGTTTGCCAAATGCACAGTGAATTCACATTCCTGCACATAAAATCCTGCCCCTAGATTCAAATATTTATATTTATATGGTAAAATATTTAAATAGTAAAATATTTTTTCTAATTGTTGTGCAGCACCAACGTGATTCAAGCTCATTGGAATGCAATCTTAATTCAAATAACAATTTACTTGCATGCCAGAACACACAACACCTTGAACATTTATGTGTATGTGCTACAATACATAGCTATATACCTATATATATATATATATATATATGAGCACTTCTTTTAACCTATACACAAATCTGAGTCTATTGTGGGTATAGGTAAAAGGTTTCTTATTCAAAATTATTTGTAAAATATTTTTTATATATAAAAATATTTATTTTAACTGGGTAATTAGGTGTCAGTGTTAAAATAAATACCCATATAAAGACATGGAATTTAGAAAATGGTGTACAAGGAACAGCACAGACAGCAGAGGACAATTGAGATATGCTATAGAGGACAATGCTAAGGGGGATATACCTAACATAATGCAAAAGAAATGTAATCGGAATCGAAATGGAATACAGAGAGAAGATAAGTATCATCAAAAGCTTTGTCTAAGAGCAACTTTGAATAAAAAAAGAAAAATTTGGAACACAGAATTGTCATTTCATCTGTCCTCTGCCAGATATTAACGAAAAATGTATAATTTATTTCATAGTTTTATATATATATACAGCGTGGAATATAAATATTTGACACATCAGAATTTTTATCAGTAAGGGGATTTCTAAGTGGGCTATTGTTCTGATTTCTTTGTATGAATTCAATATTTGGCTTAAAAACTACATCTGGTGGAAATTTGGTGTCAATAGCCCACTTAGAAATCCTCTTACTGATAAAAATGCTGATGTGTCAAATACTTATTTTCCCTGCTGTATATATATATATATCAAAAGTTTTACTTTTTATGGTTGCAGTTCAATTTATTCAAAATCTTTTTGTAGGTGGAGCTCCTGTGGAGGACATACAAGCCTTTTCAACTCATAGCATCTGCATGGACATCACAACGTTTACTAGTCTGAGTCCTGCTGTTCTCAACGTATAAAATACCAATATACTTCTTACATATGACATTAAAATAAGGAAAACAATATACTTTTTGTCTTTTAACTAAGAATTTAAATCCATTGTGTGTGTGTGTGTGTGTGTGTGTGTGTGTGTGTGTGTGTGTGTGTGTGTGTGTGTGTATGTTTTAGGCTCTGAATGTAAGAACTGTGCAAGCCCTAATGGGGGTAAATGTGGCTGGCTTGAAGCTGTTTGAGAATTCTTCAGTGGTTCAGTCCTGGGTGTTACAGCAGAAACAAATGGATTTAGATATGCTGAATCTTGGCATCATCAACAACAGCATCAAAAATTATACTGCCATCATCACCACAACCACTCCTTTATCCACATCAGCTTCTGACACTACAATGAAAGCTGCCACTTTAAATGCCCTCCTTACCACCACAACCTCCCACACTAAAAGCTTTGAAATTACCACTTTATTTCAAAACTCCAGCATTGTCAACTTGTCTGCCATTAGCAATACTCTTGTTACTACTACTGCTTCCCCCTCTACCAGCTTTGTTTTCAACACTTCTGCTAGAGCAACTGTCAACACCACTGTTACTACTAATGTTGTCCATACTTCCAATACTTCTTTCACTAAAAATAATGAGCACGCAACGTTTTTTCAAAACAACTCTGTAATCACTATCAATACACCTGTCACTAGTAATGCCCTCCTCACCACCACTGCTTCCCCCTCTACAAGGTCTGAAATTAGCACCTCTGCTGAAGCAAATGCCATCATTACTGCCAGCAGTAATGTCGAACTTACCACCACCACTTCCCCAAATACAAGCATTAAAAACAGCACTTCTGCTGAAGCATATCTCAACACAACTGCCTTTTCTAACATTGTCATTACTTCTGAAACTTCCCACCTCCCACCTCCCACAGCAAGTTTTGATATCATCACTTATACTCAAAAAAACTCTGGTATTACTGTCAACATACCTGGCACTAGCAACGCCCTTCATACCACTACTGCTTCCCCCAATACAAGCTTTAAAATCAACACATCTGCTGGAGGAAATGTCAATATAACCACCAATAGTAACATAGTCCTTACCACTACTGCAGCCCCCTCTACAAGCTTTGATATCCACACTTCTGCTGAAGCAAATGTTAACACGACTGCCATTACTAATGTCGTCCTAACCAATAATGCTTCTTCCACTGCAAATATTGATATCAAAACTTCTACTCAAAACAACTCTGGCATTACTGTCAACACACCTGCCACTAGCAATGCCCTCCTAACCACCACTGCTTCCCTCACTAGAGGATTTGAAATCAACACTTCTGCTGGAGCAAATATTAACACGACTGCCATCAGCAATGATCTTCATACCACTACTGCTTTTGCTGCTACAATCATTGAAATCAACACATCTGCTGGAGGAAATGTCAACATTACTGCTAGTAGTAATGTCAACTTTACTACGACTGCTTCCCCGAATACAATGTTTGAAATCAACACTTCTGCTGAACCAAATATAAACATGACTGACATTACTAATGTTGTCCATACCACCAATGCTTCCCCAAATACAAGCTTTGAAATAAGCACTTCTTCGGGGGCAAATGACAACACCAATATCGCTACTAATGTCGACCATACTTCCAACACTTCTTCCACTGAAAATAATAAAATCACCACTTCTACTCAAAACAATTCTGTTGTTACTGTCAACATATCTGCCACTAGCAATGCCCTTTATGCCACTACAGCTTCCCCAAATACAAGGTTTGAAATCAACACTTCTTCTGCAGCAAATGTCAACATGACTGCCATTACTAATGTCGTCCTTACCACCAATGTTTCCCCAAATACAAGCTTTAAAATTAGCACTTCTTCTGCAGCAAATGTCAACATGACTGCCAATAGTAACATAGTCCATACCACTACTGCAGCCCCCTCTACAAGCTTTGATATCCGAACTTCTGCTGAAGCAAATGTCAACACCACTGTCATTACTAATGTTGACCATACTTCCAATACTTCTTCCAATATTAATAATAAAATCACAACTTCTACTCAAAACAACTCTGGCATTACTGTCAACACACCTGCCACTAGCAATGCCTTCCTAATCACCACTGCTTCCCCCACTAGAGGATTTGAAATCAACACTTCTGCTGGAGCAAGTGTTAACACGACTGCCATTACTAATGTCGTCCTAACCAGCAATGCTTCTTCCACTGCAAATATTGATATCAAAACTTCTACTCAAAACAACTCTGGCATCACTGTCAACACACCTGCCACTAGCAATGCCCTCCTAACCACCACTGCTTCCCTCACTAGAGGATTTGAAATCAACACTTCTGCTGGAGCAAATATTAACACGACTGCCATCAGCAATGATCTTCATACCACTACTGCTTTTGCTGCTACAATCATTGAAATCAACACATCTGCTGGAGGAAATGTCAACATTACTGCTATTAGTAATGTCAACTTTACTACGACTGCTTCCCCGAATACAATGTTTGAAATCAACACTTCTGCTGAACCAAATATAAACATGACTGACATTACTAATGTTGTCCATACCACCAATGCTTCCCCAAATACAAGCTTTGAAATAAGCACTTCTTCGGGGGCAAATGACAACACCAATATCGCTACTAATGTCGACCATACTTCCAACACTTCTTCCACTGAAAATAATAAAATCACCACTTCTACTCAAAACAATTCTGTTGTTACTGTCAACATATCTGCCACTAGCAATGCCCTTTATGCCACTACAGCTTCCCCAAATACAAGGTTTGAAATCAACACTTCTTCTGCAGCAAATGTCAACATGACTGCCATTACTAATGTCGTCCTTACCACCAATGTTTCCCCAAATACAAGCTTTAAAATTAGCACTTCTTCTGCAGCAAATGTCAACATGACTGCCAATAGTAACATAGTCCATACCACTACTGCAGCCCCCTCTACAAGCTTTGATATCCGAACTTCTGCTGAAGCAAATGTCAACACCACTGTCATTACTAATGTTGACCATACTTCCAATACTTCTTCCAATATTAATAATAAAATCACAACTTCTACTCAAAACAACTCTGGCATTACTGTCAACACACCTGCCACTAGCAATGCCTTCCTAATCACCACTGCTTCCCCCACTAGAGGATTTGAAATCAACACTTCTGCTGGAGCAAATGTTAACACGACTGCCATTACTAATGTCGTCCTAACCAGCAATGCTTCTTCCACTGCAAATATTGATATCAAAACTTCTACTCAAAACAACTCTGGCATCACTGTCAACACACCTGCCACTAGCAATGCCCTCCTAACCACCACTGCTTCCCTCACTAGAGGATTTGAAATCAACACTTCTGCTGGAGCAAATATTAACACGACTGCCATCAGCAATGATCTTCATACCACTACTGCTTTTGCTGCTACAATCATTGAAATCAACACATCTGCTGGAGGAAATGTCAACATTACTGCTAGTAGTAATGTCAACTTTACTACGACTGCTTCCCCGAATACAATGTTTGAAATCATCACTTCTGCTGAACCAAATATAAACATGACTGACATTACTAATGTTGTCCATACCACCAATGCTTCCCCAAATACAAGCTTTGAAATAAGCACTTCTTTGGGGGCAAATGACAACACCAATATCGCTACTAATGTCGACCATACTTCCAACACTTCTTCCCCTGAAAATAATAAAATCACCACTTCTACTCAAAACAATTCTGTTGTTACTGTCAACATATCTGCCACTAGCAATGCCCTTTATGCCACTACAGCTTCCCCAAATACAAGGTTTGAAATCAACACTTCTGATGGACCAAATATAAACATGACTGCCATTACTAATGTCGTCCTTACCACCAATGTTTCCCCAAATACAAGCTTTAAAATTAGCACTTCTTCTGCAGCAAATGTCAACATGACTGCCAATAGTAACATAGTCCATACCACTACTGCAGCCCCCTCTACAAGCTTTGATATCCGCACTTCTGCTGGAGCAAATGTCAACACCACTGTCATTACTAATGTTGACCATACTTCCAATACTTCTTCCAATATTAATAATAAAATCACAACTTCTACTCAAAACAACTCTGGCATTACTGTCAACACACCTGCCACTAGCAATGCCTTCCTAATCACCACTGCTTCCCCCACTAGAGGATTTGAAATCAACACTTCTGCTGGAGCAAATGTTAACACGACTGCCATTACTAATGTCGTCCTAACCAGCAATGCTTCTTCCACTGCAAATATTGATATCAAAACTTCTACTCAAAACAACTCTGGTATTACTGTCAACACACCTGCCATCATCAATGCTCTTCACACCACTACTGCTTTTGCTGCTACAATCTTTGAAATCAACACATCTGCTGGAGGAAATTTCAACATTACTGCCAGTAGTAATGTCAACTTTTCTACGACTGCTTCCCCAAATACAAGTTTCAAAATAAACACTTCTGCTGGACCAAATATAAACATAACTGCCATTACTAATGTTGACCTTAACACCAATGCTACCCCAAATACAAGCTTTGAAATAAGCACTTCTTCGGGGGCAAATAACACCAATATCGCTACTAATGTCGACCATACTTCCAACACTTCTTCCCCTGAAAATAATAAAATTACCACATCTACTCAAAACAATTCTGTTATTACTGTCAACACACCTGCCACTAGCAATTCCCTCCTAACAATCACTGCTTCCCCCACTAAAGGATTTGAAATCAACATTTCTGCCGGAGCAAATGTTAACACGACTGCCATTACTAATGTTGACCTTACCACCAATGCTTCTTCCAATGCAAATATTAATATCAACACTTCTACTGAAAACAACTCTGTTGTTACTGTCAACATATCTGCCACTAGCAATGCCCTTTATGCCACTACAGCTTCCCCAAATACAAGGTTTGAAATCAACACTTCTGCTGGACCAAATATAAACATAACTGCCATTACTAATGTTGACCTTAACACCAATGCTACCCCAAATACAAGCTTTGAAATAAGCACTTCTTCTGGAACAACTGTCAAAACTGCTAATAGTGACATAGTCCTTACCACTACTGCAGCCCCATCTACAAGCTTTGATATCAGCACTTCTCCTGGAGCAAATGTTGCTGAAAACAATTTCAGTGTCAGTATCAGCACAGCTGCCCCTGGTAATGCTATTAACACCACCTCTACTGTTCCTACATCAAGTGTCAACATCACCACTTCATTTGTTACAGTTAACCCATGTCAAGGTGTAGACAGGTGAGCTTTGTTAACCAAGAATGAGTGTAATTAAGTGAGTAGTAATATAAGAATAATGCTTCATATTTTTTTCTCCACAGTCAAGCAATTAAGACTATGCTCTTGTATGGAAATGCTTCTGCGATACTATGCAACTTCAGCATCCCTGACTATGCCTGTTCATTAGTAAGCCAAATTCAATTTCTGAATTTTAGCCATGTTGTAATAGATTTTTTTCTAATTCTTTTTTTTTTTTTCTTTGTTTATGTTGTTGTGTTTCAAGGTTTCTGTTCTGTCTACTGATGATATAGCAAAACTGCTAATATGTAAATTTACAGACAGCATAAAGTACGCACAAAAAGTTTGGAAACTTTTTTTCCACAATTTGGCTGTGCCTTTGGATGAAGCACTGGACAAGGTTTACAACATGGTATGAATTTTTTTTGTGGTACTTAAGTACACATTTTTTGTTCTATCATGGTGTGGATGGAAAGGGAAATGGTGGTGATTCTAAAAGAAAAGTACAGTGTAGTGGAGGTGAAGAGAGTTTCTGATAGAGTGATGAACGTGAAGCTGGAAGTTGAAAGGATGATGATAAATGTCATCTGTGCTTATGCTCCACAAGTTGGCTGTGAGATGGAGGAGAAGGAAAAATTCTGAAGTGAATTAGATGAAGTGGTAGAATGTGTACCTAGGAATGAAAGATTGGTGATTGGGCAGACTTTAATGGGCTTGTAGGTGAAGGGAACAGAGGTGATGAGGAGGTAATGGTAGGTATGGCCTTAAGGAGAGGAATGTGGAAGGGCAGATGGTGGTAGATTTTGCTAAAAGGATGGAAATGGCAGTGGTGAACACTTATTTTAGGAAGGAGGATGAGCATAGGGTGACGTATAAGAGTGGAGGAAGGTGCACAGAGGTGGACAATGTTCTATGCAGGAGATGCAACCTGAAGGAGATTGGCGATTGCAAGGTGTTGGCAGGTGACAGTGTATCTAGACAGCATCGGATAGTGGTCTGTAGGATGGTTTTGGAGGTAAAGAAGAAGAGGAGGAGAGTAAGTATTTGGTGTGACATCTGGAAATAGAAAGGAAGACAAAGAGACATGGTGGTGGAGATAGGTGTGTTGACTAGTGAGGAAAATGTGTGTTGAGAAGATGAAGGGAGTATTTTGAGCAGCTGATGAACGAGGAAAATGAGAGAGAGAGAAGGTTGGATGGTGTAGAGATGTAAAGCAGAAAGTGGATAGGATCAGTAAGGGGGAAGTGAGAGCAGCGATTAAGAGGATGAAGAGTGGAAAGTCAGTAGGACCAGATGACATACCGGTAGAAGCGTGGAGATGTTTAGGAGAGATGACAGTGGAGTTTTTAACCAGTTTGTTTAACAATATTCTGGAAGGTTAGAGGATGCCTGAGGAATGGAGAAGGAGTATGCTGGTACTGACTGATCTTTAAAAATAAGGGAGATGTGCAGACCTTGAGTAACTACAGGAGAATTAAGTTAATCAGTCACACCATGAAGTTGTGGGAAAGAGTAGTGGAAGCCAGGCTGAGAGAAGAGGTGACCATCTGTGAGCAACAGTATGGTTTCATGCAGAGGAAGAGCACCACAGATGCCTTATTTACTTTGAGATTGTTGATGGAGAAGTATAGAGAAGGTCAGAAGGAGTTGCATTGTGTGTTTGTGGATTTAGAGAAAGCGTACGACAGGGTGGAGAGAGGAGTTGTGGTACTGTATGAGAAAATCTGGTGTGTTAGAGAAGTATGTGAGGGTGGTGCAGGACATGTATGAGGACAGTGTGACAGCAGTGAAGTGTGCAGTAGGAACAACAGACTGGTTCAAGGTGAGAATGGCTGCAACCTTGAGCTAAACTCACTCAAAACTGTGGAGATGATAGTGGACTTTAGGAAACACCCTTCAACACTACTCCCCGTCACAATATCCAACATCCCTGTGTCATCTGTGGAGAACTTCAAGTTTCTGGGCACTACTCTCCAGGACTTGTACCATACAAGAACCAGAAACAGGGCAGAAAAAATCATTAATGACCCTTCACACCCTGGACACAACAGCTTTCAGCTCCTCCCTTCTGGCAGGCGCTACAGAACTTTGTTCACTAAAACTGCCAGACACAGGAACAGTTTCTTTCCCCAAGCAATCACCCTCACTAACGACTGACCATAATTATATTCCCTGCTTCGCATCTATGAGTACTGCACAGAAGTGTCACTCATCACACTATCTGTATATGTTGCACACACTATTGCTGCTATATACTGTACAAAGTTTTATAGTAAACTCTCTAATCATACCTGGCACACAATACTGTCATTTGCACTACCATGCACTCCCACACTTTATGTACATTACTGGTCTGTATCCCTATGTATTACCCAAACTGTCTATACTGTCTCACATTGTCTGTATTGTCTTGTATAGTCTGTTTTGTCTTGTCGTGTCTGTTTTGTCATGTATAGGTTTTATTTATGTCTGTACTTTTGAGAGTAACAAACAGCTGGAACCAAATTACTTGTGTGTGTCAACACACTTGGCCAATAAACCTGATTCTAATTCTGATTCTGATCAAGGACTGGCACTGAGCCCTTTCCTGTTTGCAGTGGTGATGGACAGGTTGACAGACGAGGTCAGACAGGAGTCTCCATGGAATATGTTTGTGGATGATATTGTGATTTGTGGTGAGAGTAGGGAGCAGGTTGAGAAGAGCCTGGAGAGGTGGAGGTATGTGCTGGAAAACAGGGGAATGAAAGTCAGTAGGAGTAAGACAGAGTACATGTGTGTGAATGAGAGGGCGGGCAGTGGAGGGGTGCGGTTGCAGGGAGAAGAGGTGGAGAAGGTGGAGGAGTTCAGGTACCTGCGGTCAACAGGTTTAAGATTAAGTCCAAACCGTCTTAATCTAGCCTCCCTCACCTTGTCTGCAAAACATCCTACATGTTTACATATTTTCACTGAGCTGGCCTCTACTCACTACCTCCTACGTTTTAATACAAGATAATGCTCAATGTATATATGCATGTATGTAATTTATAGATCAATCAATCTACAATTCTCTATAATTCTCTCTCTCTCTCTTTCTCACAAAAAAAAAAAAAAAAAGGATATATATATATATATATATATATATATATATATATATATATATATATATATATATATATATATAAAATATATATATATATATATATATATATATATATATATATATATATATATATATATATATATATATATATATATATATATATATCCTTTTTTTTTTTTTTTTTTTTTTTTTTTTTGTAGAACCTCAGCAGTGCCAAGCCTGACCCAAGTATACTTAATGCTCTTGCGGAAGTGATAATCAAGAACTTCACTACAGCACAGCTGAAGAATATCACTTTTGTTACAAAGTGGTTCCAGATGAGGCTCAGACCATTGTTTTCATCAGTGTCCACAGACTTTCTATCCAGCCTCAGTTTCACAAAATTCAGCTGTGAGACCTACCAAATTGTGTAAGTATGGACAATGAAATTTTTTTATTTCAGATGTGTTATATAGGACATGAAGAAATAATTGTTAAAAAAAAATCTATCTATTCTCACCCAACATAGTGTGGAAGCTCTCAGTAGTCAAGAATCACTCATGACAGAGGAACAGAAGCAGCTGGTCTTTTCTTCATTCATCTTTCCTTTCCTCTCAAAAGATGGCTCACCAGGTAAGTACTCCCCTTTTAGTTGTTCTAATACAGAAAACTGACAGTTTTTTAACTTGTCTTTACGTGCTTGAACTAATGATCTTGGTTCCATCTAGATCCTGGCTGTGTTTCCACAACTTCAGGCAGCAATGACTGGCTTTTAACGAACCTTGGCAGTTTCTTCAATTATGCCACCTTGACAGAGCTGAAAATTTTAAATGCAAATTTCTCTAGTGTGAGTAACATCCCAATTGCACCAACTTTATGTTTCTTGTGGAGTTGCAGCTGACTGTAGTAGTAACAGTTGGTTTCTGGGTTTTGATGAAGAGAACAGACAGCTGCTGCAAGCAGTGTCCATTTGTTTTACTTGAAGACCTGGTGTAAACATAATGTGATATGAATGTTTTTTTTCTCCTGCAGGTTGCAGTGTTTGGTTTACTGTCCATTGAGCAGAAGGCTCAGTTCATCCTGCAGGCGGATACAGGAGTGTTGGGAAATGACTTAGTGATTAGAGAGGTGTTTAGCAGTATGATCGCATCTTTTGATCTCAATCAACTTGGCATGTTCTTCACAAACTTCAGCCAGACTGCAATACAAGTGAGCATCTCTGTTGCCTAAAGACCAGATCACAAATTATTTTCTTGTGTTTTTTTTTGTTTTTGTTTTTTTTTATCAAAAAAGACATTATTCTGTGCATACTAATTGATGGATGATACCTTGTGATTGCAGATGAACCTCACTAGCATTCCTTCAGCAATTTCAGACACCATTCTGAACATAACGCTCTTAGATCTGGTGCCTCACTTCCAACGTTTCAGCCCAGAGGACTTTGCCCTGTGGTTCCAGAATTACCTTTCCATCTTACTTCCTGGTATTGGTTCAAACACCCTGTCGATCATCCCCATGACCATCGGCTGTGACTCCTACAGAGAGATGTGAGCATCTCTTCATAACACAAACACAGCAAATGATTATTTTGTTACTTTTTAGAATTTGAATTTGTTTCCCACTTTTGCTGTATTTACAGAGTGAACGGACTTGATAATGTGTACAGTGACCTCTCTGCAACACAGTCCAACACTGTTTTCAATTACATACAAGACTATCTCAAGTACCAGTCCAGCCAAGGTTTGTGTGTTTATTTGCTGTTTCAGGCTACTAGGTAGGCAGTGATAAGAAGATGTGATTTCAGGCTGATAATGTTAGGGTTAGGGTAAGTCAGGAGTGTCCTAGATGCACCACAGACCTTTTACATCAGTGTCCTCTGTTGCTTCGCAGGCCTGAGTTGCTATGGTGGTGGAAGCTTTTACATGTTCCTGAAACAGTTGTTCCTCAGTTTTGGATTCCCTGACCTAATAGACTTCCTGTCTCTTATCCCAGATGACCGACAGACAGAGGTGTGTTTGCTCTATAACATCAATTGCTTCAGTGCTTCGCTCACTGTAGGAAAGCCAATGAGTTAAGCACATCACTATCTGTAGTTAATGCTTTGTCTTTCTTCTGTCTTTTCTAGCTCTTGAGCTCCATCTCTCTGGAAGAACTTAGTGAGTTCCTGAACAGACCAAACACAGTTGTTAATGGTTCTGAGCTCTGCACACTACTTGACAACTACAATAGAACCAATCAGTACCTGGAGATGGTAGGCCAGTTTTTATTTCACCTAGATTTTTGTCCATGTAGACTACTTGCCTTTATTCTGCCAGGAATGGCTGATAGAGTAATCACTGTTTCTCTCTACAGGAGCCTGTTTTGTCCTCAGTTCTGGCCAGCCAAACATTGGAGTGTGTGTGGCCTCGTGCTCTCAGTGCCTCAACTCAGGCTGATGTAGAACAGTGGTTTAATGTTATACTGGTTCACTACCTGCCCTACCTCAGTTCTCAGCTCATCAGCTCCACCCAGCTCAGTGGTGCCTCTTGTCTGTCATACAGGAAACTGTAAGTTCTTTATTGGATGTTTCATTAAACAGGGTTTTCATCATAAACACTGCCACATGTCTGGTGGCGAAAAAAAACTGAGGTCATATAGTAAAGAAATCTCCTGTACGTATGTGTTTGTGAGCAGGGTGTCTATCCTGGGGGACAACTTCAATTTTTCTGCAGCTGATTTCTCCCAAGCTGATGTGTACAGCTCTATAAAAGTGTATCTGAGCAGTGGTGGTAAGAATAACTAAATTTTTCTTGTTTCTTTTTTCTAGTTCTCTCTGTACAAGCATTTCCGTTTGTTTGTGTGTGCACTACATGTGTGTCTCAACATGTGATTGTGTATTTTGCAGATGCCAGCCCCCGCTGCTATAACTCCTCAGATCCTTTTCTGAACTCCACTGCCTGGTTTGCAGACAACATTGGATTTTTCATTACCTTTATCACCCTCAGTGATCTGCAATCATTTATATCAGATAACAAGGTAACACACACAGAGTGGGGTACGAACAGGCAATTTCTTTTTTAGTTTTATTGCTAATTATATTATTGAGAACAACTTAAGTGAAAAGTGGGATACAGTATGCATGTCCCCATTTACAATCTTCCAATCAGTACTGTAATATGTTTGCCACTATGCTAACACATTAAAGATGAAGTGCACTTAACCTGTTACTAGGTGCCCCCTTTTGAGACTCTGTAAATGACCTACCCAAATTAAAACTTCTGCTGTAGTTGCCAAATCATCCACCACCACTGAGCCCCTGTCTGACCTCTTCCCTGAATCTCATACTACAGATTTCTGCCTTTATTTTCCTCCATCTTATTCTTCTTTCAGTCCTCACTCTCCTTCTCTTCTTCTTTACCTCCAAAACAATCCTACAGACCACTTCCTGATACTGTCTAGCTACACTGTCCCCTACCAACACGTTACAGTCCCCAATCTCCTTCAGGTTGCATCTCCTACATGTAACATAGTCCATCTGTGTGCACCTTCCTCCACTCCTATACATCACCCTGTGATCCTTCTTTTCCTTAAAATAAGTGTTCACCACTTCCATTACCATCCTTTTAGCAAAATCTACCACCATCTGCTCTTCCACAATCCTCTCCTAAAAGCCATACCTACCAATCACCTCCTCATCCCCTCTGTTCCTTTCTCCTACATGCTTATTAAAGTCTGCCCCAATCACCAATCTTACATTCCTAGGTACACCTTCTACCACTTCATCTACCTTACTCCAGAATTTTTCCTTCTCCTCCATCTCACAACCCACTTGTGGAGCATAAGCACTGTGATGACCTACTGATAAGCACACATAGACCAAGATGGGGGCGCGTGCACAACGCGAGGGTTATGGTTAGGGTTAGGGTTACCCTAACCCTTACACTAACCCTAACCCTAACTTACCCTAACCCTATTTAATAATATACTTTTTTAATATATTTAATTATATATATATATATATATATATATATATATATATATATATATATATATATATATATATATATATATACAGCTTGCACATCTTAAATGCTATAATCTTATAACCTTTAACTTCTGCACATTCGTCTTCAATGCCATAGCCTTAGAATAATTTATCTGTACTTCTTAATTATGTCCACACGTCTCTGCACTGTTATAGCCTTTATATTTATTCACTGTACATATGCTTACATACAGTGGGGCAAAAAAAGTATTTAGTCAGCCACCAATTGTCAAGTCAAGTCAAGTCAAGTTTATTTGTATAGCGCTTTTCACAACAGACATTGTCTCAAAGCAGCTTTACAGAAAACAACAGTGAAGGTGAATGGTGTGCGTTTGTCCCTGATGAGCAGCCGTGGTGACAGTGGCAAGGAAAAACTCCCTTAGATGATATGAGGAAGAAACCTTGAGAGGAACCAGACTCAAAGGGGAACCCATCCTCATATGGGTGACATCAAGAGTTTGGTCATAAATCTTTCAACAATACAGAACAATTTGTGATCATCATAGATCCAGCATCAGCTTCTCCATGCCAGGGCCTTTAAACACTCGGCATCTACTTCTCCATGATCATCCATAGGTCCATAATCTTCACGAGGTGGGACGTGACTGGAGCTGGCCAAACCTCAGGATGCCTCGGGATGGGGAGAGAAAGAGAAGCAGTGGAGAGGAATTAGCGTAGCTGCTGTTCATGATATTAACAGCACAAGTTGATAATGTGCATGTGATCATATATTCTGGAGCACAAGGTTGTGATGTGATGTGTGTGATGTGTGTTATGTGTAGGCTTTGCTAAAAAGATATGTTTTTAATCTACACTTAAACTGGGAGAGTGTATCTGAACCCCGAACACTGTCAGGAAGACTATTCCAGAGTTTAGGAGCTAAATGTGAAAATGCTCTACCACCTTTAGTGGACTTTGCTATTCTAGGAACTACTAGAAGCCCAGAGTTTTGAGATCTCAGGGAGCATGAAGGATTGTAGCGTGTTAAGAGACTGGATAGATACATGGGAGCCAAACCATTTAGTGCTTTATAAGTGAGTAGCAGTAGTTTGTAGTCTATTCGAAACTTAATAGGAAGCCAATGTAGGGACGATAAGATTGGGGTTATATGATCGTATTTTCTTGACCTAGTAAGAACTCTTGCTGCGGCATTCTGAACTAACTGAAGCTTGTTTATTAATGATGCAGGACATCCACCTAGTAATGCATTACAGTTGTCTATTCTAGTGGTCATAAACGCATGGACGAGCTTCTCTGCATCAGATATAGATAACATATTTCTTAGCTTAGAAATATTTCTAAGGTGAAAGAAGGCTGTTTTTGTAACTTGATTGATGTGATTTTTAAAAGATAAGTTGCTGTCTAAAATAACTCCCAGGTCTTTTACCGTTGAACTAGTAGTTACAGAACAACCGTCTAAATGCAGGCTGAGATGCTGGAGCTTCTGTGTACTATTTTTTGGGCTGATGAGCAAAATCTCCGTTTTATCAGAATTTAATAGCAGAAAGTTATGGGTCATCCAATCTCTTATTTCTTCAACACACTCAGTTATGCGAGCTAATTGAGCTGTATCGCCTGGTTTGGATGAAATATATAGCTGGGTATCATCAGCATAACAATGGAAGCTAATTCCATGCCTTCTAATAATATTTCCTAATGGAAGCATGTATATTGTAAAAAGCATGGGTCCTAGAACTGACCCTTGTGGCACGCCATAATTTACTAGCATTATCCTGGATAGCTCTCCATTTAAATCTACGAAATGGTAACGATTGGACAGGTAGGATTTAAACCAGCTTAATTCCTGTCCCTGAATACCAATGTAATTCTGTAAGCGATCGAGGAGAAGATCATGATCTATAGTGTCGAACGCAGCACTAAGATCTAGTAAAACTAATAGGGAGATGTAGCCTTGGTCTGAAGCTAAAAACAGGTCATTAGTGATTTTAACTAGAGCAGTTTCTGTGCTATGATGGGGCCTAAAACCTGACTGAAACTCTTCAAAGATATTGTTCTCCTGCAAGTGGTTACATAACTGGGCAGCGACAATCTTTTCTAAAATCTTAGACATAAATGGGAGATTTGAAATTGGTCTGTAATTCGATAGCGTGCTTGGATCCAGATTAGGTTTTTTAATGAGGGGCTTAATAACTGCTTACTTGAGGGATTTAGGGACATGACCTAACGATAGTGAGGAGTTAATAATATTGAGAAGAGGCTCACCAACTGTATATAACACTTCCTTCAGTAGTTTAGTGGGAATTGGATCTAACTGACATGTTGTTGATTTAGCTTTCATTATAGCATCATACAGCTCTTCCTGTCCTATACATGTAAAACAGTGTAGTTGTGGGGTTGTAAGTACGATTGTGTCGGGAGATGCTGTCAGAGGTTGAACTGCCACAATTGTTTTTCTAATGATATCTATTTTTTCAGTGAAGAAATTCATAAAGTCTTCACTACTAAACTTTGATGGAACACATTTTTCAGATCCCTGATTTGTTGTTAATTTAGCGACTGTACTGAAAAGGAACCTGGGATTGTTTTTGTTATTTTCTATGAGTTTGCTCAGGTGTTTAGCTCTAGCAGCTTTTAGCGCCTGTCTGTAGCTAAGCATACTGTCTTTATACGCAATTCTAAATACCTCCAATTTAGTTTTCCTCCATTTTCTCTCCAGATTACGTGTTGTTCTCTTTAGGGCATGCGTATGACTATTATACCAAGGTGCAGGTGCTTGTTCTCGAACCTTTTTTAACCGGATGGGGGCAACAGTGTCTAAAGTGCTAGTCAGGATAAGGTCTATGTTGTTCGCCATCTCATCAAGATGATCAGCAGTTATGGGTTTAATGTGAAACTGAGATAAATCAGGCAGGTTATTTATAAATCTGTCCTTAGTGGTTGGAATAATAGTCCTACCAAGTCGATACCGTGGTGAAACACGGTTAATCTGCTCTACCGGTAGTGTGTACAGTAGGAGATAATGGTCTGTGATGTCATCACTCTGGGGTAAAATATCTATATCAGTGACGTCTGCTCCGTAGGATATTATTAAGTCTAGTGTGTGGTTAAAACGGTGGGTTGGTCTGGTGACGTTTTGTTTAACTCCAAAAGAGTTTAGTAAATCGACAAATGATAATCCTAGGGCATCGTTTGCATCATCTACATGAATATTAAAATATCCTACAAGCAGCACTTTATCAAAACTGATCAAGAGGTCTGAGAGAAAACAAGCAAACTCATGAAGAAAATCAGCGTAGGGTCCTGGGGGTCTGTACACGGTGACCAGAGCGAGTTTTCTATGCATGTCTGAAAGTGCAATTTTAAGAACGAGCACTTCAAATGATTTAAAGCTGAATCCTAATCTCTGACTAACATTAAGAGAAGCACTATAAATGGTTCCTACACCCCCCCCACGACCAGTCTGACGGGGCTCATGCTTATAAACATATCCTGACGGTGTCGACTCGTTTAGACCCATATAATCACCTGGTTTAATCCAGGTCTCAGTGAGACAGAGTGCTGAGAGATTATTATCTGTGATCATCTCATTTACAATCAGTGCTTTGGGTGCAAGTGATCTAATGTTTAAAAGACCGAACTTTAGAACTTTGTTGTGTTTGTTTATCTGGCATTTTTCAGTTTTAACTGCAATAAGATTATTTCTGGATCTTGTGTATGTAATTCTTGGTTTTACTACCCGAGGAATAGATACGGTTTCTATAAACTGGGCTGTGTGTAAACTTGTAACTATTTGGTCTGTAGTATGCGTGTTCTTATAGTTGAAGATTTCTTGATGTCTTACCAGTCAGATGTTGTGAAGTATCCTAGAGATGTTATCTGATAGCACTGCTGCTCCAACTCTGCTGGGGTGCAGGCCATCAGGGCGGAAGAACCTAGGACGCTCCCAGAAACAGTTCCAGTTATTAACAAAGAGAAGTTTATGTTCTCGACACCATGACTGTAACCATTCATTTAGAGCTAAAAGTCTACTAAACTTCTCAGCCCCTCGCTGGTAAGTGGGAAGAGGTCCTGACACAATGATCCTCGTTGTGGGTGATGTGCTGCGTACCGTCTCCACCAGGATCCTGAAGTCCCTCTTTAAGATCTCCGTTTGCCGCAGCCTGGTGTCGTTTGATCCGGCATGGAGAACAACCGCTCCGAAGTTCTCGTTCAGGATCGCGGGTACCTGCGCAGCGACATCCAGAACACGAGCACCAGGAAAACAGCGAGTGTGCACCTTACCTTTAGCTCGGGTAGCGCGGACATGCCGGACGATGGAATCTCCGAGAATAACAGTGTCGCGTTCCGTCTCGGGGAGGGGGACGAAGCGGTTCTCGGTCGAGATCTCGAAGGCCGGTGGTGGAGGTGGAGACGTCCTCGATCGGGGCTTGGCTTGTCTCAACGCCACCGTTTGCAACTCGAACGAGTCCTCACCTGTGCTGGAATGCAGACAAACAACCGGCATAGTGCTTATCGTCACGAACAGATTTATTATACAGAGATGTGAGTGAGAGAAAATAAATATAAACAACACTAGTTATAGTCGAGTTAACTAACTACAGGCACAAGTCAGGAAGACAAAAACAATTAAGGATTATTAAAAGAGGAAAAACGGATGGATAGATAGCAAAGTTTGTTTTGAAAGACGCCATGCAAGTTCTCCCACTTAGAAAGATGAGAGAGACCTGTAATTTTCATCATAGGCACACTTCAACTATTAGAGACTAACTGAAAAAAAAAATGGAAAATAAGTATTTGGTTACCTACAAAAAAGCAAGATTTCTGTCTCTCACAGACCTGTAACAACTTCTTTAAAAGGCTCCTCTGTCCTCCACTTGTTATCTGTATTAATGGCACCTGTTTGAACTCGTTATCAGTATAAAAATCACCTGTCCACAACCTCAAAAGGTCAGACTCCAAACTCCACTATGGCCAAGACCAAAGAGTTGTCAAAGGACACCAGAAACAAAACTGTAGACCTGCAATCAATCAATCAATCAATCAATCTATCTATCTATCTATCTATCTATCTATCTATCTATCTATCTATCTATCTATCTATCTATCTATCTATCTATCTATCTATCTATCTATCTATCTATCTATCTATTCAATTCAATTCAATTCAATTCATTTTTATTTGTATAGCGCTTTTAACAATGAACATTGTCTCAAAGCAGCTTTACACAGATAATGTGGTGATTAAACGTAAATATGTTCTTTATGAGTAAGTTTGTCCCTGATGAGCAAGCCGGTGGCGACTGGCGACTGTGGCAAGGAAAAACTCCCCGAGATGGCATAAGGAAGAAACCTTGAGAGGAACCAGACTCAAGAGGGAACCCATCCTCATCTGGGTTACACCGAATGTCCATTTGTGGCGGGTATACAATGTTGCGGGGTGCAGTGATGATGATCAATCTATCTAGACATCTATCTAGACATCTAGACATCTATCTATCTAGACATCTATCTAGACATTTATCATCACCCCTTCAACTTCCAGCTTCACGTTCATCATCCTATCAGAAATTCTCTTTACCTCCACTACTGTACTCTTCCCCCTACACCATTTCTCTTTCCATCCACACCATGAAAGAACAGTTTAAACCTACCTCAAATGTTCCTGGCCTTACTCCCTTTCCACTTGGTCTCCTGAACACACAACATATCTACCAACCTGAACCTCTACTCTCCTCAACTTCTCCTTTCACTGCTGTCTCTGTAGACATCTGCCTCTTCTCCTTCTCCCCTTTTAGCCATCAGTAGCCCAATTTCCACCAGTACCCTGTTGGCTAACGATACCTGTGGCGGTCGTTGGTAACCCGGGCCTTGACCGATCCGGTATGAATTTCTCTTTCGTGTTCAGCATATTTGATTTGGCACATGTTTTATGCTGGATGCCCTTCCTAACGCAACCCTCCCCATTTATCCGGGCTTGGGACAGGCACTAAAAGTGCACTGGTTTGTGCAACCCTAATGGTTGGCTGGCCTCTCATCACGATGTCTAGCTTTTCTGAAAATGTCCGCCTTAAAAATGGATTTTTAACTATGTCCGAGACCAAATAAATTTCTCATCCTCCGTCAGCCATTGTGGGCATAAAAAAGTCTAACTCTGGGCTGTAAAAGTTTCTGACCAACGAATTAGATGACAGAAAAATGCTGACACTATTCTTGGCTAGGTGGCCCTGTAAGGTGAAGTTTAGATTGGTTAAAGAAACAGATCAATTGCTAATATAGTTTAAGGTACATTGGCCAGCACTACTGATTCTGAAGGCCCTGGGTGGATTAGATTGACATGGCAGCACATAGAGGCTGAAATCTGATTGGACAAAAATCTAACATCCACATACACATACTGGAAGCAGTGCAGCCAAGAGAAACGCTACAAAATGAAGAAAATAAACTGTTGAGAATAAATTAATACAATTTCAAGGAACAAATATTAGAATTTAGGTTGTAAATGATGGCCAGTGCTTCTGATAGTTTTTAGGCCAGCAGAGAAGGCCTTGCTGGCCCTGACAGCTCACCACTAATAAATGTAAATGTAAACACATTAATTGTTTGTTTATTGTGTTTTTATCTTTTCCTGTAGATTGGTCTGTTCCTGGAGAATTCAAAAAATCTTCAATTGTTCAATAACTCAAAAATTGCAGTCAGCGTCACAGAGTACTACACAACTCGATTATATACCCAGAATCCCTCGTTTAATCCCTTAAGGTAAAACACTGTACATGCACTATATAATACTAATCTAGTATCGATTACTTCTACTAATCTACTATCTAAGTACAAAATGTAATCACCACTTAGCACCAAATGAAAGTAATTGAGTGACATAACACTGCGGAAAATATTTTTCAGGTTAATTTAGTTCTGACAAATTCCTGATCAAAGTCCCGCCTAGTTCAAGTGTATACTAAATATGCCCAATATTTAGTTGGCAATTGCTTCTTAAATAACAATTTTGTAAGTTTTGTAATTGTTTTAAGATTTTATAGTGTGACAATTCAGGATTATAGTACAAAAATATTAAGGTAGGTCAACTGCTTTGAATTTATGGGATAGTAAATGGTTCTATTTGAGATGTCAGGGGTTATAACAGTTAAGAATGGAAAGGCTTTTACAATGTTTACAATATCAGCTTTAGTACATGTAACAAGAGTATTTTTACATCTTCATATTTTTATCCAGGGCTATTTTGGAGATTTAAGTTTGATTCTCTATGAATTAAGTATTTATTTAATGTGAATTTACTATACATTTAGCTGCCCCTAGACTTTGACAAAAGTTGATCATCAAAATGAGGAATGGGTATATTTAAAAAAAAAATTACAGCCCAATTCAATGTAAGCAACAGTGTCAGCAAATCCAATGTGGACAACAAAATATATATCACAGATAATGTGTGCATTCTTGGAGACTCAATGCCAAAACTAATTTATAAATTAGGAACTTAATTTTGTTGTAAAATCAAGTGATTTTATAGGATAGTAAATGGTTCTATTTTAGATGTCAGGGGTTGTGTACATGTGTGTGAATGAGAGGGAGGGCAGTGGAGGGGTGCGGTTGCAGGGAGAAGAGGTGGAGAAGGTGGAGGAGTTCAGGTACCTGGGGTCAACAGTGCAAAGTAATGGAGAGTGTGTTAGAGAAGTGAAGAAAAGAGTGCAGGCAGGGTGGAGTGGGTGGAGAAGAGTGATAGCAGGAGTGATTTGTGATAGAAGAGTATCTGTGAGTTGAGAGACTGTGGTGAGACTTGAGATGTTGTATGGTTTAGAGACAGTGGCATTGAGTAAAAGACAGGAGGTGGAGCTGGAGGTAGCAGAGTTGGAGATGTTAAGGTTTTCGTTGGGAGTGACGACGATGGACAGGATTAAAAATTAGTTTATTAGAGGGACAGCACATGTAGGATGTTTTGGAGACAAGGTGAGGGAGGCAAGATTGAGATGGTTTGGACATGTGCAGAGAAGGGACATGGGTTATATCGGTATGAGAATGCTGATGATGGAGCTACCAGGAAGGAGGAAAAGAGGAAGGCCAAGAAGGAGGTCCATGGATGTGGTGAAGGAAAACATGCAGGTAGTTTGTGTGAAAGAGGCAGATGTAGAGGACAGGGTGGTATGGAGACAGATGATTTGGTCTAAATTGGATTATCAGGTTATATAAAAATGTATAGAGTGTATGCAGCTCAAACACACATTGATTAATTACATCTGCTTTTCACGTTTGTATTATCATTATTTTAATTTGTAAATTCATAAAATTTATTTAAATCACTGCAATAAAACTAAATAAAAAAATACAAAACATATTATTTCCACTCATCAAAATTAGGACTCCCCTGAACTAATAAAATGTAAGAATATTAATATATAGAATATATATATTTGGCAGACACCATTATCCAGAGCATCTTACAATTATCTAATTTATACAACTAATCAGTTGAGGTTTGAGTGGCAGTTGCCACTGAGATATGAGTTCTTTATTTATGTACTGTATATGGTGGCAGATGTTCATCAAACTTTCTGTGTGTGTGTGTGTGTGTGTGTGTGTGTGTGTGTGTGTGTGTGTGTGTTATTTATAGATTACCAGGTATACTTCTCTGTGAATCACCTGGCTCTGTTTTTGCTCCTCTTGGAATTGAAGAGAGTCAGACCATTCTGTCAAGCATCAACAAATTCTGCAGTAAAACCAATCCAGAGGTATTCAGTTAATTTTTAATACGAGTTCCAATAACATGACAATTGATTCATTTTGTTACATTATGTTACCCATCCTCCTTTTCTTTCAGATTACAGCAACACTCGTGACAAAGTTTTCTACTTTGTCTGCAACTACAATTGAGTTGCTTAGCAGACAGAGTGTGGGCCTTACTGTTGGTCAGATAAGCGCCACCTCCTCCAATGTAATAAAAAGTGCTCTGCCTATGCTGTGTAGCATCAGTGGCTGGGACCAAGGGCAAGCAAATGCCCTCATCCAGAGCATCATTGGTTCAGGCTTTGATGTGAGTGTACACTATTATCTAACAAAAATGATGTCTTTTTGCATTGAGTGGAGTATTGCCTTGTATTTGAGTAAATAATTATCAAATTGAACTACTTGACATACAATAATTGAGGGCCGTCATGACAAACTTCAAATTTCACAAGGCAAATTACACTGGATTTCTTAGCACATATGTTCAGAAATGTTCATAATGATGCAGACCTGCATAGATGACCACGAAACTTAGTAGTTGTTTATAAAGTGTAGTGTTAACCCATTAAAATGTGTGATATATATAATTAAAAGAGAATATGTGATCTTCATGTTGAGTTTTGATCTGATTGGCTATTGTTTTGTTTAACAGATTAGCAGTTCATCCTCTCTGTTATCTTTGGGAACACTAATTGAAGGAGTTTCCTCTGCAACCATGTTCAGCATCCCATCTTTTGAGGTTCTTTCTTTGTCCCAGAATCCAACATTCATCAATAACATTCAGTCAGCTCGAGTAATTCTACAGGAAACCTATGTCCAGCAGGTGCATTCTATAATCTATTACATTTTATTATAATAATGCAAAAATATATAGGATGCTTTCCCTGCTCATGGCAGGATGACTTCATAATTAAAAATCTCAGACAGAGCATCCTTAATATGGCAGCTTTTGCAGGTTGTCCTAGGAAAATCTGTTTGCTAACACAGAGACAGTCAATGATGCCAAAATCACAATGATTTTGTGTATATAAACATACATTTTATATATATATATATATACACACAGTGGCGATCAAAATTAGAGAACAATTTATAAACAATTGAACAATTCTGAAATAATGTCATCTTCACTGCTCAACAGTTGAACGAGTTTTTGTCCTGGCTATACCATGCTACCAGAACACCTTTTCCACAAATTAACTAAGCATTTAAAAAAAAACATTATTTTGCAGAAAACAGATTAGCAGCAATTGAAAACAGATTAGCAGCAATTTAACAATTTCAGAATTGTTCAATTGTTTATAAATTGTTCTCTAATTTTGATCGCCACTGTATGTATTATATATATATATATATATATATATATATATATATATATATATATATATATATATATATATATATATATATATATATATATTACTTTGAACAAAATTATAAACGCAACAAAAATGTGCAGTTTTACTGTTTTGGGGGCTCCGGGGGGGGGGTCCGAAAACCAGTCAGTATCTGGTGTGACCACTATTTGCATCACGCATTTTGAACTGTACAGTAAAAACCAAAATTTCCAAATTTTGGTTATACAAACCAATTGTTGCAGCAGGTGTCCGGGTGGCTCCTCTCAGACAATTTTGGAGGTGAAGATGCTGGATGTGGAGGTCCTGGACTGGTGTGGTTACACATGGTCTGTGTTTGTTACGCCTTTGGAGACAGCTTATGGTGGAGAAATTACCATTTAATTCACGAGCTCTGGTGGACATTTCTACAGACAGCATGCCAATTGCACTCTCTCAAAACTTGTGACATTGTGATGTGTGATAAAACTGCACATTTTAGGGTGGCCTTTAAATTTGGCCAGCTTAAGTCACACCTGTGCAATAATCATGCTGTCTAATCACCATCTTGATCTGCCACACCTGTAAGGTGGATTGATTACCTCGGCAAAGGAGAAGTGCTCACTAACACTGATTTAGACAGATTCGTGATCAATATTTGAGAGAAATAGGCCTTTTGTGTACCTAGATAAAGTCTTAGACCCTTGAGTTTAGTTCATGAAAAATGGGGGCAAAAACAAAAGTGTTGCGTTTATAATTTTGTTCAGTATATATATATATATATATATATATATATGTGGCAGAGGCGCCTCCTGTACGCGTACTGTCCTGACTGCTCCTGTACTGACTGTACTGCTGTAGCGAACTGTCTCCAGAACTCCTAAAAGCAGCACGGGGGGGCCGTACAGGAGCGTACAGGAGCCGCCTCCTCCACAGGTGTGCCAATGCATCCAGTCCCAGTGGGGCTGGAGGATATAGGGAGAACCACAGGGGACAGTGCAATGTTTTTAGAGACGCAAACAAGTCTATTTGGGCTTTGCCAAGCTTCTCCCAGATCTGCTCCATTACCTGAGGGTGGAGGCACCACTCCCCGGGTCTAGACACCTGCCTTGACAGGGAGTCTGCTGATTCATTTAAACGACCTGGGATGTAAGTTGGGCCCACAGGAGGATCTGGTGCACCAGCCTGTACAGGGGGCCTCCTCTTTCACCTTCCTGACCGCCGAAAGGATGGACGCAATGCGGGCAGAAGAAAGCTGCGTGTGCATAGTTGTCGAATCCCATATAACGCTGAGATAGGTGGTTCTCTGTGATGGAGAAAGAACACTCTTCCTGGCATTCAGCCGAACCCCAGTTTCTTCATGTGAGCAAGAACAACATTTTGATGCCAGACCTCTACTGTTCTGATCGAGCTAATAATAACCAATCGTCGATATAGTTGAGGATACGGATGCCCTGAAGTCTCTACAGTGCGCATGATATTTACATTTACATTTGCGGCATTTAGCAGATGCTCTTATCCAGACCGATGTACAAAAGGGCTTTGAGTCACTAGTAATGAATAAATCTACACTGGTACGCAAGATTGCAAACTTAACATAAATGTAACTTGGAAAGTGCTAATTTAAGTGTTTTAGGAAGAGGTAGGTCTTCAGTCATCGCTTGAAATAGTCAGGGACTCCGCTGTACGGACATCTAGGGGAAGTTCATATCACCACCTCGGTGCCAGAACATAGAAGAGCCTTGAAGTGTACTTACCTCTCATTTTGAGAGAAGGTAGTACCAGTCAAGCAGTGCTGGAGTATCTCAGACAGCATGGTGCAGTGCGAGATGTGATGAGGTCTTTGAGGAAAGATGGCGCTGGCCCATTTTTGGCCTTGTAGGCAAGCATCAGTGATTTGAATCTGATACATGCAGCTACTGGAAGCCAGTAAAGGGAACGCAGCAGTGGGGTGGTGTGGGAGAACTTGGGCTGATTGAACGCAAGCCGTGCAGCTGCGTTTTGGATCATTTGCAGTGGGCGAATAGCGTTCAGGGGAAGACCTGCCAGCAGAAAGCTGCAGTAGTCGAGTCTTGAAATGACAAGAGACTGAACAAGCACCTGGGCAGCCTGTGTGGACAGAAATGGTCGAATCTTTCTTATGTTGTAGAGAAGAAATCGACAAGAACGAGCCACATTAACGACATGTGGGAAGAAGGACAGTTCATTGTCCATAGTTATCCCAAGGTTGCAAACAGTGGCTAAAGGAGAGAGCAGAGAAACATGAAGTGTCGAAGTGTCATGAAGCACGACCCATCTGGACACGTCTGGCAGAGCTATCCAGGCTGCCAGGTGTTATCTTAAGAGTATCAGTCTCTCAAGACTAACCTCCAGTCCGCCTAGAGCCGGGGCAGCGCCTTGATGCAGCTCTAGTGACAAGGCCTCCTGGTCCGCAACGATGCTGGGCGGAAACCTAGGAGAGAGGGAGCTGAAGCACATTTCATGGCAGGGTAGATGAGCCAGGTCCCTGGGGCCGGAGGAAAACGGGTGCAGAGAAAGTGGTGCTACAGTCCTCAGATCTGTCACCTCATGAGGCTTTGGCCCAGGGTGCCATGTGGGGACCTGTACAGGGGGAGAGCGCATCACGACACTCTGTCTCTGGGTTAAGGTTGGGGCTGCATCTGCCAAACATAAGGTTGGGGCGAGGGAGGTAGCGCTGGAACGCCGCTGATTGTCTTTAGGTTTCCTGAAACCTTTTGACTACCGAAGTAACGGCGTCGCCGAAAAAAGCTTGAGGGCAAAAGTGAGGCTTCCAGCAGCATGGCCGGAAATTTCGGACAGGGTGAGGCACGATGTCTCTCTGTGAGAGGTGGAGAAAGTGGAGGAGTTAGGCTACCTGAAGTTAACAGTGCAAAGTAATGGAGAGTGTGTTAGAGAAGCGAAGAAAAGAATGCAGGCAGGGTGGAGTGAGTGGAGAAAAGTGATTGCAGGAGTGATATGTGATAGAAGAGTATCTGTACGAGTGAAAGGAAAAGTTTATGCGGATAATCTGCTGTGGAGACCCCTAATGGAAGCAGGTGAAAGAAAATAAATATATATATAATATACTATACAAATAAAGAAAAAGCACTGATAAGTTGTGTCCAAGCTTTGACTGGTATAGTGTATGTATGAAAATATATACACACACACACACACACACACACACATATATATATATATATATATATATATATATATATATAGAGGTGAATATATGTGTTCATATGTGTTCACTTATTTTTATTTTATGATTTTTCCTCCAGGTCATCTCTGTAGACCAGACAAAAGTGATCAAGAATGTCCCAGATGCACTAGTTATGCATATCCCACTTGTTCTCCTTTCAACAGTGAGCTCTATTGAGGTTTCACTAATTAATAACAAGAGCTGGAGCCATGAGCAGGTAACAAAACACATGCAGAGTTAAATACTTTAGAGAGGAATTCGAACATCAAAACATGGAAAGTATTACATTACGATGTATAAAGGTTGTTGTGTGTGGATATGTGTAAAAATAAGTAAATGTTGAATTTTTCCTTTTACAAGGCTATGATGCTGTTTGGTGCTGTGACCAGTGCCATTGATAATCCAGATGAGTATGTCAAAAACATACAATTCTATACACATTTTTTATTTCATTTCATAAATGTATCATGCCAGAATAAGTAACCAGTGAAACCAACATCTTAGTGTCACGTCAACTCAGGTTTATTTCTATAGCACTGTTCACAATGGACAGCTTCACAAATTTTAAGAATTAAGGTGATTGACGGTATTTATCCCTAATGATGTAGTCTGAGATGACTGCGGCAAGGAAAAACCTCTCATAACAAAGAAACCTTGAGAGGAACCAGACTTAAAAGGGGAACCCATCCTTATTTGGGTGATATCGTCTCTAGGTTACGAACGTTACCATAGTTCCCCGAAGGAACGAGACACTGCGTCGAAACGCTATGGGAACGCCCCTGCGTGACCACGCTCTGAACCACGTGTGAAATCTAGCCAAAAGGCAAGCCATGACGTCATAGACAGGCGACGTCGCGTAACCAGGAAGCTACAAGATGGCTGTGGGGTGGTAGCGACATTAGCTTCTGCAAAGAGAGAAGGTAAGCGCTGCAGGGATGCAGGGAGTGTGGCATGGAGACGCAGCGTCTCGTTCCTCGGGGAAAGAAACACCCTGGCCATGCCAGGGGGCAACTCCAGGCAGGACAAGGCAACTGCCAAGTCCCAGACAGGCACTCTGAGTCGCGTCCCGGGCCTCAGCCTCCGGGCGCCGTGGAGGAAACGTGTCACCAATGGGACCTACCCAGTGAACACGGAAACCCTCAGGGTCGAAGGGGTTACCCCTGTGGCAAACTGTACCTGCAAAAACTCCAGAACTTAACCGACCGGGCAGTTAACTGGGTCCAAGTTATGGTGCTCACACCGTGACGTGAACAGTCGCCATCGTGCGGCATACGACCTCCTCGTGGAGGGAGCTCTGGAGTGGAGAAGGGCCTCTACTACCTCGGTAGGGAGAACAGCCGCTATGAACCGTGCGGCCTCAGGGGCCACAGCCTCCACAACTCCGGGCAGGGGTGAACCAGGGTTCCGCCCACCATCGAGGTGCTACCAGGAGGAGACAGACTCCCTCCCGGCGAACTCATTCCAGAACTCCCGAGAGCAGCGCAATCAGGGGAAAGGCGTACAGGCGTAGCCTCAGCCAAGACCGTCCCATTGCAGCCACTGTCTCGACAGGGCGTCTGCTCAGACATCCCACAAGAGGACCTCCCGTGCCAGTTGTTTGCAAGGGCGAGACCGGAGGCCCCCCTGGTGGTTGATGTACGAGACCACCGCAGTATTGTCCGTGCGGACCAACTCATAGCGATCTCTAAGGACTGGGAGGAAGTGTTGTAACCCCAACAACACTGCCAGCATCTTCCGGCAACCTATGTGCCACAAGAGATGTGGGCCGCTCCACAGACCCTGGGTGGAGTGGCCACTGATGACCGCTCCCCACCCCGTGAGGGAAGCATCCGTCGTTAGCTTTATGCGACGACAAGGAGTCCCTAAAACGAGGCCTCGGGACAGAACGTAGGGTCCTACCATGCAACCAAGGCTCAAAGGGCACACCGCGAGACCTTGATGGTACGATACAGACTCCCTCTGGGGGAGAATCCTCCTGCCCCGGAGCCACCAATGGAGGGGCCACATGCGGAGAAGGCCGAGTGGAAATACACTGGACGCTGCCGACATGAGACCCAGCAGCCTCTGGAACTGCCTCACAGTGACTGGCTGGCCTGCTCCTACCCTCCTGACAGCAATGAGGATGACTACAAACCAGGTGGGAGACAACCGTGCCCGCAACTCGGCGAGTCCCACACCACGCCGAGAAAGTGGTTCTCCGCGCTGGGGAAAGTACACTCTACCCGGCGTTTCAGTCTGAACCCCAGTACCTTCATGCAGGCGAGAACAGCATCTCAATGCCGAACTGCCTGGTGCTCTAACGAGCCAACATCAACCAATCGTCGATATAATACAAAATGCGGATGCCCTAAAGCCGCAGTGGGGTCAGTGCCGCATTCACGCACTCTGTGAAGGCACGGGGTGAGAGCGCTAGGCCGAATGGAAGGACCGATATTGGTAAGCTTTACCCCGAAAGCAACCTCAGGAACCTCCTGTGTGCGGTGAAGGACGGCTGCATGGAAGCATGCAACCTCCAGATCTAACATATGACAAATCAGTCCTTGGACTTGACCTGAGACACGACCTTCCTAAACGAGAAACCTGAAGCCGAGCCTCAAAAGTGAGTGGTTCAATGAGTGAAGATCCAGAATGGGATGCAACCCACCGTCCTTCTTCGGAACAATGAAGCACAGGCTGTAGCAGCCTGACTCTCTAAACAAGGAGGAGAGAACCACCTCGATGGCCCGTTTCCTCAGGAGAGCACGTGATTCCTGTCCCAGGATCAAAGCCTGCACGGGTCCCACCAGGGTGGGACACACCCCGTTGAACCGGGGAGGAGAAGACGCGAACTGAATTGCGCAGCCCTTCTCCACAGTACACAGGACTCACGAGAGACTCCTGGCAGCCCTCTAGACTGACAGAAAGTCTCCACAGGGAGAACCAACCCCTCAGGGCTGGCCCCTGACCCATTTAGAGCGGCTGGAGCAGTGCTCTGCAGCCGACCACACCTCCTGAGAGGTGGCGGATCCTTCCCATCCGCAGCGATCATACGGGCGGAATACGGGGAGCAAACCGCTGGAGAAAGCTGCACCCTGAACATGACCCATGGCAGGGCTAGCAGACAGTCCTCCTGAACCCGAACGGCAGGAGCAGCATACTGCGGCCGTTGAAGCCTCCAGAGAGGCGGCGGATCTGCAACGAACTTTCGGGTGGAATAAGGGAGTTAACCGCTGGAGGGAGGCAGGGTCCTGAACACCCTGTGGCAGGGCCGAGAGACCAACCGCGGCAGTGCCGTAGCACCGTAGCATGAGGTGCACACCGCCCTCCAAGATGCAAGCCATCAGGCTTATGCACCACAGTCCGTACACTAGAGGCAAGGACGAACCTCAGGTCGTCCAGCCCATCCTTAGGCTTAGAGTGTCACCAGGGGCCCCTAGGACCTCCCCGCGGGAATCGGGTGGCAACACTCTCTCACTGGGCTATTTCCCTGTGCCTGGACATACCAGGGTGAGGCTGCCACCCCCTGTGGCGCAGGGAGGAACTACCACTGAAACGCCACCGCGGTCTCCTGAACCCGCCAGCAATCGCCCTCACCTACAGCGTCACCAGGTCAGGCCAGGAGGGGTCACCATGGCGCTCAGAAGGAAGCTCGCATCATCCCCCATAGCAGGCCAGCCTGGTATGCCTGCAACACACACATCATGTGGAAGCAACCTGCAGCCTGACCTGCCGCATAGCCCTACCCACCAGAGCCAAGCGGCTCTTCATAGGCAAACCGATAGCCGTCACAGATGCATCACTCGGGGAGAGACAGCTAGCTAGCGTCTCTACCACAAGCGGCATCGTCCCGTAGCTGCGCTACTTAGCTCCAATAACATTCGCGCACAGCGAGAAATATCGGAAAAGCACGCACGCACACGGGCCTCCCAGGACCCAGACACCTCGGTGCGCAGATCAGGGAAGGCGCTGAGGCTGTGACACATGCCGCAGGAAATGCTCATCTAGCTCACTGGGTGCGTGCTGCTTCTGCTACACGACCGGCTAGATCCAGCTCAGACCCGGCCCGTGCCACGACCTCAAGAAGCTCCATGTACAGCACAGGCTGTAAGGAGTCCGCAGGCTCGCCAGCATCCATCAACTCATCCTCCTTGGAGAGAGAGACAAGCAATGCTGCGCCGCCCGCACCGGGAGAAGAAGCAACCGCCAGGCATGCTTCCCCGAATTTCCCGAAATTTCTTCCACCTCGGAGGAAGAAATATGGAGCACCGCATCACACACACCGGGAAAAGAACCGTTTCCAAACGCGCTTTTCCCGGGGAACGGGAGCTCGGCTAGCAACTGGGAGCGCATAGCCACAAGGCTAAAATGCTAACAGCCGATACCTTCGAGAGCCAAAGCCACGAGGGAGAGCGCTCACATCGGAGAGTGCTCTCCGAAAATTCCCCCACCTCGGAGGAAGAATAGGGAACACCGCGTCACACACACCAGAGAAGGAACTGCCAAACGAGTGCAATCCCCGGGGAACATGAGCTCGCCTCGCAGCCGGAAGCGCATAGCCACACGGCTAAAATGCTAACAACCGATACCCTCGAGAGCCGACTAAGCACGCTCCCAAGCTAAGCACCCCCCCGAAATGAATTCGGGGCAAGCAGGAAACACGCAGACAGAATTCTGCCTGCATATAAGCTCATGACTGCACAGATAACACACTCAAAGCGCTTACCTGAACGAGCAGAAGCTAATGTCGCTACCACCGCACAGCCATCTTGTAGCTTCCTGGTTTACGCGACGTCGCCTGTCTATGACATCACGGCTTGCCTATTGGCTAGATTTCACACGTGGTTCAGAGCATGGTCACACAGGGGCGTTCCCATAGGGTTAGGGTTAGGGTTAGGGTTAACTCGAGTTCCTGAAGGGGAACACGAGTGTGATTTTAAATCTTAAAAACAATACAAAACACAAAAAGTGAGAACTAACATGAGCAACGGAATGTAAGATTGTAAGTAATGTAATTTCTACGGTCTTATACAGCCAGTTGAAATTATTGAACCAGTAGCTACTGAGCAACTCATATATATAGCTCAACATTTAAGATCGTCATAGATCCAACACCAACTCCTCCATGCCAAAACCTCTATGTCTCTTAATGGTGCGGGATGTTTGTGGTCTCAGCATCTACTTAAGATAATATAAGATAATTCAAGTCAAGTCAAGTTTATTTCTATAGTGCTTTTCACAACAGACATTGTCTCAAAGCAGCTTTACAGAAATCAACAGTCAAGGTGAATGGTGTGCATTTATCCTTGATGAGCAAGCTGCGGTGACTGCCGTGAAGCTGTGGAGATAAGATATATACCTTTATTCGTCCCACAGTGGGGAAATGTCTTTGTTACAGCAGCAAAGGAAAAAAAATAAAATAAATGCAAATATATAAAAGAATAGACACATACTATAATATACAGTATATACACAACACAATGTATAAATACAAATAAGGAAAAAAATGTACGTATTGCAGGTAGTATTGCACACAGGTGGTATTGCACGTATTGCAGGTAGTATTGCACATATTGCAGGTAATATTGCACACAGGTAGTATTATTACACAGTTATACCGTAATAACAGTGTGTTATTACGGTATAAATTGTGTTATAAAATAAATTGTGTTATAAATTATGGTGATTGGTTTACTGGGAGCAGCTTTGATTGTGAAGTCTAATAGCAGCAGGGAGAAAAGACCTGTAACGCTCCTGTCACTGAAGGAGCTGCTCAACGATGAAACGGTTTCATAGAGCGGGTGGGAGATATTCTACAGCAATGATGATAGTTTTGCTACCATCCTCATTTCTCCCACCTCCTGTACCGTGTCCAGGGGAATCCCCAGGACTAAGCTGGCCTTCCTGATCAGCTTGTCCAGTCTCTTCCTGTCTGCAGTAGAGATGCTGCTGCCCCAGCAGATCACACCATAGAATATGGCTGAGGCCACCACAGAGTCAAAAAAGGTCTTCAGTAGCTCTCCCTGCACTCCAAAAGACATTAGTCTCCTCAGCAGAAAGAGTCTGCTCTGCCCCTTCTTATTCAATTCAATTCAATTCATTTTTATTTGTATAGCGCTTTTAACAATGAACATTGTCTCAAAGCAGCTTTACACAGATAATGCGGTGATTAAAAATGAATATGTTCTTTATGAGTAAGTTTGTCCCTGATGAGCAAGCCGGTGGCGACTGGCGACTGTGGCAAGGAAAAACTTCCCGAGATGGCATAAGGAAGAAACCTTGAGAGGAACCAGACTCAAGAGGGAACCCATCCTCATCTGGGTTACACCGAATGTCCATTTGTGGCAGGTATACAATGTTGCGGGGTGCAGTGATGATGATCAAAAGCGAAATGTATTCCTGAGTCAGTGTAGGAGACGGTTGACATCAACTACAGTCCAATCCATCCTCAAAGCTCCTGTTCTTACTCCGGAATTTCATGGAACCACCCAAGGCGTTGATGACAAACCTTCCCCAGCTGCACAGAGTGGCCTCCAGTCAAAGAGAACACTATCCAGAGGCAGGCCTGGATGAAGTGGGAAGATCCACGGAGGGGAGAAGGGCAGGAACAGTGGTCACTGGAGCCTTAGGAGCTTGTTTAACTCGACCGAGAGAGAGAGAGAGAGAGAGAGAGAGAGAGAGAGAGAGAGAGAGAGAGAGAGAGAGAGAGAGAAGAGGGTGACAGGAAGAGAAGGATATGGATTAAGTGTACCTATTGTTGCATGAGAGTTAAAGTCACTGTGCAGTTTGGACTCCGGCAAGACTCGCTATGGCAGCATAACTAAAAAGGAGAACCAGAAGGCAACACAGACATGAGGGATCTCTGGGATAAGAGACGACCCACCACACCACCATCAACAAACCTGAGTGAACACGTGAATGTGAGGGGACGACAGCGTACAAATATCCCAGTTCACCAAACACTCTATATCAATGTTCCCTCCAGATCTGAGCCTTTACCTGAGAAAAAATCTACTGATTAAAGGCTTGACTGAATAAATATGTTTTCAACCTCGACTTAAACACTGAGACTGTGTCTGAGTCCCGAACACTGATAGGAAGGCTGTTCCATAACTGCGGGGCTTTATAAGAGAAAGGTCTGCCCCCTGCTGTAATCTTCATTATTGGAGGAACCAACAGATAGCCTTATAAATTGCCTCAGTGTTGTCTGTCCAGTCCAGTTTGTTGTTTAGGTGAACACCCAGGTATTTGTAAGAGTCCACTCTCACAATGTCCTTACCCTAAGTGTTCACCAGTGGTAATGATGAAGTGTGTTTGTGCCTACGGAAATCCGACACCAGTTATTTGGATTTCCCCACATTAATCTGGAGGCAGTTCCGTTGGCACCAGTCCACAAAGTTCTGTATAAATCCTCTGTACTCCCTGTCATCATCATCCGTGATCAGACCAACGATGGCAGAGTCATCAGAAAACTTCTGCAGGTGACAGGTTGCTGAGCTGAAGTCTGCAGTGTAGACGGTAAAGAGAAACGGGGCTAGAACCGTTCCCTGCGGGGCTCCAGTGTTGCAGACAATAATGTCAGACTCACAGTCATGAGTCCTCACATACTGTGGTCACTCTGTGAGGTTGTCCAGTATCAAGGCAGACAGATGATGGTCCACTCCCATGTACACCGTCTTATTCTTCAGGAGCGCAGGTTGGATGGTGTTAAAAGCACTAGAGAAGTCAAAAAACATGACTCTCACAGTGCTTCGAGCTTTTTCCACTTGTGAAATAGCCCAATTTAGGAGGAAGATGACTGCGTCTTCCACTCCAATGCCAGGTTGGTAGGCAAACTGAAGTGTATCTATTGATGGGCTCACCAGAGGTAGGAGATGAGTGAGCTCCAGCCTCTCCAATGTCTTCATCAGATGCGAGGCCAGTGCTACTGGTCGGTAGTCCCCAAAGTCTTTTGGGTGGAACATCTTTGGAACAGGCACCATGCAGGATGTTTTCCATAGCTGTGGCAACTTTCCCAGCTTTAGGCTCAAGTCAAACATGTACAGCAATATGCCACACAGCTGGTCTGCACAGGTCTTAAGGAGCCTGGAGCTGATGCTGTCTGGGCCCGAAGCCTTCCTTGCTTTTTTATCTTCCTGAGCTCCAATCTTACCTAGGCGTCTGTGAGCGGCAGTGTGTATTGGTTGGTGTGATAACTGAAGGGAATCGGCAGAGAGGGGGAAGTTAGGTGTGTTGTGTGTTGACTGTGAGCTGATAGCAGTGCAGAGAGAGTTGGGGCTGGAGCTCCTTGCTGTGGAAGCAGAGAAGGGGGATTGCAGCAGGGGGACTGGATGAAGGCAGGGGATGGTAGCTGATCAAATATGTTAATAAATAGATTAGGATCATTCACCCACTTCTGGTCACCCTCAGCCTGAGAGCTGGGCTCCTTATGACCAGTGATGGTTTTGAGCCTCTTCCACACATCGCTGACATTGTTCTGCTGCAGCTGATCTTCCATCTTCCTCCTGTAACAAGCTTTTCCTTTCCTGATTTTCTTTCTCAGTTCTCTCTGGACAGTTTTTAGCTCTTCTTTGTTTCCTGATTTAAAAACCCTCTTCTTCTCTTTAATATCATTATATTATGGTTGAGCCACGGTTTGTTTGGTGGGTACAGTATTCTTCACACAGAAGTTAATGTAGTCAGTTATACAGTCTGTTAGAGGGAAATGGAGGGGTGCGGTTGCAGGGAGAAGAGGAATGGAGAGTGTGTTAGAGTAGTTAAGAAATGAATGCAGGCAGGGTGGAGTGAGTGGAGAAAAGTAATAGCAGGATTGATTTGTGATAGAAGATAGTACGAGTGAAAGGGAAAGTTTATAGGACTGTGGTGAGATCTGAGATGTTGTATGGTTTAGAGACAGTGGCATTGAGTAAAAGACAGGAGGTGGAGCTGGAGGTAGCAGAGCTAAAGATGTTGAGGTTTTCATTGGCAGTGACGAGGATGACCAGGATTAGGATTTAAACCATCTTAATGCCTGTCCCTGCCGATGTAATTCTGTAAGTGATTTAGAAGAAGATAACGATCTATAGTGTCGAATGCAGCACTAAGATTCAGTAAAACTAACAGAGCGTTGGTCTGAAGCTAAAAACAGGTAATTTGTGATTTTAACTAGAGCAGTTTCTGTGCTATGCTATTGCGGTGCCTAAAACCTTTTCTAAAATTTTAGACATATTGTCCATCTTAGCTACTAGTTTATTGCATACGTGTTTGGTATTTAAAACCAGGGTGTTCAAATTTGTCTATGTGTGTGTTAATCATCCCAGTTTGTCAGCATCAGTACTGCAGGGATTCTCATGCAGCTCAGTTCAGACTCTCCCATGGCAAAAAATTCAAGATCTGGTGAAAGCCTGTAGACCACGTTCAGGCAGAGACAAGGTCTCCCTAAAAGAGGCTCAGGTGAATACACTTTGATATTCTTATGGATGTTGTTCATTTTAATCATGAATGTTAACAGTGGAGCATTTTATGCACCTGTTATCTATTAGGTTGTTTATGATATTTATGTTTTATTTGGCATAATAATACACCACAGTTGTACTACAATCTCACAATCTGACCAGGAGGTCTAAATTAATTTGTTTTAATTGATGTTATTGTTTTTATTGTAACAGCTCATTCAAAGGGATCTGTATATCATGCACTATATAATAAATTGTATGCAAGTAAAAACAGGAGCTTACTTTTTTCACAACCATTACACAATATTAATTGTAACCAGAATTAATAAAAGTTTGCTCTGTCTTTAATAAAAAAATAAAATTCCAATGGCAAGTTCCAATACATTAAGAGATATAAAATATATTTAGGGATGAGAAGCTCCAGGGAAGTAACAGTAAAATTGTATTTTGTATTACGAGTTAGAATGTGTTTCCTGCAGACAAACTAAAATCCAAGTTAAATATGCTCGGTAATTTTATATCCAGTTAATAGTTTATTTTCTGTTCAATTAAATTGGTGTGATAACTTTACATAAAATAATCCTCAATGTTAGAGAATATAATTTAAGCTATGCTCTGTTTTAGCTGACATGCATGTATAACATCATGAAAGAAGACTCTTTGAACTTTACCGATGTTCCTTTTGACATGCTACTCTACTACAGGTGCGTAAAAAGTGTACACTGTTTTCACCTATTTTTGTTGCTATATAGAAACTTTGCTTTTTTCTGAATAGTTTCATTGTTCGTTAAGCTTTTTCTTGTGTGTGTTATGTGTTAACATAGCTATGACAAAGTGCAGCATGGGCATTGCAGATCATATTTTGCTGCTTTGGGAGGTGCAGATTTCTCTGTTCCTTCAACCATCCTCAACAAACCAGCCACCCTGTTCAACAATGCACAGGCCTGCCTGGTAATAAGCACATATATAAACTGTAAAATTATTTATAATATAAAAAAATAATATATTAAAATAAAAAAGTGACTAAATAACTTATAAGCTCTTAATAACATAGCTCTCTTAACGTAGAAACCTAAGAGCATAAAAAAGGAATAAAAATACCCAAAACTTTGCATAAATTTTTTGTGCATTGTTCAATTCAATTCAACTTAATTCAATTCAATTCAATTCAATTCAATTCAATTCAATTTTACTGGTATTTTACTTTTAGATAAAGAGGAAGCGATAGCACAGAATGATAGCACATAAGGCTAATGTATTTTTCCTTGCATGTTCCTGCCCATTACAATCACTCTCTGGCCCTGTAAGTCTTTCCTAAATGATTTGTGATGTTCTAGGGTATATCTGGTATGAGTCTAACAAGGGATCAGGTGGAGGTTCTGGGGAATATGGCCTGCACACTGGACTCCTCCTACATCCAGAACTCTGACCCTTTCATTTTGGAGAAACTAAAGAACTGTGGAGATCTTTCTGATTCTCAGATCATTGCTGTACAGTCACTGCTCCTCAGTGGAAAGACTGCTTATGGGTGAGATTAAGAGTTAAATATTAATAATATAAAATTTTAATATAGACCAGAAATAAAATAAAAAATCAGGGACCATTTATACCAGCTTAAGATGTTTGGTATGTCAAGGTAGATTCTAAACCTTAGTTAAGAGCACCAAAGATACCTTTGAAATTTTATTATACCAAAGATTGGAATATAAGATTTATGTTATAATTTAAGTATATGTTAAAATATGTTAAAATATGTACTTTAAAAAAAATTATTTGTACCCAGACTTTGGTCATTTAAAATTAGTTAAAATTAGGCTTTGATGGTACTTATAACCCTAACTCTTTCACTGTTGCAAACAATTAACTTTGATTAACATTTACTGTAGTCCAAACCTAAAATAAAGTGGTCTGGGCATATAAATAGTTGCATTATTTAACATTGTATGTATATTTTTAACAAAATATTGTATAATATTGTATAAAAACTCATTAATATTGTTTATCATCAATCAGTAATCCTATAAAGTGGAATGTACAGACTCTGCAGCAGCTGGGCATCCTGCCTCTCTATTTCAAATCAGAATTTTGGGGACAGTTCAGCACTGTATGTGAATATTTTCATAATGTTTTCAAAATAAATCATTAATGTACTTTAAGAAACATAAGATTCTGCTTATCGATTATTTATTTGATTTTTTTTTTTTATTTGTCTGCCTTTTAGGATATTAAAAGGACATTTTTAAAGTCATTTATGCCCTTTCTGAAGAATCAAAAGACCCCAATACATAAACTGAGAACGTTTTTTATAGAATGCAACTTCAAAGTGTCCAGAGCCCATCGTGCTGCAGGTAACAGTGGTTAAAGCACAAAGACAAACTCAGACACAACATTATTTTGTTATTAATGGTGGTCAGGGACAGGTGTAGGATTACAGTGCATGTTTCATTTATCTCACTGCTGAACGTGAATTACTTCCATATTTTTGGCTGTAACAGACTGCACCTCAGGCAGCATCACACCCATAACAATTGCAGACTCATCATTTCCTGTGGGATATGACACCATTCAGTTTGATTTGTGTTTGAATACCACTGTCCTGCAAGAAAATCTGGCTGCCATCACTGAGAAGGTAGTGGACACCAGTTTCCAGACTATCATTCTAAACAAGCTAAACCAGGTCAGTAGCACTGCACACTGGACTTATAAATGCTGTATACAAAGGAGATTAAGAACATGAAGTATTTAAATATGATGTTTGTGTTTGTGTGTTTGCGTGTGTGTGTGTGTGTGTGTGTGTGTGTGTGTGTGTTGTAGATCTACCCATCAGGCCTTAATGACAGTGTGCTACAGCTACTAGGCCCAACATCTCGTGTGGCAACTACTGATGATATTAGCAAGTGGAACATTATTATAATCGACACGCTGTCCTCTTTGATGAATTCTAATAATGGAAACTGGGCACCAGGGATGGTAATAATAGTGTGATAATTTCTGTGTGTGTGTAAGGGACTGAGAGTGAAAGAAGGACATAGAGAAACACATTAAATACATAATACTACTCATATATGGATGTTTTTGATAAAATTATAATTTGCATGTGTTTGTAAAATAATGAAGTAATTACACAATGTTGTATGTTGTAGAGTAAAGCAGTGATTATGAGGTATTTGAGCATGGCTAATCACACTCTGGGAACTGCTGAAATAAATGCAATTGGTGCCAGCATATGTTCTTTGGATGTCAGTTTACTGGAAAATATCACTGCTGAGAGCCTAAAGTAAGTTCACCTGTATATGTACAGCCATTGACAAATGTAGATATACAATATACACAGATTCCTATTTAAAAATCTGCCTTCAGTTTGGAGACCAAGTTGTACACCAGGCAAAACACTTACACACTAACCACGAAAAGACAAACAAGCTATGCATAGATAAAGTTGCTGTGATTACCCACATGTGAGAATCATTAAACATTACGTACAGATTTAGCCCATCTATTCTCCTTTAATAAACTTTACCACACACATGCTGCCACATAATTGTAAACTCTGGGAAGTGCATATTATTATTTTCATTAATAATATGTTTCCTTTATAGGCAAATTATTTTAAGTGCATGTTCAGGAATTTTGAAAAATATTCTTAAAAGCAAAGATCAAAAATAAAATGAGATTATTGCCAGATCACTACCTCTGTTTATTTGTAGCCAGACACAGAAGTGAATTATTTATTTTTTGCATTCTAAAGTTCTTTTTTACTGTGTAGGAAAGCAAACACTCTGGATTTGTCCTCATGCTCCATTCAACAAAAATCTGCTCTGTACATCATCAGTAACTCCTCATTCAGCGGACAACCCAACACTTACCAGCTCATGAGACCTTACATGGGTAACAAGCCTCCACACACGAAGCCAAACACCATGAATAAATTTGGAGGAAAAGGGTTTAATAATAATTATTAAAAACATGTAATGTAATAAACTGAAGTATTGTGAATGAAAATCCTTACTGATGCTCATTACAGAGCAATAAAGGCAAGCTGTTACACAAACTTTCCAAATCTAATATAGGAGAGTGTTTGTGTTTACAGGAGGTGCTCCTGTACAAGACCTGCAATCTCTTTCGTCCAAGAATGTCAGCATGGACATTACCACCTTCATGAATCTAAACCCTGCTGTTATTATGGTATGAAATACCAATACATCTAATGCATGGAGTCAAACTTAATTGCTGAGGTTGCTAAAACTCAAAGCACACTAGGTTGTGGGCAGAACAGGATGAACATTTATTGAACACACTAAAAATTATTTTTATAGTTTATGTTTTTTGACATAAATATGAATAAAAAAAGACAGGAATATTATTCCAGAATTAATCAACTTAACCTTTAAATAACATAAAATATTTTGCACTCCATAAAAATATCTCCTGTCAAAATTATACAAGTAAGAAATATGAACATGCTGCAAAAAACCCTGAAAAAATATATATAAATTGTGCTTTTAAGTAAAAGTTAAAAATTCAAAACAATCAGATTTTTTTTACTCTTATGCCATTCAAAAAATATAAACTTAAACTTTAAATAACTTAAAATATTTTATTCTCCTTAAAAATATCTCCTGTCAAACACAAGACATTGCACACCTTCATCATGCAGCTCTTCAGAAACTCTTCCTCAGAAAATAACCGGCTGATGAGAGTCTGATTTCTACTCTGTTTCACACCAGCTTCACTTTGTGATATTGCTCTGGTGAAAAACGTCTGCTGAAATGTCAGATTCTTCTTTAACTTTTATACTTTCTGTATCTTCTGATCTGCATTCAGGTTCCTCAGCTTCTCCTGATGTTTTTTCTTGTAGTTCCTTCTTAGATTCAATTCCTTAATTACAGCCACATTCGCTGTAATTAAGACACATAGGTTTACCGGCAATGTCAGTAAATATATATTTGGCCTCCCATCGGTTTTGAAAGGCTCTGTTTTTAGAATCAACTTTCTCTTCGCCACTGTGAGACTCCAGCTTCACAATAACTTTACAATAGGGTTGTACACATAGGGAATGTTCCCAGGTAGCCCAGCAGTCGGCAAGGCAGCTGAAGCGCTTCATTATGGGATCTGTAGTTTGTGTTTTTAGCGCTTCATATTTCATATGAATATCATATATGCCTTAAATATCAATTTGCTTTGTTTATTTTCATATCTTAGGCCATAAATGTGAGCACAGTGCAAGGTCTACTCGGAGTGAACTTGGCTGATCTGAAGCTGTTTGAAAACTCCTCTGTGGTTCGGTCTTGGGTGGCTCAGCAGTACCAGTATGAATTGAACACTCTGAATATTAACCTTTTTGGAGGCAAAATACCTTCTGAGTCATCTCAATCCACAATCACTACTGTCACCAACAGTCAGACAAACCAAACAACATCTGGCAATATCACAGCTCAGGGTAAGAATGTTTACCTGACACACACAGTAAGCTTTTTCCAAATTTGCTGCATTGGATCCATAATAATGTATTTTCATTATTTTTTCTGTTTGCCAGCAATCTCAAAACAATATTAATGTTTAGTTGATTCTCCTGGAAAGTTTGATGCAACAGACATATAAGTATTTAGAATATAGATGGCAGTGGCCTGAAGCAACACTATAGTACATGATGCATGCTCTTTATTAGAACATAAAAAAAAACATCTCTAGGTTATGTATGTAACCCTAGCTCCCTGAGGGAACGAGACACTGCGTTGTCTACACTCTGAATCACGTGTAAAATCTGGCCAATAGGCAAGTCATCGGCGGATGACGTCGCTTAAACCAGGAAGCTACAAAACGGCTGAGCAATGGTAGCAACATTAGCTTCTGAGGAAAGAGAAGGTAAGCGTAAGGATGCAGGAAGTATAGCTCGAGATGCAGCGTCTTGTTTCCTCAGGGAACTAGGGTTAAATATGTAACCTAGAGACGTTCCCTTTCAGGAACTCGAGCTGCATCAAAACAATTTTGGAACGAGCATACCATTATACTGTAGTGAACAGTCCCTGCCTGGTGTGTCTGGGCACCACCAGCATGCAGGACAGAGGAGCGAGGTGTGGCTCTGATGTCAAACTCGTAATACCTGACAAAGGGGCGGGCCAGCGTTACATATGTCTAGCAGAGGCACACCCGCGGACCAGGCCGTAGAGGCCGCCATACTCCGGGTTAAATGAGCCTCGACTCCGGAACAACGAAGTACTACCCTGACCCCGTTTTACCCTGACTCTCTGACTGAGGGAGGAACCAATTAGATGGCCCCTTTCCTCAGGAGTGTGCGTACTTCTTGCTCCAGGACCAGAGTCTGCTTGGGTTCCAGCCGACACAACCCATCCAACTGTGAAGGAGAGGACCTGAATTGCATCGAGTAGTCCCTCTCTATCGTACGCAGGACTGACAGAGACACGTCTGGCAGCTCTTCCCAAGCTGCCAAGAAATCCCTCAGAGGAACCAGCCTCTCAAGGCTGGCCTCTGAGCCTTGCAAAGTAGCTGGAGCAGTGCCCTGCAGCTGTTGGAACCTTCTGAGAGGTTGCGGGTCTAGTCCATCGGCAGCGATCTCTGGAGATACCCACTGGAGGTAGGGTGCACCCCAAAGCACATCCTGTGGCAGGGCTTACAGCATGAGCCATCCGCAGCAATCTTTCAGGCGAAGATGGGGGGGAAGCACCCGCCAGAGGAAGGCTGCGCTCTAAGGCACATCCCATGGCGGAGCTAACAGCCTGGCCTCCTGGTGGTGACGAGGAGGTACGGGCACCGCACAAGGTGTAGACTGTCCCCCTTGATGCAGGGCACTCTGGTTGTCAGGGCCGCTTCATTACCGCCCGTTTGTTTGAGGAGAGGACCACCCTCAGGTTGGCTGACTCCTTCTATTTGGGCCTAGAGTGTCTGTTTCTGGGCTTCACAATGCCTGGCCATGCCGGGCTGGGGCTGTGCCCGTCGAGCAGCCCCATGAGAGCAGCGGGGAACTAGCACTGAAACCCTGCCGTGGTCACCTAAGCCTGTTGGTGATCGCCCTTACCTACAGTGTTGCCCGAACAGGCCAGGAGGAGCCCCCGGGGCATTCAGAAGGAAAGCCCTGTCCCTGTCAGGATCTCCGCTTACAGGGTGAGCCACAGAAGCCTTTCTGTGGCCACTAGAGCTAACAACGACTGACCTACAGCCCGCGCCGTACCTAACTGGAACATTTCGCAATAAATCACCTGGGGAGAGCTTTCCATTGCTAGCATTTCTTCAACCCTGGGCATCTTCCCAGAGCCGCACTACCCTAACTCTACTATTGTTGCATATTAGGAATGTGGGGGAAGGTACGCGCCGCATATGGGTCTCCAAGGACCTAGACCCCTCGGTGTGGAGGTCAAGAAATACGGTAGGCTCCGGGTGAAAGCTGTGCTGGGGGATGCAGAAAATGCTCATTCAGCTTGCTGGGAATGGGATGCTTCCGCTTCTCATCAGGCCAAGCTATCTCGAGCTTAGCAACAGCCCGTGTCACTACCTTTAGGAGCTCCCCAAACAGCACAGGATGTGAGGAGTCCCTGGGTTTGCTAGCATCCAAAAAATCTCCCTCCTCAAAGGAAGAAATCCGGAGCAGCGCGTTACACGCGCCAGAAGAAGAAACTTGCGAGCCCAGTGACCTTCTGCGCCGCTTTGCCTAGCCGCACGGCTAAAAATGCTGACAGTTGACTAAGCATTTTCCTAAGCAAGCAAACAACACATCGGCTGTGTGTATCCCCCCTGAATAAAACGCGGCAAGAAGGAATACACAGTCAGAATTCTGCTTGCATTTAAAGCTCATAACTGCACAGATTTACATACAAAGCGCTTACCTGAACAACAGAAGATAATGTCGCTACCATCGCTCAGCCGGTTTTGTAGCTTCCTGGTTTATGCAACGTCGACCGCCGATGATGTCACGACTTGCCTATTGGTGACATATTACACGTGATTCTGAGCGTGGACATTGCGGGGCATTCTCAAAGAATGAAAGAATTTAACAAAGAATGGGTTGTTTAGTTTACAGCCACTGCAGAATCTGATGGAGTTGAGGATAAAAATGCTTTTTAATAATTGTTTTTAACAGAGTTTTAGGCTGTGTCCCAAGAAATCAGTGTTAAAATATTTATTGATAGAGACTTAAAGCACTTTGCACTTTGCTCTGAATAAGAGCATCTGCCTATGCTATAAATCTAATGTAAATTGAATATTTGTGTAGAAGCTAGACTGGGAAATCTGGGCTAAAATTCTCATCCTGTTGCTTTTATACTCCACACCAAAAAAAAGTTAAATGATTGAATGAATGAATTGAAGTACTGAAAGTGTAATAAAAAGAAGTGTATGTTACCCAAACTGATTTTTTTTTACTGCACTGCACTGCACTGCTCTAACTCTCTCTCTCTCTCTCTCTCTCTCTCTCTCTCTCTCTCTCTCTCTCTCTCTCTCTCTCTCTTTCTCTCTTTCTGTGTTTCAGCATCACATGCACCTATGTTTTATGCTGGAGCATGGTTCCTGATCCTGTGTGCAGGAATCCTAACGTTCCACATGACTTAACATTTACTTCATTAATTACTAATAATAATTATTATAATACATCTAATCGCTGTTATTCAACATATACAACTTTTTGCAATACTTCTAGTGGAATATATTAATGTATTATCTCACATTTTAATAAATTAATTGATTTTATCATAAACATTATTGTAATATATTTTCTGTAGATGTTTGTAGACCCGATTAAGTCTATAAATCTAATAAAGGTGTGGGGTATAACTAATCATTGTCATGTCATTAACATTACCATTTTTTAATAGTTAATTACATTAATTTAATTTTAATATAAATTTTATTTTCTAAAAATAAAAATATTGTTCCAGTATTCTGTCATTTTTAGGTTTAATAAGGTTTGTTCTTTATATGAAACCTTTGTCCCATTACACATCTAATATTTCCTGTTTACAATTTTTCTTTTCACCTTTATTACTTTTGTTCCATGTTTTCTCCACAATTAATTCCTCCAGTGGTCTTGATTAGTCCCATATTTTGGCTGCATTTTTGTAATCTTTAAGATAATTATTGCTATTTTGGGTCTCTTGTGCATCACAGGTAAGCATTTAAATCTCACTAAAATCTTTATTTTCATTTTATATATTTAACCTCAAAATTATTCCAGGAGAATTATATAATTTATTAACTTTTTAACATTTTATTAAAATTCCTAGGTGTCACATAATAATGAGGAGAGTAATCCTTGTTCCTTATAAATTGTACATTTGTCTCTAATGAGCATGCCAGTGGTGACTGGTGCAAGAAATATCTCCCTGAGATGAACACAGAAAAGTCTTGATGTATACCTACCTCTTACCCTGAATGATGGTGGGCCCAGTTGAGCAAACCTTGAGAGAAACTAGACTCAAAAGGGAACCCACCTTTATCTGGGTGGCACCTAATGCACCATTTATTATAGTTTTATCATTGTTAAAGTTTACTATTCAGTAAACTGTTCACTAATGGCTGTTATATGCAGAACTATTTCTAGTTTAATTACGCCTTTTATGTACCCAATAGCTCTAAACTTGACTATAACATTCAAATAGGCAAAACAATTCTCGAAATTGAGTACATAAAAGGCGTAATTAAACTAGAAAGGATTTCAAATGAGAAACCTAATCCTATGATTAGTTCAAGTAAGAGGTTAAAACATTGAAAATAAATAAGTTCCAGCTGAAATCCAAATTAGCAAGAAAAAAATAATAAATAGATAAAAAAAAAAAGAGTATCACTATTAACATAAATACAAAAGAGAAATGAATATATCAAATCAAATATATAAATTTTTATTTGTCACATACACATACATACAGTGTACGGCATGCAGTGAAATGCTTTTAATGACGGTTCGGCATGAGGGAATAGGATGGGGAAAAAAATGTGATGTGCAAGTCCAGAGCTAGAGTGACAGTCCAAAGATTAAAGTGTTGTAGTGTTCTTCACCAGGGTGTTAGTGTGACAGGACCAAGACAGGTCCTGTGTGATGTGAACACCTAAGTACCGGAAACTGTCCACGCTCTCCACTGGGGTCCCGTTGATGTTTAGAAGTTGGTATGACCGTTCCTGCTTCGTGCTGAAGTCCACTATCAAGTCAAGTCAAGTCAAGTTTATTTCTATAGCGCTTTTCACAACAGACATTGTCTCAAAGCAGCTTTACATAAATCAACAGTCAAGGTGAATGGTGTGCATTTATCCCTGATGAGCAAGCCGTGGCGACTGTGGCAAGGAAAAACTCCCTTAGATGTTATGAGGAAGAAACCTTGAGAGGAACCAGACTCAAAAGGGGAACCCATCCTCATTTGGGTGACATCAAGAGTTTGATCATACATTTTTCAACAATAAAGAACACTGGAGAGTGAGAACGCCTACTATCAACTATCAACTCCTTAGTCTTGCTGATGTTCAGGAGAAGGTTGTTCTCCTGTCACCATCTCTCCAGGTTTTTAACCTCCTGTTGGTAGTCCATCTTGTCGTTTTTGGAGATCAACAACAACAGTGTTGTCAGCAAACTTGATGATGGTTGTGGAGTTAGAAGTGGCCACACAGTCATATGTGTACAGTGAGTACAGGGGCTCAGAACACAACCCTGGGAAACTCCAGTGCTAAGGGTGAGGGTGGATGAAGTGTGTTTTCCCACCTGTACGGCTTGTGGTCTGTCTGTCTGTCAGGAAGTTAGAGGTCCATTAAAACAGTGGCAGGCTGAGTCCCAGGACCTCCAATTTAGAGGTGAGTGTGGAGGGAATTATGGTATTAAACGCTGAACTGTAGTCCACAAACAGCATCTTTGTATAATTCTTATTTCTGTAGTCCAGGTGGCTCGTTGTACCACCTTCTCTCAGAATGAGAGGTAAGTACACGTCAAGGCTCTTCTCTGTTCTGGCACCGAGGTGGTGGAATGAACTTCCCCTAGATGTCTGTACAGCAGAGTCCCTGATTATCTTTAAGCGACGACTGAAGACCTACCTCTTCCTGAAATACCTAAATTAGCACTTTCCAAGTTTGTAGAATTCAAGTTATATTTATATTGAGTTTGTAATCTTGCATACCAGTGTAGATTTATTCATTACAAGAGCTAAATGCCGCAAATGTAAATGTAAATGTTGTAGTGTGGAGGAGATGAGCAATGGCGTCCTCAGTAGAATGGTTCGGGCGGTAAGCGAACGGTAGAGGGTCCAGTGTGTCTGGTAGTGATGCAGTGATGAAGTCTCTGACCAGTCTCTCGAAGAACTTCATCACTACTGAGGTCAAGGCTACAGGGCAATAGTCATTGAGGCAGGCAAGCTGGGGTTTCTTCGGGACAGGAACAATGGTGGACTGTGGTGGACTGAAAGCTAGTTTGTTTGATTTCATTTGCATTCTTTAGAGACTAAGTGATTTGAGTTTATCGATTTTTTTGTTTCTTAATTTTTGTGCTTTTGCAAGAAGAAATGTTTGCTTCTGATCACCATCACTGTACCCCACAACATTGTATATCTGCTTCAAATGGGCATTCGGTGCAACCCAGATGAGGATGGGTTCCCTCTTGAGTCTGGTTCCTCTCAAGGTTTCTTCCTTATGCCATCTCGGGGAGTTTTTCCTTGCCACAGTTGCTCATCAGGGACAAAGACAAACATATTTACATTCAATCACCACATTATCTGTGTAAAGCTGCTTTGAGACAATGTTCATTGTTAAAAGCGCTATACAAATAAAAATGAATTGAATTGAATTGAATTAATACTTCTGCTTGTTAATATTATGATCAGCAGCTATGCTTAGGGTTACACTGACCAAATGTAACCCTATTTCCCTGAGGGAACGAGATGCTGCATCGCAATGCTTTGGGAACGCTTTCGCATTGTCCATGCTTTGAATCACGTATTTAATCTGTCCAACGGAAGGCACAGGGTCACTGTAGGGGGGGTGACATCACAACCAGGAAGCTATATAAAGCACATGGAGCCGGCAGTGTTTCAAGAGGATGCAGCGACTCATTCCCTCAGGGAACTAGGGTTACATACGTTAACCTAGAGACATTCCAATACCACCAGACTAACAGTCCCTGACTAGTGTGTATGGGCACAACTAGGTCGAAGGACAGAGGAGCCAGGAATGGCCACACTCCTGGTTGAGTGCGCTCTGACCCCAAACAGATGACTCATAGGAAGACGTGATGGCGCCAATAACCCACCTGCTGAGAGTCTGCTTATTAGCAGGGAGGCCTCTCCTTGGCGGGCCGTAGCAGACAAGCAGTTGTTCTGACTTGCTCCAGGGACTTGTCCTATGGACGTAAGTGTCCATTGCTCGCACCAGACACAGCTGGCCACTGAGAGGGCCTGTAGATCATCTACTCTCCTCAGTTAGCAGATAGCCATTGGAAACACAGTCTTGACTGTGAGATTTCTCCATGGAGCCTCGGCCAGTGGCTCAAATGGGGGCTTAGATAGAGCCTCCAACACAATGACCAGGTCCCACCCAGGCACTGTAGGTCGCCCGGGGGCCTCTGCCTCCTGGTGTTGCAGAAAAAACGTGAAAAACGAGTCTTTGCCAAGTGATTGCCCCGCCATAGGGGCATGATATGCCATAATGGCAGACATGTAGACTTTGAGGGTGGACGGAGCAAACCCTTTTGAGAACTGTTTCTGAAAGAACTTCGCCACTGGACCAACCAGGCAGTGGACTGGGTCCAATTGGTGCTGAACACACCACACAGTGAACAGACACCATCTTCTGGCACATGACCTCCTCGTAGAGGGAGCTCTGGAATGGAGAATGGTCTCTACCACCTTGGTGGAGAGACCGGACCATCGGAGATGTGCCCCCTCAGAGGCCACATCCACAACCTCCATAATTCTAGGTGGGAGTGGACTATTGCGCACCCTGTTTAGGAGAGGAGATCCCAGGTCTGCAAACAATGATCTGCCCGGCCTCCTTTGGGCCACCAGGAGGAGACGGACTCCAGACTGACCTCCGGTATGCCTAGAGATGGGGCTTGCTGGTGCAATTCTAGTGACCTTGAAGGAGGCGAGTCCTCCTAGTCCACTACGATGCAGGGCGGAGACCAAGGAGGAAACTGGCCATGCCCTAAAACATTTTGCGGCAGAGTTAATGTACCAGGTTCCTGAGAGACCCGGGGCTGGGCTCTATAAAAAGACATAGAGCTACACAACGGCCACTTCCCCAGAACATCCTTCAACCTCTACAACCATGATTTTTCAGCCCCATGATGTTAGCATATAACGCCATTTATGGGACTAAATGGGCGGGCCGAGAAAGGCTTGGCCCAGGACCTGGACACCTCGTGTGCAGGTCGGGGAAGAACGGTAGACCTCAACATAGAGGTTGTGAAGCCAGAAGCAAAAAACGCTCATCAGCCAGCCAAGCTAGATCCAGCTTCATGTGTCACAACCGCCATGAGCTCCTTAATCTCGCTAACCGCTGCCTCCCTCCCCTCCTCTTCGGGGGAAGAGAGGTGGAGCTGCATGCTCTCATCGCAGGGGGAAGAAACCACTGGAAGGCATGCTTTCAAAGCCTTTAAATGGGAGCTGGACTGGGCAAGTGAGGTTTTAAAAAGGGACAAGCCTGTTTCAAAAGCCTCTGTGAGGTCCATTTGTGAACCCCAGGAGCTGGTGCACGGCTCTGCCTCAGCGAGAGTGGGACCAGAACCACAAGGAGTACCCTTCTCAAAGAGTGCCCCCGTGATATGGCCGAGGCAGGGAGAAACACACAACCGGAAAGTATGCTTAGCCTTTCCGATGCCTTATATATTTGGCAAACAATAGGCATAAAATACACACAGAGCTCAATGAACAAACGAAAGCTGGTGCTGGCTTCACTCCATGTGCTTTTTATAGCTTCTTGGTTGTGACATCACCCCGCCGGTGACGCTTCACCTTCCATTGGACAGATTACACGTGATTCCTAGCGTAGACAATGCGGAAGTGTTCCCGAAGCATTGCAACGCAGCTTGAGTTCCTGAAAGGGAATTGGAAAGTTTACTTTTATCTACATGTGGTCCTAGTAAAAGTACTTCCGTCCTATCAGAGTTAAGCAGAAGGAAGATATCAAGAGTGATTAGAGGCCGATAGCAGGTAATTTACCACTTTAACTACCAAGGTTTCTGTGCTATGATGAGTCCTCATCAATGTTATTTCCAAACAGGTGTGAGCATTATACCACAGTGTGAATTTTCTTCTCTAAATCATTTTAATTTTAATGGAAGCTACATCATCTAGAGTGTAACGAAAAGTTGAATTTAGACTTTCCGGAGCCCAATCGAGCTCTGCGGGTTCAGATGATGATCTGATTAATTTTGATAACTCTGGTAGATTTTTGCAAAAATTTTCTGCAGTAGTTGACAATGTACATGTAACACAGTAACGTGTCGAGGTACATTTGCTTTGACAGGAAAATATTTTAAAGGAGGTGCTGTAATGATCTGTGTAGCGAATTTCGCTCGAAAAAAGGGAAATATCCATGAGCAATTATAACGGGTTATAAGTACTCCTAAATATTTTAATTAAGTTGTTAAATTGACAGTAAAGGAATAAACGTTATAATTATAATATTTTATTAATTCTATAAAATACGTATCTCCCCGGCCAAGAAAGACGCGACCCCCCCTTTACTTTATACCGTACAATTAATAGAGCATGTAGTTCAGATCGAATGTTGCAGAAACCTTAAAATGTGAGCGGTACTCAAAGACAATCACTTATGTAAAATACAGTGTTTAATGAATGAGACAAAACACAACATAAAACTAAATACACAAACATACAAAATAAATAAATAATAAAAAAAAAGTACAATTAAAAATAATTATCTAAAAGTTAAAATTAGGAAAAAGGAGGAAGAGAAATGGAAAAGAAGGACAGAGAGAAAGAAAGGAAAGGAATGGTAGGCTTAAACTTAAAAATTCATCAATTTCTAAATGAGAACTCATCAAAAGAATTCAAATTCACCTTAAAATTAAGGGGCTCAAACTTAAACACGCATCTAAATTGGTTGGTAAAACAATTACTTGCATTGGCTTGTTTGCACAAAATTCCAGATGCGGTAGACAAAGGAATCTTTGAAGATTCGGTTAGGAGGGAGTCAGATGTTCTTACAGGTTCTCCTGAAGAGCAGAGCAGGTGTTGTTCTTGAAGATAAAGCTTGCTGGAAGATCTCAAAAAGGATTTGAGATCTCGTCGCGAAGAGTCGCTGCTGGGCTGTTCTATGCGTCCGACTCTCCAGGCCTTTGGGCCCCCGGGCCTTCGGGCCCCGGGCGTCTGAGCATTTCCGATCGAGCCGAGTGAGCGAGCGAGCTTGCTTGACTTGAATGACTGATTAGTTGGGTTCAAGATGTTTTAAAGGACCTGAACCGCACCCATCTTTGGGGGAATGGCCAATGCTATTGCCTGAAATTCTGGAGGGAGAAAATTCCTTTGTTTGTGCGTTTGTGGGCATGGTTTCCGGTTTATACTTGCTTTGGAGAACTTTGAGTTTTATCCAAAGTGTATTAAGACAGTATGGTACATTTCATGATCAAATAAAATGCACCATTGTTTGCAAAATATATCTAGGGTTAGGGTTACGGTTAAATAAGGAACAGATCATTTTGTGATCATTTTGATATTAGACATGGAAAGCAAGGACAGCATTAAAACAGAGTTACGTTACATACCAGTTAACATTTAACATACTATTGACATATCAGTATTTAAGGTATAACTTATGTTAATACAACATCAGATTCTGGTGTATACAATGCACCCTTGTTAGGAAAATAAAAATAAAGAGAAGATAATTTTAAATCAACTTTGACATCAAAAGGAAGAGACAACATTAAGACAGTGGTACATTACTAAAACTTTTAAAGTATAACTATTATTAAGGTAGAGTTAAACACTCGGTTTATTTGAAGGAGAAGATACCTTCAAGATGTATGTTTGTGCCATGTAATGTGGGACATTTTATTTATTATTTAATTAATAAAAAATGCTCCCTTTTGGTGTGTGTGTGTGTGTGTGTGTGTGTGTGCGTCTGTATATGTGTGTGTGTCACAAACGGATGTACTGGGGCCAAGTTTCGAGAGTGAATTGTTTTATGGTTTGAGGGTCCCTGTGAAGTCAACCAAAGAGGCCAGGGGGTTATCTGGCTTTCGGGGTGGTGTGTGTGTGTGTGTGTGTGTGTGTGTGTGTGTGTGTGTGTGTGTGTGTGTGTGTGTGTGTGTGTGTGTTCTGTGTAAGTTATAGAGACTGGCTTGTGTTATCATTTGAATGCTGCTTTTTCCTGCTTTGTGTCTTCCGGGGTGGGGGTATGACACTGTGGTATACAAGCTTTCAATAAAAGTGTAAGCTGTGGTGCTCATCCTTTGATTGAAAAGCAGATATCAAGAGTTAAAAGGAATGCCTGGGACATGCAATCTAAATGACCTGTGCCAGACATTACATTTGTAATAAATTAAGATTGTGGAATTATGACTATATTTTAATATTTAATCTAAATTTTAGTATCAAATCAAAGTGTCTGTGGATATGTATGGCTTGTTTCTGGAAGCTACATATGTCATATTGGTTTAACCCCTTAGCCTTCAGTGCCATATCCCATTGTTTGGAGGTGTTAACCTGCCACAGATTTTGAAAATGCCCTACCTAATTTTAAATGTTAACAGTACCTGGTAAAAATAAGCCTCCAGACGGTTAATATAAATCCAAATATTTTACAAGTAACCATGTAGACAGCAGTGTAACTATAGCAGACAATCAATTACAAAGCTTCACTCCTATTCATAAGAATGACTTAATTTAATTAATTTCCTCATCAAAATCATCAACCTGCATTCTCGATCTCTTGCCTACAAGTTTCTTTGAACAGATAACTCCAGAGGTAATTGAACCTGTTTTAAAAATAATTAACTCTTCAATTAGCACTGGTTATGTACCAAAATCCTTCAAACTGGCAGTTATCCACCCCCTAATTAAGAAACCTGACCTTGACCCATGTCAGCTGTCCAACTACAGACCATTTTAGTTATGCTGCCATAGCGAGTCTTGCCGGAGTCCAAACTGCACAGACATTAACTTTCATACAACAATAAGGACACTTAATAATCCATATCCTTCTCTTCCTGTCACCCTCTTCTCTCTCTCTCTCTCTCTCTCTCTCTCTCTCTCTCTCTCTCTCTCTCTCTCTCTTTCTCTCGGTCGAGTTAAACTTGTTTCTGAGGCTCCAGTGACCATTGTTCCTGCCCCTCTCCCCTCCGTGGATCTTCCCACTTTGTCCAGGCCTGTCTCTGGATAGTGTTCTCTTCGACTGGAGGCCACTCTGTGCAGCTTGGGACGGTTTGTCATCAACGCCTTGGGTGGTTCCATGAAAATCCGGAGTAAGAACGGGCGCTTTGAGGATAGGTTGGACTGTAGTTAATGTCAACAGTCTCCTACACTGACTCAGGACTACAGTTTGCTTCTGATCACCATCACTGTACCCCGCAAAATTGTATATCTGCTTCAAATGGACATTCGGTGTAACCCAGATGAGGATGGGTTCCCTCTTGAGTCTGGTTCCTCTCAAGGTTTCTTCCTTATGCCATCTCGGGGAGTTTTTCCTTGCCACAGTTGCTCATCAAGGACAAACTTACTTACAAAGAACATATTTACTTTTAATCACCACATTATTTGTGTAAAGCTGCTTTGAGACAATGTTCATTGTTAAAAGCGCTATACAAATAAAAATGAATTGAATTGAATTAAACAATTCAAATATATTGAGAAAGGATACACTATAAGCTTTACTGTCCTTTATTAAAAGTTGATATTGCTTAAAACTCCGGAGTCTCCCGCTCTTACTCATGGAATTTCATGGAACCACCGAAGGCGTTAATGGGAACCTCAGGAGCATGTTTAACTCGACCAAGAGAGAAAGAGAGAGAGAGAGAGAGAGAGAGAATTGGGGTGACAGGAAGGATATGGATTATTATGTGTCCTTATTGTTGTATGAAAGTTAATGTCACTGTGCAGTTTGGACTCTGGCAAGATTCGCTATGCCAGCAAAGGATTTTATGGGATGAGAGACGACCCCCCCACACCACCGTCTACAAACCTGAGTGAACATGTGAGAGTGAGGGGACGACAGCATACAAAATATCCCAGTTCACCAAACACTCCATATCCATGATCCCTCCAGATCTGCTTCTTTACTTAAGAAAAATGTACTGATAAAAGACTTGACTAAATAAATAAGTTTTCAACCTCAACTTGAACACTGAGACTGTGTCTGAGTCCCGAACACTGATTGGAAGGTTGTTCCATAACTGTGGGGCTTTATAAGAGAAATATCTGCCCCCTGCTGTAGTCTTCATTATAATAGGTACCAACAAATAGCCTGCACCTTTTGATCTAAGTAGGCATGGAGGATCATAGTGGTACAGAAGTTCACTCAGATACTGCGGTGTAAGAACGTTAAATGCTTTATATGTCAGTAGTAGTATTTTATAATCAGTGTGAGATGTAATTGGGAGCAGTGTAGATGATTAAAACAGGAGTGATGTGGTCATATCTTCTAGATCTAGTGAGGACTCTTGCTGCTGCATTCTGAACTAACTGAAGCTTATTTATGCACTTACTCCAACACCCAGACAGTAAAGCATTACAGTAGTCTAATCTAGATGTTACAGAAGCATCAACTAGTTTTTCTGCATCATGTAATGACATCATATATCTAATTTTAGCAATATTTCTGAGGTGAAAGAAGGTGATCCTGGTGATATTATTACGTGAGCCTCAAAGGAAAGACTCGGGTTAATAATCACACCAAGGCCTTTGACTGCAGTATACGCTGAAACAGAAACACCATTCAGAGATTCAACATAATCGGAAAATTTGCTTCTAGCTGCATATGGTCCTAGTAAAAGTACTTCTGTCTTTTCTGAGTTGAACAGAAGAAAGTTATCAAGCATCCAGTTTTTAATGTTCTTTACACACTCCTTAACATTGTTAAGCTGATCTCTCTTATCTGGCTTTGCTGAAATATACAGCTGTGTATCATCAGCATAGCAATGGACGCGAATACCATGTTTATGAATAATTTCACGCAGAGGCAGCACATATAGAGAGAAAAGAGAGTGTGGAAAACCCACCATTTACATCAACAAACTGATCGCGATCAGTCAAATAAGAACTGAGCCAGGAGAGAGCTGTTTCCTTTATTCCAACAACGTTCTCAAGTCCAGCAAGCAGTATAGTATGAGCAATGGTGTCATTTACCACCCTAACTAGCAACGTCTCTGTGCTATAATGAGGCCTAAATCCTGACTGATACATTTTAAAAATGTTATTTCTCAGTAGATGTGAGTAGAACTGCTGTGCTACAACCTTCTCTACTTTTCCTGCTTCTTTGGACTTTGTTCACAGTCGCATCTGGAAACTTTGTTCACAGCCACAGTCCTATTGTTTACACCAGGGATCGGCTGTTAGCATTCCAAAACACGCCGATGCTACTCGAAGAAAAAACGGATATTCCCCATGAGCTAAGAAGGAGAAGACGGGGAAACCGTGCTGGAGCTATGTGTCGGACTAAAAAGAGACGTTACAGACCAACTCTCCCGTCCATCGTCATGGGAAATGTAAGATCTTTACCCAACAAGATGGACGAGCTAGCGGCTCTTACCCGGCATCAAAGGGAATTCCAGGAATGTAGCATCATGCTGTTCACAGAGTCATGGCTAACCAAGCTAAAACCGGATACAACCATGGCTCTGAATGGATTTGCTTTACTGCACGCAGACAGAACGATGGAGAGTGGTAAGCGAAGGGGAGGAGGACTGGCAGTGTTTGTGAATTATAGATGGTGTAAAACTGGCCACATCACTATTAAAGAGCAGATCTGCTGTAAAGACAATAAGCTGTTAGCCGCTAGCATGAGGCCGTACTATCTGCTGGGGGAATTCTCGCACGTTATCGCGATAGCTGCGTATATTCCCCCCTCTGCTGACGGTGAATTGGCATGCGATGTCCTGCATTCTGTTGTTAACAGACTGTTAACACAGAGCCCAAATGCTCTTCTCATTATCTCTGGAGATTTTAATCATGCCCCTCCATCCTCCACTATGCCCACATTCACACAGTATGTTTCATGCCACACCAAAGACAATAAAACACTGGATTTATTCTATACAAACTCAAAGGAGGCTTATACATCAGCACCCCTCCCCCCCTTGGGAAGATCGAATCACAACCTGGTTCATCTCCTACCTGTGTACAAACCCCTTGTATGCAGGCAACCAGCTATCTCCCGCACAGTGACAACATGGTCTGATGAGACCAGTGAGGCTCTGAAAGACTGTTTAGAAACAACTATGTGGGAAGAATTGTGCAATCCACATGGGGAGGATATTGACAGTTTAACAGACTGTATTACTGACTACATCAACTTCTGTGTGGAGAATACTGTACCCACCAGGACTGTACAGTGTTTTCCCAACAACAAACCGTGGATCAACCCTGATATAAAGACTCTCCTTAAAGAGAAGAAGAGGGTGTTTAAATCAGGAAACAAGGAAAAGCTGAAAACTGTCCAGAGAAAATTGAGAAAGAAGTAGGAAAATCATGCTACAGGAGAAAGATGGAGGATCAGCGGTGTGTGGAAGGGGCTCAAAACCATCACTGGTCATAAGGAGCCCAGCTTTCAGGCTAAGGGTAACCAGAAGTGGGTGAATGATCTTAATCTATTCTTTAACAGATTCTATCAGCTACCCTCCCCTGCCCCCATCCAGTCCCCCCTGTTGCAATTCCCCCTCTCTGCTTACACAGCAAGCAGCTGCAGCCCCACCTCTCTCTGTACTGCTATCAGCTCACAGTCAATACACAACACACCTAACTCCCCCCCCCCCTTTCTCCCTGCTGCTATTAGACTTTACAATCAAAGCTGCTCCCAGTAAAACCAGTCACCAAAATACAACAGCGTTATTACTTTTTAGCTGTGCAATAACATTACCTGTGTGCAAAATGACCTGCAATATGTGCAATATTACCTGCAATATGTGCAATACCACCTGTGTGAAATACTACCTGCAATGCATACTTTTTTTCTTCCATTATTTTATTAACACATTGTACTGTGTATATGTAACAGGTATAGAAAGTGTTCTGTTAAAACATGTGTATTGATTATTATAATTCTCACAAAATGGTTTTTCATATATCTGGTGTACCTGCCTGAATGAGCACCTTTCCCCTTTAATTGCTGTGATGTCATCATGAGCCTACATAATTTCCTGTTTTGTCTCCTCCTCTTCCTCTTGGCTTTGTTAATGCATGGAAGAGGTGGGTTATTTTTGGCTCCTGCTAATCCTCATTAATCTTTATTTTAATTGTTGCTTTTATGTCTATATCTTTATTGCAAATTATGTGTATTATGTTACTTTACTTACCTGTGTGGTTATTTTTGTCATTTTGCCCAATTTAAGTTATATTTGTGTCTTTGACCGATGTGGAGATGAAAAGCACATGGTAATTAAATCTACATCACATTTGTTTTATAGAGCAAAATAAGGGTGATTGTACTCAGAGGCTGCTTTTATTTCTTTTACATCAGATAAAAGCCAGTGAAACCGCCGCCTGTTGTCCCATGTCTGTCTCCACTACACTACACAACGCAGAAAAGTGATTTTGTAACCGGTTGCGCAAGCCACCGGTTACATATATACTGTATATTATAGTATGTGTATATTCTTTTTATATATTTGCATTTATTTTTATTTATTTCCTTTGCTGCTGTAACAAAGAAATTTCCCCACTGTGGGACGAATAAAGGGATATAAGATAAGATAAGATAAGATAGGATAAGGGAAGAGAAGATAAGATAAACATTTATTCGTCTCACAGTGGGGAAATTTCTTTGTTACAGCAGCATAAAAAAAAAATAATAAATGCAAATATATAAAAGAATAGACAAATAGACATACTATAGTATACAAGTAAATACACAACACAATGTATAAATACAAATGAGGAAAAAGTACATACTGCAGGTAGTATTGCACACAGGTGGTATTGCAATTATTGCAGGTAATATTGCACGAATTGCAGGTAATATTGCACACGGGTAGTATTATTACACAGTAAAACAGTAATAACACTAACTATTACACCATTGAACAGTAATAACAGTGTGTATTATGGTTAATGGTTCACTGGGAGCAGTTTGATTGTAAATTCTAATAGCAGCAGGGAGAAAAAACCTTCTGTATCGCTCCTTCAGACACTTAAGATACGAGGTAACTGTTTCATACAGGGGGTGAGAAGCGTTCTGCATTAATGATGATAGTTTTGCTACCATCCTCATTTCTCCCACCTTCTGTACAGTGTCCAGGAGAAATCCCCAGGACTGAGCTGGCCTTCCTGATCAGCTTGTCCAGTCTCTTCCTGTCTGCACTAGAGATGCTGCTACCCCAGCAGACCACACCATAGAATATGGCTGATGCCACAACAGAGTCAAAAAAGGTCTTCAGTAGCTCTCCCTGCACTCCAAAAGACCTTAGTCTCCTCAGCCATATTCATATTCTCAGCAAGAATCTGCTTTGCCCTTTCTTATAGATTGCCTCAGTGTTGTCTGTCCAGTCCAGTTTGTTGTTTAGGTGAACACCCAGGTATTTGTAAGAGTCCACTCTCACAATGTCCTTTCCCTGAATGTTTACCAATGGAAATTATGAAGTGTGTTTGTGCCTACGCAAATCCACCACCAGTTCTTCGGTTTTCCCCGCATTTATCTGGAGGCAGCTTCACCACCGGCATGCCAAGTGGAAGCGCATCAAAGCATGGAACGTGAACAGCCGCTCCGACGAGCCCGTGCGCAATCCAAAGATTGTAGTTCCCATCCCAGTGCACGTGAACCGCTTCGCCATCAGGAGTCATCACCAGCAGATGGCTGACGGGAGCTAAGGACTTTAGCTAACTGCGTGCTAATATGGATGCCTAGCTGGTTAGTTGTGTGGCTTTACCTGGAAAATTGTCAGTTCATAGCATTGAAGTAAGTGCATGCCACTCTGGAATAAGGTCTTTTCGTTAGCATTTTGACTTTTTCTGTTCTCTATTGAACTATGGATATACTCAAACTATTTTGCATTCTCTCCGCAATTTTTTCACGTCTCTCAGTTCCTTGCGTTACTTCATATGCAATCAAACAAAATGGCCTTGCTTATTTAGGCAGTAAAACAGACAAAGTCTATTCAAATGATAGAGACTCTGCATCTTTAATGATATTACAGACCTTGGGTTAATGCCTGACAGATTTTCCATCACTCCGGCTCTGCTGTCATGTTTTATTATGAGAAAGCTCATTAATATTATTGCATTACCCAATAAACTGCATACAACTGAATTGTCAAAACAACATTACTGTAGTACCTATTACTGGTTATGATATCTGGTAATGTTCATGTCCACCCTGGCCCAGATGTTGTGTTTACAAACGCCCCACATATGTACCTATCGGGTGTTTTTTGCAATAATCTCAGCGACCACTGTTTCATTGCCTGTGTTAGAAAACAACTTTCTGTCAAACAGCCTGTCGCAATCACTACTAAACGTATTCTGAAGAATTTTGATACTCAAGCCTTCTTACATGATTTGAATCATGTAAGTTTGTATAGAGTCAGTCTGATTCCTACAGTGAATGATGCATGGTTGTTGTTTAAAGATCTTTTAACTGCTGTGATCAACAAACATGCCCCAATCAAAAAGATGCATATTAAAAAACCGCAACAGCTCGTGGATTAATCGTCATCTAGTGGTTCTGCTTCAGCAAAAAAATACAGCCTGGCGCAGAGCATGAAGACACATTCTGTTAAAGACAACATTTTATTTAGTGAAATCAGGAACAAGGCCACACATGCGGTGAAGGAGGCTAAAGTTCAATTCAATTCAATTAATTTTTATTTGTATAGCGCTTTTAACAATGAACATTGTCTCAAAGCAGCTTTACACAGACAATGCGGTGATTAAAAATGAATATGTTCTTTATGAGTAAGTTTGTCCCTGATGAGCAAGCCGGTGGCGACTGTGGCAAGGAAAAACTCCCCAAAGCAGTTTTTTTTTTTAAACGGCTGACACTTTGTGGTGCGAATCCAAAAGCATTTTGGAATACGGTAAAAAAACACTCGGGTAAAGAGAGGGGCGGAGCTGTCAACTGTGGCCGTAAGGTCTCCGGTGCCTTTCAAAGCGGCAATCCCCGAACCCGGCGGTGGAAACCGGAAGTATGGGATGCCGTCAAGCTGAAGAAGGAGTCCTATCGGGCCTGGTTGGCTTGTGGGACTCCTGAGGCAGCTGACGGGTACCGGCAGGCCAAGCGAACTGCAGCCCGGGTGGTTGTCGAGGCAAAAACTCGGGCCTGGGAGGGATCACACTTCTCAGCCTACCTGGGAAAGTCTATGCCAGGGTACTGGAGAGGAGAATACGGCCGATAGTAGAACCTCGGATTAAGGAGGAACAGTGTGGTTTTCGTCCAGGCCGTGGAACACTGGACCAGCTCTATACCCTCTACAGGGTGCTGGAGGGTTCATGGGAGTTTGCCCAACCAGTTTACGTGTTTTGTGGATTTGGAAAAGGCATTCGACTGTGTCCCTCGCGGTGGCCTGTGGAGGGTGCTCTGGGAGTACGGGTTCCAGGGCCCTTTACTAAGGGCTGTCCGGTCCCTGTTCGACCAAAGCAGGAGCTTGGTTCGCATTGCCGGCAGTAAGTCAGACTTGTTCCCGGTGCATGTTGGACTCCGGCAGGGCTGCCCTTTGTCACCGGTTCTGTTCATAATTTTTATGGACAGAATTTCTAGGCGCAGCCAGGGGCCGGAGGGTGTCCGGTTTGGTGACAAAACGATTTCGTCTCTGCTCTTTGCAGATGATGTTGTCGTGTTGGCTTCATCAGACCAGGACCTTCAGCATGCACTGGGACGGTTTGCAGCCGAGTGTGAAGCGGCTGGGATGAAAATCAGCACCTCCAAATCCGAGGCCATGGTCCTCAGTCGGAAAATGGAATGGGAAACGAGCATAAAAGATGTTTCGTCTGACAGAGCATTCACCATTGTAGAAGATGGTGTTCTGTAGGCCATGATTGTTCTTAGTCCCTGCCACAGGCTCCTAGATCCACCATGTTGGAACTGTGACTCTAGTTTCCTCCAGTAGCGCCACTTTGCATCCTTCACCACATTGCAAACACTGTAGAACGCAGCCTTGTAATCGTCCATATCCCCGGTGGTGAGCCCTGTGTTGGAGGCAGCGGAGCGGGATCTCAGAGCGTCGCGGATGGTTTTGTCCACCCACGGCTTCTAGTTGGGAAACGTTCTGATGGTGTTTTTATGCACCGTATCATCCGCTAGTTCAATTCAATTCAATTCATTTTTATTTGTATAGCGCTTTTAACAATGAACATTGTCTCAAAGCAGCTTTACACAGAAAATGTGGTGATTAAACATATATATGTCCTTTGTAAGTATGTTTGTCCCTGATGAGCAACTGTGGCAAGGAAAAACTCCCGGAGATGGCATAAAGAAGAAACCTTGAGAGGAACCAGACTCAAGAGGAAACCCATCCTCATCTGGGTTGCACCAAATTTCCATTTGAAGCAGATATACAATGTTGCGGGGTACAGTGATGATGATGATCAGAAGCAAACTGTATTCCTGAGTCAGTGTAGCAGACTGTTGACATTAACTACAGTCCAATCCATCCTCAAAGCACCTGTTCTACTCCAGAATTACATGGAACCACCCAAGGTGTTGATGAGAGACCGTCCCAAGCTGCACAGAAGTGTGAAGATCCACGGAGGGGAGAGGGGCAGGAACAGTGGTCACTGAAGCCTCAGGAGCATGTTTAACTCGACCGAGAGAGAGAGAGAGAGAGAGAGAGAGAGAGAGTGACGGGAAGAGAAGGATATGGATTATTAAGTGTCCCTATTGTTGTATAAAAGTTAATGTCACTGTGCAGTTTGGACTCCGGCAAGACTCGCTATGGCAGCATAACTAAAAGGGAGAACCAGAAGGTAACACAGACATGAGGGATCTCTGGGATAAGAGACGACCCACCACACGACCGTCAACAAACCCGAGTAAACGTGTGAATGTGAGGGGACGACAGCATACAAATATACCAGTTCACCAAACACTCTATATCCATGCTCCCTCCAGATCTGAGCCTTAACCTAAGAAAAATCTACTGATAAAAGGCTTGACTAAATAAATACGTTTTTAACCTCGACTTGAACACTGAGACTGTGTCTAAGTCCCGAACACTGGTTGGAAGGCTGTTCCATAACTGTGGGGCTTTATAAGAGAAAGATCTGCCCCCTGCTGTAGTCTTCATTATTTGAGGAACCAACAGATAGCCAGCACCTTTTGATCTAAGTAGGTGTGGAGGATCATGCTGGTACAGAAGTTTACTCAGATACTGCGGTGTTAGACCATTAAGTGCTTTATACGTCAGTAGTAGTATTTTATAATCAATGCGAGATTTAATTGGGAGCCAGTGTAGACTGATTAAAACAGGGGTGATGTGGTCATATTTCCTAGATCTAGTGAGGACTCTTGCTGCTGCATTCTGAACTAACTGAAGCTTATTTATGCACTTACTCGCACACCCAGACAGTAAAGCGTTACAGTAGTCTAATCTAGATGTAACAAAAGCATGAACTAGTTTTTCTGCATCCTGTAACGACATCATATTTCTAATTTTAGCAATATTTCTAAGGTGAAAGAAGGCGATCCTGGTGATATTATACACGTGAGACTCAAAGGAAAGACTCGGGTCAATAATCACACCAATGTCTTTGACAGCCGTACACGCTGAATCAGAAACACCATCCAACACCATGCTACGTAATCGGAAAGTTTACTTCTAGCTGCATGTGGTCCTAGTAAAAGTACTTCCGTCTTATCTGAGTTGAGCAGAAGAAAGTTATTAAGCATCCACTGTCTAATGTCCTTTACACACTTCTCAACATTGTTAAGCTGATCTCGCTCATCTGGCTTTGCTGAAATTTACAGCTGTGTGTCATCAGCATAGCAATGGAAGCGAATCCCATGTTTATGAATGATTTCACCAAGAGGCAGCATATATAAAGAGAAAAGCAGTGGGCCTAAGACAGATCCTCGAGGAACACCAAACTTTACCTCATAGAGTGTGGAGAACTCACCATTTACATCAACAAACTGATAGCGATCAGTCAAATAAGACCTGAGCCAAGAGAGAGCTGGTACCTTTATTCCAACAACGTTCTCAAGTCTAGCAAGCAGGAGATGATGATCAATGGTGTCAAAAGCTGCACTAAGGTTGAGCAAAAAGCTAGTGTCCGGATGAATCCCACAACTGCTTCCATAAACATGTTGACGTCCTCAGAGCTGCGCCTTAACATGTCTCAGTCTGTGTCATCCAAGGCATCCTGCAGAGCGGCCACTGATTGGTCAGTCCAGCACGTGGATTGCACCAGTCAGTTCATGCAGTTCTTATCTTAACCAAAGATTTTCTTGAACGACTCCTTTAACCTCATTGAACTTAACACCGCACTCACTTGCTGTCTTTCCAATATCGAAGTTCTGTTGCACTGAAAGTACTGCTTTCTCATCTTTGCTTTCATCAGCCTCTATGTCAGCAAGAATTCCAGCTCTGTAGTCATCATTAGTCTCAAAGACCTTTCCTTGCAGCAAGTGAAAGTATATTGAACTCTTCCCTGAGCTCCTTTTCCACTAGTCCATTAGCTTCCCTCCTGAGGAAGTTAACTTGTCTAGTAAAACCAATTTTAGCAGAAGTCCTTCCTTTTTAAGCTGCTCAATTGGTTTCCCCACTGCTTCTTCAGCCATCTTTAATTCGTCCACTCGACACTCCAACATCACCAATTTCTGTTGCTTTTACACCGTCTGTGCTTATCTATTCAACACTTCCAAAGATGTGAAGACCGCTGGTTTAATTGTAGATTACAAGATATGTGTCTGTGGTTGACTGTCCTTTTTTTCGAGTTAGAGGAAGTATTGACATGCAAAATCTAAGATAACTTGACAGTTGATAACCACTGGGCAGCTGCTGAATCTAAGATAACCACTGGACAGCTGCTGAATCTAAGAAAACTTGACAGTTGATAACCACTGGACAGCTGCTGAATCTAAGATAACTTGACAGTTGATAACCACTGGACAGCTGCAGCCAGTTTTCCAAAAGATGAACTTCAATCACATTAAACAATGCTGGATGATGAACCTGAGTTAATCACTTAAGTTGTCCAACAAGCAACACATTCAGCGTCAAAGTTTATCTTAGTTTAGCTTAGCTTAATTCCATCCAACTTCATTTAGCTTAGCTTAGGTTAGCTTAAGTTATTTTAGCTTGGGTTAGCTTAGCTTAGATTGAGTTATGTTAGGTTAGCTTGGGTTAGCTTATGTTAGCTTAGCTTTGATTAGGTTAGCTTCGGTTAGGTTAGGTTGAAAACAGAAAGATATACATAATTACAAACAAATCTCATCCTGTGCATTAACACAAATATACCCAATCCGTACACTTTAAATACACAGACATGATGATACATAATCTGTACACTTTAAATACACAGACATGATTATATGAATTACCAAACAGTAACAATTCAAACAGTCTTCCTAGCACACAAATTGCATCAAACTTTTTCCAAAGCACCTCCATCCTACCATTAGGGTCCTGAGTTGACCGATCGTTAACATGCTTTCCGGTTCACAATGTCCTCATCCTCCCGTAACTCTTTAGTCAAGGTAATTTTTTTAATGAATGGCTTTACCGCTTTCTGTGCATGCTCGCATCACAAGCTCACCAACCTTCTGGTGCAACTTCTGCTTTTTCCGGTGCTCTTCGTGGCTTTCCGTAAACCGTTTCCTCAAATGTCATCAGTTCAGCATTCAGGATTCCCGTTTTCTTTTCAGGCAACCAAAATAACGTTTAAACATACTTTAAATTGTCCTTTTAACTCCACATTGTGAACTCCCTCTGAACCGGAGCTTCCTGTTTTAGCCTTTGTTTGTAAACAGGCATGAGGAAGATGGCAGCATGGTCCGATTTCCCAAATGATGGACGTGATTGTACCTTGTAGCTGTTCTTGAATGGTGTGTAACAGTGGTCCAGTGTCCTTTCGCCCCTGGTGGGGCAGGTGATGTGCTGATGAAAGTTCGGTAGTGCGCGCTTAAGTTTGGCACTGTTGAAATCTCCTACCACAATGAGTGCAGCATCCCGATGCTGCGTTTGGTGAAGTGTTAGTGTCTCATGTAAATCCCATACTGCAGTGTCCGTGTCCGCTTGAGGTGGGATATAAACGGCACTGACTATGACCGAGCTGAATTCCCGAGGTAGATAAAAGAGCCGACATTTGATGGTCAGTAGTTTCAGATTTGGTGTGCAAGAGTGTGAAAGGGGAACGATGCTCGCGCTGTCGCACAAGTGGTTGTTTACCATCAGACACACTCCACCTCCTCTTGACTTCTCCGACACCAGTGTTCTGTCCATGAGGTAAACCGAGAAAAACTCGGCCGGCTGGATGACGTGGTCTGGGACCGCTGAGTTCAGCCATGTCTCGGTGAAGCAGAGAAGGTTGCAGTCTCGAATGTCCCTCTGGAACTTGACCCTTGCCCTGAGGTCGTCGAGCTTGTTTCCAGATACTTGATGTTGGCTAACAGGATACTAAATAAGGGAGCATGGTGTGCGAGTTCCCTCAGCCTGTTCCTGACGCCGGCTCCTTTCCCTTGCGGACGCCGGTACAGGCCGCATCCTTTGTTCTCCCTCGGGATCTCGCTCAGCCAGCATGGGTCCGGGTTTAAGAACCATGAAAGGTGAGTGCATTGTACACCAATAGATATGAGTGTCTCTGTCATATCTAATGATGTCCATCTTGTGTAGCTGGAATGGTAACTAAGTAAATCTTCTTCTTCTTGCTGCTTCCATTAGGGGTCGCCACAGCGGATCATCTGTTTCTAGGGAGGAAATGTCCTAGACCTGGTTTTCACCCGCCCTACTCCAGCTACAGACATGACTGCCACTCCACTTCCAATCTCTGATCATCACCTGGTTTCCTTTTTAATCACTCTTCCTATTCAACTTAAAAAGTATTTACATGTCTCTCTTATCCTTTCTAACCTTAATTCTATCTCTCCCTCCTCTGTAGCTTCCTGTACTCTTTCATCTCTTCCTGACCCTGACTCCTTTTCCTCTCTACCCTTAGATGTTGCTACGGACTCCTTCCTCTCATCTCTTTCCTCAACCATGGACCTCCTTTGCCCCTTGACTACAAAACCTAAGAAGACTTCTTGTCCCACACCGTGGCTGTCAGAAGTTTTGCGCAGCAATCAATGAGAGCTCAGATCTGCAGAGAGGAAGTGAAAAAAATCACAACTCGATGTAGACCTCGCATCTTACCGCGCACTCCTGACTACATTTTCATTCGAGGTGACATCTGCCAAAACTGCCTTCTACAAGGAAAAGCTTGAGGCCTCTGCACATGATCCTTGTAAGCTTCACAACATCTTCCCCCTAACTACTCTACCCCCCTGCTATACCTGCTCCATCCTCCCTGACTGCTAATGACTTTGCCTTCTTCTATGATAAGAAGATTAAGAAAATCTGCCAGATCTTCACTTCCTACCCAACAACGACTACACAACACAGCCGACAATCCACTACGTCTCTGTCAAGCTTCTCAACTTTAACAGAAGATGAGATACTGCAAGTCATCCAATCTTGCAATCCCACCACCTGTCCTCTGGATCCAATCCCTTCAACTATGTTTCAGACCATCACACAAGATCTCCTGCCCTTCATCTCCACAATCATCAATGGGTCATCTGGCAACGAACCAACTACCTTCAAGCAAGCAAGGGTCATTCCCATCTTAAAGAAACCTGCTTTGGATCCATCAGACATCAACAATTACAGACCAGTATCACTTCTCTCCTTTTTTTCTAAATCTCTGTAACGCAACCTCCATGATCCTAATCAGTCTGGGTTCAAAACAGCACATTCCACAGAGACAGCACTTTTGGCTGTTTCTGAGAAACTGCATGCTGCTCGGTCAGCCAAGGTGTCATCTGTGCTTTCAGCACCATTTGACACAGTCAACCACAAGACACTTTTGTCAAACCTCAAGAGCCTTGGTATCTGCGGAACAGCATGGGAATGGTTTGCTTCCTACCTGGAAGATCGCTCATACCAGGTAACATGGAGGGGATCCACATCTGCCCCGGGCAGACTCACCACTGGTGTCCCACAAGGCTCAATACTTGGTCCCCTCTTTTTCTCCCTCTATACCCACTCCATTGGTGAAGTCATATCCTCACATGGGTTTTGTTATTAAAGCTATGCAGATGACACTCAAATAATCTTTTCTTTCCCTCCATCAGATACCACAGCTTCCGCTCGGATATCAGCATGCTTGACAGACATATCTTCATGGATGAGTGCTCATCAGCTAAAACTCAACCCCAGCAAAACAGAACTGCTGGTCATCCCAGGTGATTCATCTCCAGGTCAAGATCTCCAAATAACACTTCATAACTCTCTGCTCTCCCTTTCAGCCACTGCTCATAACCTTGGGGTAACTATAGACAATGAACTGTCCTTCTTCCCACATGTTGCTAATGATGCTCGTTCTTGTTGATTTCTTCTATATAACATTTCTGTCCATACAGGCTGGCCAGGTGCTTGTTCAGTCTCCTGTCATTTCAAGACTTGACTACTGCAACTCTCTGCTGGCAGGTCTTCCCCTGAACGCTATTCGTCCACTGCAAATGATCCACGACTGCACGACTTGTGTTCAATCAGCTCAAGTTCTCCCACACCACCCCACTGCTGCGCTCCCTTCACTGGCTTCCAGTAGCTGCACGTATCAGATTCAAAATACTGATGCTTGCCTACAAGGCCAAAAATGGACCAGCACCCTCTTACCTCAGTGACGCTCAGTCTGAGATCCTCCAGCACTGCTCAACTGGTACCTCCTTCTTTCAGAATGAGAGGTAAGTACACTTCAAGGCTCTTCTCTGTTCTGGCACCGAGGTGGTGGAATGAAATAGTCCCTGACTATTTTCAAGCGATGACTGAAGACCTACCTATTCCTGAAGTACTTATATTAGCACTTCCAAGCTTGTAGAATTCAAGGGTTATATTTATATTAAGTTTGTAATCTTGCGTACCAGTGTAGATTTTTTCATTACTAGAGACTCAAAGCACTTTTGTACGTCGCTCTGGATAAGGGCGTCTGCTAAATGCCGCAAATGTAAATGTAAATGATGTCTTCATACCACTCTGTCCTCTACATCTGCCTCTTTCACACCAACTACCTGCATGTCTTCCCTCACCACATCCATGAACCTCCTCCTTGGCCTTCCTCTTTTCCTCCTTCATGGTGGCTCCATCCTCCATTCTTCTACTAATATAACTCATGTCCCTCCTCTGCACATGTTCAAACCATCTCAATCTCGCCTCCCTCACCTTGTCACCAAAATGTCCTACATGGGCTGTCCCTCTAATAAACTCATTTCTAATCTGGTCTATCCTCGTCACTCCCAATGAAAATCTTAACAACTTTAGCTCTGCTACCTCCAGCTCCACCTCCTGTCTTTTACTCAATGCCACTGTCTCTAAACCATACAAAATCGCAGGTCTCACCACAGTCCTATAAACTTTCCCTTTCATTCTTGCAGATACCCTACAATCACAAATAACTCCCATCACTTTTCTCCACCCACTCCACCCTGCCTGCACTCTTTTCTTCACTTCTCTAACACACTCTCCATTACTTTGCACTGTTGACCCCAGGTACCTGAACTCCTCCACCGCCTCTTCTCCCTGTAACCGTACCCCTCCACTGCCCTACCTCTCATTCACACACATGTACTCTGTCTTACTCTTACTGACTTTTATTCCCCTTCTCTCCAGCATGTACCTCCACCTCTCCATGCTCTTCTCAACCTGCTCACTACTCTCACCACAAATCACAATATCATCTGCAGGCATCATAGTCCAGGGAGACTCCTGTCTGACCTCGTCCGTCAACCTGTCCATCACCACTGCAAAAAGGAAAAGGCTCAGGGCTGATCCTTGATGCAGTCCAACCTTCACCCTGAACCAGTCTGTCTTTCCTACTGCACACTTCATTGCTGTCACACTGTCCTCATACATGTCCTGTACCACCCTCACATACTTCTCTGATACACCTGACTTCCTCATTCAATACCACAACTCTCTCCTGGCACTCTGTTGTACGCTTTTTCTAAATCCACAAACACACAATGCAATTGCTTCTGTCCTTCTCTATACTTCTCCATCAACATTTGCAAATAAGCAAATAAGGCATCTGTGGTGCTCTTCCTAATAATAATAATGGAATAGCCAGAATAGAATAGCCTTTATTTGTCACATATACATTACAGCACAGTGAAATGTTGTTCTTCGCATATCCCAGCTTGCTTGGAAGCTGGGGTCAGAGCGCAGGGTCAGCCATGATATAGCGCCCCTGGAGCACACAGAGGGTTAAGGGCCTTGCTCAAGGGCCCAAGAGTGGCAGCTTGGCAATACCGGGGCTTGAACCCCCGACCTTCCGATCAGTAATCCAGCGCCTTAACCACTGGAGCCACCACTCCCCCTCGGCATGAAACCAAACTGTTGCTCACAGATGGTCACCTCTTCTCTCAGCCTGGCTTCCACTACTCTTTCCCATAACTTCATGGTGTGACTGACCAATTTAATTCCCCTGTAGTTACTCAAGGTCTGCACATCTTCCTTATGCTTAAAGATTGGTACCAGCATACTCCTTCTCCATTCCTCAGGCATCCTCTCACCTTCCAGAATCTTGTTAAGCAATCTGGTTAAAAACTCCACTGCCATCTCTCCTAAACATCTCCACGCTTTTACAGGTATGTCATCACTCTTTATTCTCCTAATTGCTGCTCTCACTTCCTCCTTACTAATCCTATCCACATCCTGCTTCACTAACTCCACATCATCCAACCTTCTCTCTCTCTCTCTCTCTCTCTCTCTCTCTCTCTCTCTCATTTTCCTCATTCATCAGCTGCTCAAAATACTTCCTCCACCTTTCATCTGCAGAAATGATGCACGAAACATTAGTGCATGCTCTGATTAGGTCCCGTCTCGACTACTGCAATTCACTCTTCTCTGGTCTATCAGCTCACTCAATCTCACATTTACAGTACATACAAAACTCATTTGCCAGAATGTTAACCTCCAATAAAAAATCTGCCCACATTACCCCTATATTATTTGATCTTCACTGGCTGCCAGTCTCATCTCACATAAAATATAAAATCATACTGCTCACTTATAAGGCACTAAATGCTCTTTTCCCCCTTATCTTTCCGATATTCTCTCATCCTATGTTCCTTCACGATCACTTCAGTCTTCAAATTCTGAACTTTTATGTGTTTCTATAAACAAAGGACGCGACCCGTACCGGCGTCAGGAACAGGCTGAGGGCACGCGCACACCGCGCTCCCTTACCTAGTATCCTGTTAGCCAACGTCCAGTCACTGGAGAACAAGCTTGATGACCTCAGGGCAAGGGTCAAGTTCCAGAGACACATTCGGGACTGCAACCTTCTCTGCTTCACCGAGACATGGCTGAACCCAGCGGTACCAGACCACGCCATCCAGCCGGCCGAGTTTTTCTCGGTTTACTGCATGGACAGAACACTGGAGTCGGGGAAGTCAAGAGGAGGTGGAGTGTTTCTGATGGTGAACAACCACTGGTGCGACAGCGCAAGCATCATTCCTCTTTCACGCTCCTGCACACCAAATCTGGAACTACTGACCATCAAATGTTGGCCCTTTTATCTACATCGGGAATTCAGTTTGGTCATAGTCAGTGCTGTTTATATACCACCTCAAGCGGACACGGACACTGCAGTATAGGACTTACATGAGACACTAACGCAACACCAAACACAGCATTGTGGTAGGAGATTTCAACAGTGCCAACCTCAAGCGCGCACTACCGAACTTTTATCAGCACATCACCTGCCCCACCAGGGGCAAAAGAACACTGGACCACTGCTATACAACATTCAAGGACAGCTACAAGGCACAACCACGTCCACCGTTTGGGAAATTAGACCATGCCGCCATCTTCCTCATGCCTGTTTACAAACAAAGGCTGAAGCAGGAAGCTCCGGTACAGAGGGAGTTCGCGCGCTGGACTGACCAATTGGTGGCCGCTCAGCAGGACGCTTTGGATGACGCAGACTGTTCCGGCGCAGCTCTGATGACGTCAACATGTTTACGGAAGCCGTTGTGGGATTCATGGGGAAACTAGCGGATGATATGGTGCAAAAAAGACTATCAGAACATTTTCCAACCAGAAGCTGTGGGTGGATAAAACCATCTGCGACGCTCTAAGATCCCGCTCCGCTGCCTACAACACGGGGCCCGCCACCGGGAACATGGATGAATACAAATCTTCCAGAATGGTGAATGCGGACGCTTCTCTGGGAGATGAGCTAAACACCTTTTACGCTCGTTTCGAGGCTGCAGCTAACCATGCTAGCGCCGCTAGTGGCACAACCAGCGTGCATGCCGAGAGAGCCGGAAAGGTCAATAAGACCTTTTTTGCTCAAAAGAGTAAATACCAGGAAGGCAGCAGGACCAGATGGCATCACAGGTCGGGTTCTGAAAGCCTGTGCTGACCAGCTAGCACCGGTATTCACTGAGATATTCAACCTCTTACTGGAACAATCTGTAGTCCTCTCATGTTTCAAACAGTCCACCATTGTTCCTGTCCCGAAGAAACCCCAGCCCGCCTGCCAAAGACTACCTCCCTGTAGCTCTGACCTCAGTAGTGATGAAGTGCTTTGAGAGACTGGTCAGAGACTTCATCACTGCCTCACTACCAGACACACTGGACCCACTACAGTTTGCGTACCGTCAGAACCATCTTCTTGCACATCTTCTCCACACTACAATCAGCCACCTGGACCAAATATATGGGAATTACACAAAAAATGCTGTGGACTACAGTTCAGCATTTAACACTATAATTCCCTCCACACTCACCTCTAAGTTTTGGGTCCTGGGACTCAGCCTGCCGCTGTGTCAAAGGATCTCTAACTTCCTGACTAACAGACCACAAGCCATATGGGTGGGAAAACACATTTCATCCACCCTCACCCTCAGCACTGGAGCTCCCCAGGGTTGTGTTCCGAGCCCCCTGCTGTACTCACTGTACACATATGACTGTGTGGCCACTTCCAACTCCACCACCATCATCAAGTTTGCTGACGACACTGTTGTGGTGGGCCTGATCTCCAACAACAACGAGACGGCCTACCTACAGGAGGTTAAAAACCTGGAGAGATGATGCCAGGTGAACAACCTTCTCCTGAATGTCAGCAAGACTAAAGAGTTGATCGTGGACTTCAGCATGAAGCAGGAGCGGTCATACCAATCGCTAAACATCAACGGGACCCCAGTGGAGAGAGTGGACAGTTTCCAGTACCTTGGTGTTCACATCACACAGGACCTGTCTTGGTCCTGTCACATCAACACCCTGGTGAAGAAGGCCCGGCAGCGTCTGTACCATCTGAGACGCTTAAGGGACTTTAAACTACCCTCTCAGGTGCTAAAGACTTTCTACACCTGCACCATTGCGAGCGTTCTGACGGGTAGCATTACTTCCTGGTTCAGGAACAGCACCATGCAGGACAGGCGAGCCCTCCAGAGGGTGGTGCGTTCAGCTGAACGTACAATCCACACCGAGCTCCCTAACCTGCAGGACATCTACAGCACGCGGTGCCGGACCAGAGCCAGGAAGATTGTGAAGGACCTCAGCCATCCCAACAATGGACTCTTTTCTGTGTTGCATTCGGGGAAACGCTTCCGCTCCCTGAAAGCGAACACAGAGAGAATGAGGAGGAGCTTCTTCCTGCAGGCCATTCGGAGTTTGAACCAGGAAACACCCAGGATCTAAAAAGCTGGCCCACTCTCTCCATTATCAGACCTTTTTCCCTGCACATATCTCACTTTTCGTGCTACAACACTTTAGACACTGGACTCGCACGGCACAGTGCACTTTACATTTCTTTTCTTTTTTTTCATATTTATTATATTCTTATTTTTTATACCACACTATTTCGCACAAGGACACTATACACCACACCTTACTGCACACGGACACTTATGGACACTTTACACCACACCAGACTGGACACGGACACTTTATGATCAATCAAAAACCATGCTTAACTTGTTTACTGTTGTTTACTGTTTAACTGCTAATCTTTATATCCTCATATATATTTTTTTTGTTTTTATACTTTATTTATCTGCCTTCCTTTTCTTTGTTTTTATATTTTTTTTTTCACCCCATTTTATTCCCTAATGCCGAACCGTTGTAAAAAGCATTTCACTGCATGTCGTACCCTGTATGTATGGGTATGTGACAAATAAAATTAGATTTTTGATTTGATTTGTGTTAGGAGTCCTTCATTTTTCGGAAATGTGGTGTTTGTTTAGTCAAGCCTTTTATCAGTAGATTTTTCTTAGGTAAAGGCTCAGATCTGGAGGGATCATGGATATAGAGTGTTTGGTAAACTGGTATATTTGTATGCTGTCGTCCAGAGATCCCTCGTGTCTGTGTTACCTTCTGGTTCTCCCTTTTAGTTATGCTGCCATAGCGAGTCTTGCCGGAGTCCAAACTGCACAGTGACATTAGCTTTCATATACCAATAGGGACACTTAATAATCCATATCCTTCTCTTCCCATCACCCTCTTCTCTCTCTCTCTCTCTCTCTCTCTCTCTCTCTCTCTCTCTCTCTCTCTCTCTCTCTCGGTCGAGTTAAACATGCTCCTGAGGCTCCAGTGACCACTGTTCCTGCCCCTCTCCCCTCCGTGGATCTTCACACTTCTGTGCAGCTTGGGACGGTCTCTCATCAACACCTTGGGTGGTTCCATGTAATTCCGGAGTAGAACAGGTGCTTTGAGGATGGATTGGAGTGTAGTTGGTGTCAGTGGTCTGCTGCACTGACTCGGGAGTGCAGTTTGCTTCTGATCGTCATCACTGTACCCCGCAACATTGTATATCTGCTTCAAATTGAAATTTGGTGCAACCCAGATGAGGATGGGTTCCCGCTTGAGTCTGGTTCCTCTCAAGGTTTCTTCCTTATGCCATCTCGGGGAGTTTTTCCTTGCCACAGATGCTCATCAGGGACAAACATACTCTTTTCTGAATTTCTGAAGATTCTGAAACAGAATCTTTTCTTCCCCTCCATCTTATCCAGCCGACATGTGGAGCATAGGCACTGATGACATTTATCATCATCATCCCTTCAACATCCAGCTTCACGTTCATCACCCTATCATGAACTCTCTTCACCTCCACTACACTTTTACTGTACTCGTCCTTCAGAATCACCCCTGCACCATTTCTCTTTCCATCCACACCATTATAGAACAGTTTAAACCCCCCTCCAATGCTCCTAGCCTTACTCCCTTTTCACTTGGTCTCCTAAACACACAACATATCTAGCTTACTCCTCTCCATCATATCAGCTATCTCTCTCCCTTTACCAGTCATAGTACCAACATTTAAAGTACCAACACGAACCTCCACTCTCCTAGACTTCTTCTTTTCCTGCTGTCTCTGTGGACGTCTTCCTCCTGTCCTTCTCCTCCTTCAGCAAACAGTAGCCCAATTTCCACCGGTACCCTGTCGGCTAATGATACCTGTGGTGATCTTTGTTAACCTGGGGCTTGACCGATCCAGTATGAAATTCTTATTTGTGATCCGCATATTCAATTTTGCACGTTTTACACTGGATGCCCTTCCTAACGCAACCCTCCCCATTTATCCGGGCTTGGGACCGGCACTAAGAGTGCACTGGCTTGTGCCTCCCTAATGGCTGGGTTGAGTATGTGACATTTATAATGCACAAAAAAGAAAAGAAAATGAATATATAACATATTACAAATATATAATTACATTTTAACAAAAGAATTATTAAATATTTTTTCTTTCCTATTGTATGGAAATATTTTTACAGAGGATTCTATCCAGATCGGGGTGTAATCATCTTCTAGTGTTTTACTAAGTTGTTATCATTGTTTTTAGTAAACTCTCTCATGTCCAGAAAATGCTCTAGACGGCACTGGCTGGACTAGGTTTTGGTTAGGGTTGTGGTTGGGTTTAGGGATAGGGGTTAAAGTTAGGGTTTAGGGGTTAGAGTTAGGGTTTATGGTAAGGGTTAGGTTTTGGTTAGAGTTGGGTTGGGTTTAGCGATTTGGTTAGAGTTGGGGTTGGGGTTAGGGTTTAGGATTTGGATTAGGGTTTGGGTTGGGGTTTAGTGGGATAAGTGGCACAGAGCCGGCCAAGCCCAGTGTCCATTTTGTGCGCTGGCCCACCTCCCAGTCACCAAGCACTCATAACTCGTGTTTTGTCAGTCATAAACATGAGCTCTTAATTACTCTAGACTGTTCATTCAAACCCCATGGGTGCATGGAACTCAATTTATTAATAAATGATCGTTCTGTTTTTGTCCTTATGTTGTCAGACCACCATTTATTAAGTTGAAGTCCCATGATCTTCAGGGATCCAATACCATGCTGAATAAAGTGTTGGACAATCAAAGTATAGGCCTCTTTCTTATGTTTGACATTGTATAGGTGTTGTGTCAGCCTAGTTGTCAAAGTGTTGCTAGTCTCCCCTATTCTGTTTACTGCACTTTGAGCACTAGATTAGATAAACACAGTTGGCCATGTCCTGCTTTAAGGCAGGTGAGGCCTCATGGATCATTTTGGTCTGTGGATTTGTGAAACATTGTTTTAGCCTAAATTTCACTGGCGAGGTAGGTTGCTTTTTATCCTCTTCAGAGGATGGTAACCTGCTTCGGACTGGCATATCCTTCAAATTTTTATTTTTCTGGTAGGCCGAATTTATTTTGTGGTTGTCCAACACTTTTTTTATGCATGTTGTTGTTGTGTACTGCTTACACACATTCAGCAAATACATTCGTTATACGTTTTCCATTGAAAAACACTGATCTAACATCGCTGCTTGAGACTTAGAGCTTTAGAATGATGTATAGTTAGTCATGTTACTCTTCTCTCTTTTTATTTTATCTATTGCTAAACATTAATACCTGAGAACAATTAGCTATTAGTTAGGCTTCTGGGTTGCGTGAGCACAAGAGGTTAACCAACTCTAAACTAAATTTTCTCCAAAAAATCTCTAAAAACAGCACCAAATCCACAATGTTGATCCTATAGCTCTCTGACTCGATTAGTTCTCACTCTCACACACACACACACACACACACACACACACACACACACACACACACACACACAAAGCAAGCTCCGCCCCCTGCCCTAGTTTTCAGAGAGGCACACAGAGAGAGGATTTTTCCACTCCTTGAAAAATCATTTTTATGTGGAGTTAATTCTCATTGGGGTTTGGGGTTAGGGTTTAAGTTAGTGGTTAGGGTTAGGATTTAGGGTTAGGGAGAGAGATTAGGGTTAGCGGTTAGGATTTAGGTTAGGGTTTGTTTAGAGTTAGGATTTAGGGTTAGGGTTAGGGGTTAGGGTTAGGGTTATAGGGTTATGGGTTAAGGTTTGGGTTAGGGGTTAGGTTAGAGGTTCGGGTTTAGGGATGGGGTTAGGGTTAGGGGTTTGAGTTTAGGGGTAGGGTTAGGTTTTTGGTTAGGTTTGGGGTTGGGTTAGGGTTAGGGTTAGGGTTGAGGGTTTAGGGTAGGGTTAGGGGTTGAGGTTAGGGTTAGGGGTTAGGATTAGGTATAGGTTTTGATTAGGGTTGGGTTAGGGTTAGGGTTAGGTTTCTGGTTAGGTTTGGGGTTGGGTTAGGGATAGGGTTAGGTTAGGGTTAGGGTTGGGTTTAGGGTTAGGGTTAGGGTTAGGGTTAGGGGTTAGGGGTTAGGGTTAGGGTTAGGGTTAGGGGAAATAGACGCAGCTCCAGGAACCATGTCAAAATCCGAGTGGGGATTAGGGTTGGGTTTAGGGTTAGGGTTTAGGGTTAGGGTTAGGGAGGGGTTGGGGTTAGGGTGGGGTTGGGGTTAGGGTTAGGGTGGGGTTGGGGTTAGGGTTAGGGAGGGGTTGGGGTTAGGGTTAGGGAGGGGTTGGGGTTAGGGGTTAGGGTTAGGGAGGGGTTGGGGTTAGGGTTAGGGAGGGGTTAGGGTTAGGGTTAGGGAGGGGTTGGGGTTAGGGTTAGGGTTAGGGAGGGGTTGGGGTTAGGGTTAGGGCTATGGATTGGTAAGGAAACTCAGATATAGACAAGCCCGGAGCCCACGTTGTGCACTGGCCTACTCCAAGTCACTAAGCACTCACATCTCCTCCGCCGCCGGTGACAAGTGGCAGGAAAATTGCCCTTAAACGTGTGTTTTTTTTGTTTTACGGATGAGAACTGGACATTTGCCCACTCTCTCTTTCTCTTGCTAGCGAGAAGTGGACATTTGCCCACTCTCTCTTTCCCTTGTTAGCAACCCTTTCCCTTTTTGACCTTTTAAATGGAGGGTGTTTCCCCTTTTTTCATTTTAGCCAGTGACTTCTGATTTCATTCATTAATGCAGGACATTCGATTTCATTCATTAATGCAGGACATTTGCCTTTTCACAGATCCCCATGACGTCATTTTTAACGGTAAGTCTGTTGCAACGTTTCGGTTAATATAAACCTTCATCAGGCTTAGACTTACCATTTTCTCTTCCTTTTTCCATTTTCCAAACTGGCTGCACATTTTTCCATGTTGGCTTTAATCCTTTTTCACGAGATGTTCTGTTCACCAGGTGATTGGGTCTTTGCTATTTAGCGCTTAGCCCATTAGCTTTAGCGCTTAGCCCATTAGCTTCCATCTTCTTTTCCTTTTTCCATTTTCCAAACTGGCTTTGCATTTTTCCATGTTGGCTTTAATCCTTTTTCACGAGATGCTCTGTTTTCCAGGTGATTGGGTCTTTGCTAATTAGCGCTTAGCCCATTAGCTTCCTTTCTCAGTTTTTTCTTCTTCTCTTTCCTTCCATTTTCTTTTCCTTTTTCCATTTTCCAAACTGGCTTTGCATTTTTCCATGTTGGCTTTAATCCTTTTTCACGAGATGCTCTGTTTTCCAGGTGATTGGGTCTTTGATATTTAGCGCTTAGCCCATTAGCTTCCTTTCTCAGTTTTTTCTTCTTCTCTTTCCCTCCTTTGTCCAGGCAGTGGATAAAGACAGAATTTGTCAAATGGCACCCCCAAATGGCACTGGTTAAAATTGCACCCCCAAAAAAAAGTGTTAATTAAACATTCAGTTTTGTTTAGATTATTTTTCAAAAAATGGCCACTCATGTCCTGAAATTTGGACTATTGGCACCCCCACTGCTCGAAAACATTGGCACCCCCATACTCAGTGCTGTTCCAAACGCTCTCATCAGGTAAGTTATTCAGTTTCATGCGTCATTGTTTGTTTGTATCTTGTTTTTGTTGGTCCATAATCAGGCTTAGCCTCTCCATTTTCTTTTCCTTTTTCCATTTTCTTTTCCTTTTTCCAAGCTGGCTTTACTTATCCCCATTCTGGCTTTAAACATCCTCCCAGCTGCTCTGTTTTCCAAGTGAGTGGGCCTCTGCTATTTAGCACTTAGCCCACCAGCTTCCCATCTAAGTACTTTCGTTATTCTCTTTCCCCCCACTTCTCAGGCGGCAATATCTTTTCCTTTTTCCCAAACTGGCCTTACCTTTCCCGAAAGCTGGCTTTAAATCTTCCTTCAAGCTACTCTGTTTGCCAAGTAATTGGGCCTCTGCTATTTAGTGCTTAGCCATCCGGCCTTCTTGCACAGTTTTACACTCTGCTATTTAGTGCTTAGCCATCCGGCCTTCTTGCACAGTTTTACAAATTTTTTATAAACTGGCACCCCCAAATGGCACTGGTTTAACTGGCACCCCCAAAAAACACAGTGCTCATCGAACATTCCATTGTCTATAAGTATTTCTGCTATTTAGTGCTTAGCCATCCGGCCTTCTAGCACAGTTTTACATTATGCTATTTAGTGCTTAGCCATCCGGCCTTCCTGCACAGTTTTACAAATTTTTTATAAACTGGCACCCCCAAATGGCACTGGTTTAACTGGCACCCCCAAAAAAACACAGTGCTCATCGAACATTCCATTGTCTATAAGTATTTCTGCTATTTAGTGCTTAGCCATCCGGCCTTCTAGCACGGTTTTACATTATGCTATTTAGTGCTTAGCCATCCGGCCTTCTTGCACAGTTTTACACATTTCTTATATAAGCTGGCACCCCCAAATGGCACTGGTTTAACTGGCACCCCCAAAAAACACAGTGCTCATCGAACATTCCATTCTCTATAAGTGTTTTTCAAAATTGGCCACTCAGGTCATGAAATTAGAATTATTGGCACTCTCTTATCAGGTAAGTTAGCCAGTTCAGGAAATATGCAGAAGGCCATGCAAGTGCAGCAACTCGGGGTGGCACGGGCTGGGTTAGGTTAGGGGAAATAGACGCAGCTCCAGGAACCATGTCAAAATCCGAGTGGGGATTAGGGTTGGGTTTAGGGTTAGGGTTAGGGGTTAGGGTTAGGGTTAGGGTTGGGGTTAAGGTTAGCGGTTAGGTTTAGGGTTAAGGTTAGGATTAAGGGTTAGGGATAGAAATTGGGGGTTAGGGTTAGGATTAGGATTTAGGATTAGGGTTAGAAATTAGGGTTAGGGATAGAGATTAGGGTTAAGGTTAGGTTTTAGGGTTAGGGCTAGAAATTAGGGTAAGTGTTAGGATTTAGGGTTAGGATTAGGATTTATGGTTAGGGCTAGAAATTAGAGTTAGGGTTAGAGTTAAGGGTTAAGGTTAGGTTTTAGGGTTAGGGTTAGAAATTAGGGTTAGGATTAGGATTTAGGGTTAGGGATAGAAATTAGGGTTAAGGTTAGATTTAGGGTTAGGGATAGAAATTAGGGTTAGGGTTAGGGATGGAAATTAGGGTTAAGGTTAGGTTTTAGAGTTAGGGATAGAAATTAGGGTTAGGGTTGGGGTTAGGGTTTAGGGATAGGATTTAGGGTTAGGGCTAGAAATTAGGATTAGGGTTAGGGATAGAAATTAGGGTTAAGGTTAGGTTTTAGGGTTAGGGTTAGGGACAGAAATTAGGGTTAAGGTTAGGTTTTAGGGTTAGGGTTAGGGATAGAAATTAGGGTTAAGTTTAGGGTTAGGGTTGGGGTTAGGTTTTGGGGTTAGGGTTAGAAGTTAGGGTTAGGTTTTAGGGTTAGGCCTAGAAATTAGGGTTAGGGTTAGAGATAGAAATAAAGGTTAAGGTTAGGTTTTAGGGTTAGGGATAGAAATTAGGGTTAGGTTTAGGGTTAGGGTTGGGTTTAGGTTTTGGGGTTAGGATTAGGATGTAGGGTTATGGTTAGAAATTAGGGTTAGGGATAGAAATTAGGGTTAAGGTTAGGATTAGGTTAAGGTTAGGGTTAGGGTTGTGGTTAGGGATACAATTCAGGGTTAGGGTTAGGTTTTAGAATTAGGGTTAGGTTTAGGTTAAGGTTAGGGCTTAGGGTTAGGGATAGGAATTAGGGTTAGGATTTAGGGTTAGGGATAGAAATTAGGGTTAGGGTTAGGTTTAGAGTCAGAGGAAGGTGCTAACCTGTTTGCACAGGCCATCAATGCCCCCTAAGAATATTTTATTCACCTCTCATTGAGGCCTTGGGGATAAACAGTACTTAGTTTCTGAATCCAAATTCTCTCTGCTCTTTTCCTCAGGGGCACAGACCATTGTGGGTTTGCCTGTAGGACCATGACCCTGAGAGCTTCCCATCCATGCTCCCGGAAGTGTTTGACCAGGTAAGTATCCATTTGTTTTTCTTTTAATATGTTGTGTTTGTGTTGTGTCATCCTGATCAAGATAGTGTTGCCCGTCTCTCCAACATATTGGGCTCCACATTGATTACAGGAAATGAGGTAAACACAATTTTTGCTGTGCACTGTACTTGAGCGATGAGTGGTGAAGACTTCCTTGGTAAATCTGTTTTGAATGTGTTGTTTTTGTTCCAGGTATTGTCCCTGATGTTTAGGTTTTCCCTGCTGGAGAGGATTGAGTTTGGCCCTGACCAAATAGTCTTGCAGGTTTTTGCTTTTCCTGAAAGCTGCAATGACTTTGTGGTCTCTGAATCTTGGTGTTTGTCCCAATATTTGCATAAAATTGGACCTTATCTCCCTGATGAGCTTCACAGAGACAGAGGAATATGTCAGGACGAGCGGCACGCTGGTGCCTTCCGCCCGGGTTCCTATTGTGAGGTAGGATTTAAAAATCCTTCTCAAAAAGGACCTTTTATAACCTCTGTTCCTGAGTGCTCTAAAGAGGATTCGTGTCGCTTCCACGAAGTCCCGTTCTCGGGTACATATGCGACGAAACCTCAGGAGTTGTGATTTCACCAGGCCAGAGTAAGTGTGTTTAGGGTGAAAGCTCTCCTTGTGCAGTAGAGCGTGTGTGTCTGTTTCCTTAAAAAATACCTTGATGTCCAATTTGTGTGTGGAACTAAAATCCGGGCCTTTGTATGTCGTGGTGTCCAAAAAATCCACCGAGAGCTGACTAATGGAGGATTTCAGTTTTATGGATGGGTTGTGGTTGTTAAGTGTTGTCAGAAATTCTTCAAACTCCCTCTCTGTGTGTGTCCAAACTCCCCAAATATCATCAAGATATCTAAAATAATAAAGAGGCCGTTTATGGCACCGGGATAGGGCCGAGGTCTCCCATTCTGCCATAAATATGTTGGCGTAGGCCGGAGCAAACTTCTTCCCCATCGCTGTTCCCTTAATCTGAAGGAAGAATTCCCCATTGAACTCAAAGTCGTTCCTTTTTAGATTTATTTCTAATAATTGGATGAGTTCTTTATCAGGCCTGGATTTGTCTGGGTATTTTTTAAAGATATTTTTTACGGCCTGTATTCCTTCCTGGATGTCGATATTTGTGTAAAGGCTGTCAATGTCCATAGTGAACAGGACAGCCTCTTGGGGAATTTCAAGTCCTTTAACTTTTTGAATGAAGTCATATGTGTCTTTTAAATAGCTAGGGTGGCCCGTGGAAAGGGGATTTAAATAAAAGTCCAGGAATTCGGCCGTATAGTACGTTTCGCTTCCGCAATCCGACACTATAGGCCTTCCTGGAGGAATTTCGTGGGGTTTGCTCCATTTGGCCGGATCCTTGTGTATTTTAGGGAGCATGTAGAATCTCCTGCTCCTGGGCTCTGTGTCACCCAAGAGATAGGACTTCTGTTTGGCATTTATATGCTTTTTTGTATACAGGATCTGAACTATTTCTTTGACTAGGGGTACGGTGTCTGGATAGATGGGTTTGTCTAATTTTTTGTAATAATTTTTATCCTGTAATTGTCTGTATCCCTCCCATAGATATTGTTCACGGTCCATAATAACCGTTGCACTGCCCTTGTCAGCCGGCTTGATAACGATGTTTTGGTTGCCCTTTAACTCCTCAAGCGCACTGATTTCCTCAGGAGTGAGGTTAAGTTGTTCCCAACATGGTCTGCAGTGTCTCTTGAAGGATCCAAGGTCTGTATCAAACAAGGTGAGAAGCTCAGTGGGCAGTTTATCCATGGGTGGGACCCAGTCTGATTTAGGTGTGAAAGGTGGGGGAGTTTGATCTTTGTCATTTTGAAAATAAGATGCCAATTTTAGTCTTCGGTGGTATTGTTGCAGATCATACCGCATTTGCTTCCTGTTATATTGTTTACTGATTTTCCATGCTGGAATAAAGGTTAGGCCTCTATTAAGCAGGCTGAATTGTGGGTGAGTGATTTTGTTTTTTTTGGCTAAAACAACCACATTTTTGTTCCCCTCCTGTGTATGTAGGCTTATGGGGAGATTTAATTTAAATGTTGAAGCCAATGTTCCAGCATTTTTCCGGCTGTATTCACTGTCCAATGAATATTGTCACTTTCAGTGTGGAATTCTGATCTGGGCAGGGCCGGAATATGATTTAGGTTGGCCGTGATGTAACCACTCAGGATGTTAAGTTGTGTTTGCTCCTTTGTTGGGAGCATCCCCGAATAGTTCAGTTCCGGAACCCAAATCTGCGCAACCGGGAATTTTTCTTTCGCCGCTCTTACCGCCGCCTGCATTTGTTTAATGGCAGTGTCTTTGGCGTTTTGAGTCCGACTGTTGATGCCCAGTGCTAAAATAAGGTGCTCAACATCATTGGAGACCGGGATTTTGTTTATCACGGCCTCCATGTGTCTGAACGTGGCCCCCGGATAGCTTTCTATTTGGAGGTCTGGGTTCTTAAAGGGGGGAATCCTGGAGAGGTTGGAATCCCCAATGACCAGGTATTTCTTACGGACAGTCAGTTTCCACTCTATCATTTTTCTGGAAGTGTTTATGTGCCTGTTTGGAACACCCTCACTGGAGTCACATGGTGTTGCAGAAGGCACCTTGAGCTCCATATTAATACGGGCCTGTGTGGCTGTTCTAAGGCTGCCGATTTTTTCTGGGCTTAGGGTCACCCTTTGTGAGCTGCCGTCATTATTCTGCTCGCACTCTCCCTGGTCCTTGATAATAACGAGTTCCTCTTCCCATCTAACACAGGGATTGGAACTCGGGCAAGGAGTGCGTTGTGCTTTTGGGGAGGCAGGAGGATCTGGGGCGATTTCGGACTGACTGTCCGAATCTTCTTCCCTATAAGGCGACCAATCGTTTGGTGGATCTGTCATGGTGGAAGTGGTTCTGGAAGATAATGGTTCTGGTTGGGTGGACAGATCTGGTAGGGAGTGTGCCTCGGCCTCGGCATGCACCGAGGCCTGCACCGCGATGGCACCGTCAGCTGCTTCAGGTGATAAAGAAGAAGTAGCAGGGACACTTTGCGTCTCTGCTTCCTCTCTCGCCTCCTCCACATCAGCAGTGGGTGTAGGGATCTTATATTTGTCCCCTATCAGTGTGTGAGCATCCTGTATTGATCTATACCTCAGTCTTTTACCAATCCCTCGTTTTGCCCATAACACAGCAGTGTTAAAACATTCTTCCCAGCCCCGGGAAGGATAGTGCTGCAGCTTGGCCATTTCTTCCACCAATGTGTCCTCATAATGGTTTTTAAGGATCAACATGGTGGTATAGGCCCAGTTTTTAGCATTACCATCTATAAGGGCTTGTGTTGTGGGGTTTGGCAGAGCTGGTTTGATGACCTCAGATAGATTTTTCTCCATCTTGGTCAATGCAGGAGGTTGTTCTTGGCTCACATTGTTTTTGTGATGCACCAGTTTAATAATTTTAAACATGGTACGGGTTTTTATGACAAAATCCGGGTCATCTGATTGCTTTTGAACCACATTTTGTCTCTGCCGTGTGTGCTGTTTTTGGTGTTGTGGACGAGTTGCCCATGTTTGATTTGGTTTTTGTGTGATCATTGTGACAGGTCCCCAATGGACCTGAGGTTCAAAAAATTGTGGTCTGAAAGACCGCTGACGTGATGCAGTACGGTAAGTATTTGGTGCCCTCGTGTGGCCTGAAAATTTTACTGCATTTGCATAGGAGAGGGCCCTTTGTCCCTGTGCATGACGTAGGTTTTGGTTATTGCCATATTTAACCACATCTGCATAAGAGAATGACCTCTCTCCTTGTGAATGGTGTCCCGTATGGTGGTGAGGACGGTGCATAGGTGTGTTTTGGACAGCACGCCTGCGTCCACGGGTGACAACCATCCAACCATCTCTGTCTGGCAGAATCATTTTTTCAAAAGGCTTTTCTATTGCTTTTTAAACAAAATATTTACTTGGAATGCTTTTGTGTATTGAAATAAAATGAAATAGAACTGAAATCAAGGATCTTTGTTTTTTTTAATTTTTCAAAAATAATTCTCTCTGAGAATTTGAAAATAAAATCAAGCAGTTGCCTGATTTTAAATAAAAATAATAAAATGTGCTTTCAAAGAAATTTTTTCCTGAAAAACAAATTCTCTCTGAGAGCTTGAAAATAAACTGAGCAGTTGCCTCAGTTTAAATGAGGAAAATATAATATAATAAAATAAAACAAAATAGAAATATTCTCAAAAGAAATGTTTTTTTTCAAAAGATTCAAATAAAAATGGAACAAGCCGTTGCAACGTTTCGGTTCCTTTAGAACCTTCTTCAGGCAGGCTTGTTCAGAGTATTTGCAAAAAATATTCTTTCTTTGAAAATAAAATAGATTCAGGATCAAAATAAAGCTTGAGTGTGTCTCTAATCGAGCTGGAAGAAGTGGGGAAGATTCAGTCCTCTGAGCAGCCTCTTATATAGTGTAAAGGGGCGGGTCCAATTCAAATGAGCCAATGAGAACCATTTCCCAGCTCAATTTCAAAAAGAAATAGTTCTCAGCCAATAGAATACACCTGTATTTCAGTGTATTGAGAAAAGGCATTTTTTGAAATTTGATGAGGATTAATGAATTAAATGAATTATTTAATAATAATTAAATTAATAATTAATGAATTAAAGAATTTTGCATGACCCTAGGTTTTTAACAGGCATGAGGCACGGGCCGGTTAGGGTTGGGGTTAAGGTTAGCGGTTAGGTTTAGGGTTAAGGTTAGGATTAAGGGTTAGGGATAGAAATTGGGGGTTAGGGTTAGGATTAGGATTTAGGATTAGGGTTAGAAATTAGGGTTAGGGATAGAGATTAGGGTTAAGGTTAGGTTTTAGGGTTAGGGCTAGAAATTAGGGTAAGTGTTAGGATTTAGGGTTAGGATTAGGATTTATGGTTAGGGCTAGAAATTAGAGTTAGGGTTAGAGTTAAGGGTTAAGGTTACGTTTTAGGGTTAGGGTTAGAAATTAGGGTTAGGATTAGGATTTAGGGTTAGGGATAGAAATTAGGGTTAAGGTTAGATTTAGGGTTAGGGATAGAAATTAGGGTTAGGGTTAGGGATGGAAATTAGGGTTAAGGTTAGGTTTTAGAGTTAGGGATAGAAATTAGGGTTAGGGTTGGGGTTAGGGTTTAGGGATAGGATTTAGGGTTAGGGCTAGAAATTAGGATTAGGGTTAGGGATAGAAATTAGGGTTAAGGTTAGGTTTTAGGGTTAGGGTTAGGGACAGAAATTAGGGTTAAGGTTAGGTTTTAGGGTTAGGGTTAGGGATAGAAATTAGGGTTAAGTTTAGGTTAGGGTTAGGGTTAGGGTTAGGGTTAGAGATAGAAATAAAGGTTAAGGTTAGGTTTTAGGGTAAGGGATAGAAATTAGGGTTAGGTTTAGGGTTAGGGTTGGGTTTAGGTTTTGGGGTTAGGATTAGGATGTAGGGTTATGGTTAGAAATTAGGGTTAGGGATAGAAATTAGGGTTAGGGTTAGGGTTAGGGTTAGGGTTAGGGTTGGGGTTAAGGTTAGCGGTTAGGTTTAGGGTTAAGGTTAGGATTAAGGGTTAGGGATAGAAATGGGGGGTTAGGGTTAGGATTTAGGATTAGGGTTAGAAATTAGGGTTAGGGATAGAAATTAGGGTTAAGGTTAGGTTTTAGGTTTAGGGCTAGAAATTAGGGTTAGGGTTAGGATTTAGGGTTAGGATTAGGATTTATGGTTAGGGCTAGAAATTAGAGTTAGGGTTAGAGTTAAGGGTTAAGGTTAGGTTTTAGGGTTAGGGTTAGAAATTAGGGTTAGGATTAGGATTTAGGGTTAGGGATAGAAATTAGGGTCAAGGTTAGATTTAGGGTTAGGGATAGGAATTAGGGTTAGGGTTAGGGATGGAAATTAGGGTTAAGGTTAGGTTTTAGAGTTAGGGATAGAAATTAGGGTTAGGGTTGGGGTTAGGTTTTAGGGATAGGATTTACGGTTAGGGCTAGAAATTAGGATTAGGGTTAGGGATAGAAATTAGGGTTAAGGTTAGGTTTTAGGGTTAGGGATAGAAATTAGGGTTAAGTTTAGGGTTAGGGTTGGGGTTAGGTTTTGGGGTTAGGGTTAGAAGTTAGGGTTAGGTTTTAGGGTTAGGCCTAGAAATTAGGGTTAGGGTTAGGGATAGAAATAAAGGTTAAGGTTAGGTTTTAGGGTTAGGGATAGAAATTAGGGTTAGGTTTAGGGTTAGGGTTGGGTTTAGGTTTTGGGGTTAGGATTAGGATGTAGGGTTATGGTTAGAAATTAGGGTTAGGGATAGAAATTAGGGTTAAGGTTAGGATTAGGTTAAGGTTAGGGTTATGGTTGTGGTTAGGGATACAATTCAGGGTTAGGGTTAGGTTTTAGAATTAGGGTTAGGTTTAGGTTAAGGTTAGGGCTTAGGGTTAGGGATAGGAATTAGGGTTAGGATTTAGGGTTAGGGATAGAAATTAGGGTTAGGGTTAGGTTTAGAGTCAGAGGAAGGTGCTAACCTGTTTGCACAGGCCATCAATGCCCCCTAAGAATATTTTATTCACCTCTCATTGAGGCCTTGGGGATAAACAGTACTTAGTTTCTGAATCCAAATTCTCTCTGCTCTAGGGTTAGGGTTAGGGTTAGGGTTAGGGTTAGGGTTAGAGGGTTAGGGTTATGGTTAGGGTTAGGGTTAGGGTTAGGGTTGGGGTTAAGGTTAGCGGTTAGGTTTAGGGTTAAGGTTAGGATTAAGGGTTAGGGATAGAAATTGGGGGTTAGGATTTAGGATTAGGGTTAGAAATTAGGGTTAGGGATAGAAATTAGGGTTAAGGTTAGGTTTTAGGTTTAGGGTTAGGGTTAGGGTTAGGGTTAGGGTTAGGGTTAGGTTAGGGGAAATAGACGCAGCTCCAGGAACCATGTCAAAATCCGAGTGGGGATTAGGGTTGGGTTTAGGGTTAGGGTTAGGGGTTAGGGTTAGGGTTAGGGAGGGGTTGGGGTTAGGGTGGGGTTGGGGTTAGGGTTAGGGTGGGGGTTAGGGTTAGGGAGGGGTTGGGGTTAGGGTTAGGGTTAGGGAGGGGTTGGGGTTAGGGTTAGGGGTTAGGGTTGGGGAGGGGTTGGGGTTAGGGTCAGGGAGGGGTTAGGGTTAGGGTTAGGGAGGGGTTGGGGTTAGGGTTAGGGTTAGGGTTAGGGAGGGGTTGGGGTTAGGGTTAGGGCTATGGATTGGTAAGGAAACTCAGATATAGACAAGCCCGGAGCCCACGTTGTGCACTGGCCTACTCCAAGTCACTAAGCACTCACATCTCCTCCGCCGCCGGTGACAAGTGGCAGGAAAATTGCCCTTAAACGTGTGTTTTTTTGTTTTACGGATGAGAACTGGACATTTGCCCACTCTCTCTTTCTCTTGCTAGCGAGAAGTGGACATTTGCCCACTCTCTCTTTCCCTTGTTAGCAACCCTTTCCCTTTTTGACCTTTTAAATGGAGGGTGTTTCCCCTTTTTTCATTTTAGCCAGTGACTTCTGATTTCATTCATTAATGCAGGACATTCGATTTCATTCATTAATGCAGGACATTTGCCTTTTCACAGATCCCCATGACGTCATTTTTAACGGTAAGTCTGTTGCAACGTTTCGGTTAATATAAACCTTCATCAGGCATAGACTTACCATTTTCTCTTCCTTTTTCCATTTTCCAAACTGGCTGCACATTTTTCCATGTTGGCTTTAATCCTTTTTCACGAGATGTTCTGTTCACCAGGTGATTGGGTCTTTGCTATTTAGCGCTTAGCCCATTAGCTTCCTTTCTCAGTTTTTTCTTCTTCTCTTTCCTTCCATTCTCTTTTCCTTTTTCCATTTTCCAAACTGGCTTTGCATTTTTCCATGTTGGCTTTAATCCTTTTTCACGAGATGCTCTGTTTTCCAGGTGATTGGGTCTTTGCTAATTAGCGCTTAGCCCATTAGCTTCCTTTCTCAGTTTTTTCTTCTTCTCTTTCCTTCCATTTTCTTTTCCTTTTTCCATTTTCCAAACAGGCTTTGCATTTTTCCATGTTGGCTTTAATCCTTTTTCACGAGATGCTCTGTTTTCCAGGTGATTGGGTCTTTGATATTTAGCGCTTAGCCCATTAGCTTCCTTTCTCAGTTTTTTCTTCTTCTCTTTCCCTCCTTTGTCCAGGCAGTGGATAAAGACAGAATTTGTCAAATGGCACCCCCAAATGGCACTGGTTAAAATTGCACCCCCCAAAAAAAGTGTTAATTAAACATTCAGTTTTGTTTAGATTATTTTTCAAAAAATGGCCACTCATGTCCTGAAATTTGGACTATTGGCACCCCCACTGCTCGAAAACATTGGCACCCCCACACTCAGTGCTGCTCCAAACGCTCTCATCAGGTAAGTTATTCAGTTTCATGCGTCATTGTTTGTTTGTATCTTGTTTTTGTTGGTCCATAATCAGGCTTAGCCTCTCCATTTTCTTTTCCTTTTTCCATTTTCCTTTCCTTTTTCCAAGCTGGCTTTACTTATCCCCATTCTGGCTTTAAACATCCTCCCAGCTGCTCTGTTTTCCAAGTGAGTGGGCCTCTGCTATTTAGCACTTAGCCCACCAGCTTCCCATCTAAGTACTTTCGTCATTCTCTTTCCCCCCACTTCTCAGGCGGCAATATCTTTTCCTTTTTCCCAAACTGGCCCTACCTTTCCCGAAAGCTGGCTTTAAATCTTCCTTCAAGCTACTCTGTTTGCCAAGTAATTGGGCCTCTGCTATTTAGTGCTTAGCCATCCGGCCTTCTTGCACAGTTTTACACTCTGCTATTTAGTGCTTAGCCATCCGGCCTTCCTGCACAGTTTTACAAATTTTTCACAAACTGGCACCCCCAAATGGCACTGGTTTAACTGGCACCCCCAAAAAACACAGTGCTCATCGAACATTCCATTGTCTATAAGTATTTCTGCTATTTAGTGCTTAGCCATCCGGCCTTCTAGCACAGTTTTACATTATGCTATTTAGTGCTTAGCCATCCGGCCTTCCTGCACAGTTTTACAAATTTTTTATAAACTGGCACCCCCAAATGGCACTGGTTTAACTGGCACCCCCAAAAAACACAGTGCTCATCGAACATTCCATTGTCTATAAGTATTTCTGCTATTTAGTGCTTAGCCATCCGGCCTTCTAGCACGGTTTTACATTATGCTATTTAGTGCTTAGCCATCCGGCCTTCTTGCACAGTTTTACACATTTCTTATATAAGCTGGCACCCCCAAATGGCACTGGTTTAACTGGCACCCCCAAAAAACACAGTGCTCATCGAACATTCCATTCTCTATAAGTGTTTTTCAAAATTGGCCACTCAGGTCATGAAATTAGAATTATTGGCACTCTCTTATCAGGTAAGTTAGCCAGTTCAGGAAATATGCAGAAGGCCATGCAAGTGCAGCAACTCGGGGTGGCACGGGCTGGGTTAGGTTAGGGGAAATAGACGCAGCTCCAGGAACCATGTCAAAATCCGAGTGGGGATTAGGGTTGGGTTTAGGGTTAGGGTTAGGGGTTAGGGTTAGGGTTAGGGAGGGGTTGGGGTTAGGGTGGGGTTGGGGTTAGGGTTAGGGTGGGGTTGGGGTTAGGGTTAGGGAGGGGTTGGGGTTAGGGTTAGGGTTAGGGAGGGGTTGGGGTTAGGGTTAGGGGTTAGGGTTGGGGAGGGGTTGGGGTTAGGGTCAGGGAGGGGTTAGGGTTAGGGTTAGGGAGGGGTTGGGGTTAGGGTTAGGGTTAGGGTTAGGGAGGGGTTGGGGTTAGGGTTAGGGCTATGGATTGGTAAGGAAACTCAGATATAGACAAGCCCGGAGCCCACGTTGTGCACTGGCCTACTCCAAGTCACTAAGCACTCACATCTCCTCCGCCGCCGGTGACAAGTGGCAGGAAAATTGCCCTTAAACGTGTGTTTTTTTGTTTTACGGATGAGAACTGGACATTTGCCCACTCTCTCTTTCTCTTGCTAGCGAGAAGTGGACATTTGCCCACTCTCTCTTTCCCTTGTTAGCAACCCTTTCCCTTTTTGACCTTTTAAATGGAGGGTGTTTCCCCTTTTTTCATTTTAGCCAGTGACTTCTGATTTCATTCATTAATGCAGGACATTCGATTTCATTCATTAATGCAGGACATTTGCCTTTTCACAGATCCCCATGACGTCATTTTTAACGGTAAGTCTGTTGCAACGTTTCGGTTAATATAAACCTTCATCAGGCATAGACTTACCATTTTCTCTTCCTTTTTCCATTTTCCAAACTGGCTGCACATTTTTCCATGTTGGCTTTAATCCTTTTTCACGAGATGTTCTGTTCACCAGGTGATTGGGTCTTTGCTATTTAGCGCTTAGCCCATTAGCTTCCTTTCTCAGTTTTTTCTTCTTCTCTTTCCTTCCATTCTCTTTTCCTTTTTCCATTTTCCAAACTGGCTTTGCATTTTTCCATGTTGGCTTTAATCCTTTTTCACGAGATGCTCTGTTTTCCAGGTGATTGGGTCTTTGCTAATTAGCGCTTAGCCCATTAGCTTCCTTTCTCAGTTTTTTCTTCTTCTCTTTCCTTCCATTTTCTTTTCCTTTTTCCATTTTCCAAACAGGCTTTGCATTTTTCCATGTTGGCTTTAATCCTTTTTCACGAGATGCTCTGTTTTCCAGGTGATTGGGTCTTTGATATTTAGCGCTTAGCCCATTAGCTTCCTTTCTCAGTTTTTTCTTCTTCTCTTTCCCTCCTTTGTCCAGGCAGTGGATAAAGACAGAATTTGTCAAATGGCACCCCCAAATGGCACTGGTTAAAATTGCACCCCCCAAAAAAAGTGTTAATTAAACATTCAGTTTTGTTTAGATTATTTTTCAAAAAATGGCCACTCATGTCCTGAAATTTGGACTATTGGCACCCCCACTGCTCGAAAACATTGGCACCCCCACACTCAGTGCTGCTCCAAACGCTCTCATCAGGTAAGTTATTCAGTTTCATGCGTCATTGTTTGTTTGTATCTTGTTTTTGTTGGTCCATAATCAGGCTTAGCCTCTCCATTTTCTTTTCCTTTTTCCATTTTCCTTTCCTTTTTCCAAGCTGGCTTTACTTATCCCCATTCTGGCTTTAAACATCCTCCCAGCTGCTCTGTTTTCCAAGTGAGTGGGCCTCTGCTATTTAGCACTTAGCCCACCAGCTTCCCATCTAAGTACTTTCGTCATTCTCTTTCCCCCCACTTCTCAGGCGGCAATATCTTTTCCTTTTTCCCAAACTGGCCCTACCTTTCCCGAAAGCTGGCTTTAAATCTTCCTTCAAGCTACTCTGTTTGCCAAGTAATTGGGCCTCTGCTATTTAGTGCTTAGCCATCCGGCCTTCTTGCACAGTTTTACACTCTGCTATTTAGTGCTTAGCCATCCGGCCTTCCTGCACAGTTTTACAAATTTTTCACAAACTGGCACCCCCAAATGGCACTGGTTTAACTGGCACCCCCAAAAAACACAGTGCTCATCGAACATTCCATTGTCTATAAGTATTTCTGCTATTTAGTGCTTAGCCATCCGGCCTTCTAGCACAGTTTTACATTATGCTATTTAGTGCTTAGCCATCCGGCCTTCCTGCACAGTTTTACAAATTTTTTATAAACTGGCACCCCCAAATGGCACTGGTTTAACTGGCACCCCCAAAAAACACAGTGCTCATCGAACATTCCATTGTCTATAAGTATTTCTGCTATTTAGTGCTTAGCCATCCGGCCTTCTAGCACGGTTTTACATTATGCTATTTAGTGCTTAGCCATCCGGCCTTCTTGCACAGTTTTACACATTTCTTATATAAGCTGGCACCCCCAAATGGCACTGGTTTAACTGGCACCCCCAAAAAACACAGTGCTCATCGAACATTCCATTCTCTATAAGTGTTTTTCAAAATTGGCCACTCAGGTCATGAAATTAGAATTATTGGCACTCTCTTATCAGGTAAGTTAGCCAGTTCAGGAAATATGCAGAAGGCCATGCAAGTGCAGCAACTCGGGGTGGCACGGGCTGGGTTAGGTTAGGGGAAATAGACGCAGCTCCAGGAACCATGTCAAAATCCGAGTGGGGATTAGGGTTGGGTTTAGGGTTAGGGTTAGGGGTTAGGGTTAGGGTTAGGGAGGGGTTGGGGTTAGGGTGGGGTTGGGGTTAGGGTTAGGGTGGGGTTGGGGTTAGGGTTAGGGAGGGGTTGGGGTTAGGGTTAGGGTTAGGGAGGGGTTGGGGTTAGGGTTAGGGGTTAGGGTTGGGGAGGGGTTGGGGTTAGGGTCAGGGAGGGGTTAGGGTTAGGGTTAGGGAGGGGTTGGGGTTAGGGTTAGGGTTAGGGTTAGGGAGGGGTTGGGGTTAGGGTTAGGGCTATGGATTGGTAAGGAAACTCAGATATAGACAAGCCCGGAGCCCACGTTGTGCACTGGCCTACTCCAAGTCACTAAGCACTCACATCTCCTCCGCCGCCGGTGACAAGTGGCAGGAAAATTGCCCTTAAACGTGTGTTTTTTTGTTTTACGGATGAGAACTGGACATTTGCCCACTCTCTCTTTCTCTTGCTAGCGAGAAGTGGACATTTGCCCACTCTCTCTTTCCCTTGTTAGCAACCCTTTCCCTTTTTGACCTTTTAAATGGAGGGTGTTTCCCCTTTTTTCATTTTAGCCAGTGACTTCTGATTTCATTCATTAATGCAGGACATTCGATTTCATTCATTAATGCAGGACATTTGCCTTTTCACAGATCCCCATGACGTCATTTTTAACGGTAAGTCTGTTGCAACGTTTCGGTTAATATAAACCTTCATCAGGCATAGACTTACCATTTTCTCTTCCTTTTTCCATTTTCCAAACTGGCTGCACATTTTTCCATGTTGGCTTTAATCCTTTTTCACGAGATGTTCTGTTCACCAGGTGATTGGGTCTTTGCTATTTAGCGCTTAGCCCATTAGCTTCCTTTCTCAGTTTTTTCTTCTTCTCTTTCCTTCCATTCTCTTTTCCTTTTTCCATTTTCCAAACTGGCTTTGCATTTTTCCATGTTGGCTTTAATCCTTTTTCACGAGATGCTCTGTTTTCCAGGTGATTGGGTCTTTGCTAATTAGCGCTTAGCCCATTAGCTTCCTTTCTCAGTTTTTTCTTCTTCTCTTTCCTTCCATTTTCTTTTCCTTTTTCCATTTTCCAAACAGGCTTTGCATTTTTCCATGTTGGCTTTAATCCTTTTTCACGAGATGCTCTGTTTTCCAGGTGATTGGGTCTTTGATATTTAGCGCTTAGCCCATTAGCTTCCTTTCTCAGTTTTTTCTTCTTCTCTTTCCCTCCTTTGTCCAGGCAGTGGATAAAGACAGAATTTGTCAAATGGCACCCCCAAATGGCACTGGTTAAAATTGCACCCCCCAAAAAAAGTGTTAATTAAACATTCAGTTTTGTTTAGATTATTTTTCAAAAAATGGCCACTCATGTCCTGAAATTTGGACTATTGGCACCCCCACTGCTCGAAAACATTGGCACCCCCACACTCAGTGCTGCTCCAAACGCTCTCATCAGGTAAGTTATTCAGTTTCATGCGTCATTGTTTGTTTGTATCTTGTTTTTGTTGGTCCATAATCAGGCTTAGCCTCTCCATTTTCTTTTCCTTTTTCCATTTTCCTTTCCTTTTTCCAAGCTGGCTTTACTTATCCCCATTCTGGCTTTAAACATCCTCCCAGCTGCTCTGTTTTCCAAGTGAGTGGGCCTCTGCTATTTAGCACTTAGCCCACCAGCTTCCCATCTAAGTACTTTCGTCATTCTCTTTCCCCCCACTTCTCAGGCGGCAATATCTTTTCCTTTTTCCCAAACTGGCCCTACCTTTCCCGAAAGCTGGCTTTAAATCTTCCTTCAAGCTACTCTGTTTGCCAAGTAATTGGGCCTCTGCTATTTAGTGCTTAGCCATCCGGCCTTCTTGCACAGTTTTACACTCTGCTATTTAGTGCTTAGCCATCCGGCCTTCCTGCACAGTTTTACAAATTTTTCACAAACTGGCACCCCCAAATGGCACTGGTTTAACTGGCACCCCCAAAAAACACAGTGCTCATCGAACATTCCATTGTCTATAAGTATTTCTGCTATTTAGTGCTTAGCCATCCGGCCTTCTAGCACAGTTTTACATTATGCTATTTAGTGCTTAGCCATCCGGCCTTCCTGCACAGTTTTACAAATTTTTTATAAACTGGCACCCCCAAATGGCACTGGTTTAACTGGCACCCCCAAAAAACACAGTGCTCATCGAACATTCCATTGTCTATAAGTATTTCTGCTATTTAGTGCTTAGCCATCCGGCCTTCTAGCACGGTTTTACATTATGCTATTTAGTGCTTAGCCATCCGGCCTTCTTGCACAGTTTTACACATTTCTTATATAAGCTGGCACCCCCAAATGGCACTGGTTTAACTGGCACCCCCAAAAAACACAGTGCTCATCGAACATTCCATTCTCTATAAGTGTTTTTCAAAATTGGCCACTCAGGTCATGAAATTAGAATTATTGGCACTCTCTTATCAGGTAAGTTAGCCAGTTCAGGAAATATGCAGAAGGCCATGCAAGTGCAGCAACTCGGGGTGGCACGGGCTGGGTTAGGTTAGGGGAAATAGACGCAGCTCCAGGAACCATGTCAAAATCCGAGTGGGGATTAGGGTTGGGTTTAGGGTTAGGGTTAGGGGTTAGGGTTAGGGTTAGGGAGGGGTTGGGGTTAGGGTGGGGTTGGGGTTAGGGTTAGGGTGGGGTTGGGGTTAGGGTTAGGGAGGGGTTGGGGTTAGGGTTAGGGTTAGGGAGGGGTTGGGGTTAGGGTTAGGGGTTAGGGTTGGGGAGGGGTTGGGGTTAGGGTCAGGGAGGGGTTAGGGTTAGGGTTAGGGAGGGGTTGGGGTTAGGGTTAGGGTTAGGGTTAGGGAGGGGTTGGGGTTAGGGTTAGGGCTATGGATTGGTAAGGAAACTCAGATATAGACAAGCCCGGAGCCCACGTTGTGCACTGGCCTACTCCAAGTCACTAAGCACTCACATCTCCTCCGCCGCCGGTGACAAGTGGCAGGAAAATTGCCCTTAAACGTGTGTTTTTTTGTTTTACGGATGAGAACTGGACATTTGCCCACTCTCTCTTTCTCTTGCTAGCGAGAAGTGGACATTTGCCCACTCTCTCTTTCCCTTGTTAGCAACCCTTTCCCTTTTTGACCTTTTAAATGGAGGGTGTTTCCCCTTTTTTCATTTTAGCCAGTGACTTCTGATTTCATTCATTAATGCAGGACATTCGATTTCATTCATTAATGCAGGACATTTGCCTTTTCACAGATCCCCATGACGTCATTTTTAACGGTAAGTCTGTTGCAACGTTTCGGTTAATATAAACCTTCATCAGGCATAGACTTACCATTTTCTCTTCCTTTTTCCATTTTCCAAACTGGCTGCACATTTTTCCATGTTGGCTTTAATCCTTTTTCACGAGATGTTCTGTTCACCAGGTGATTGGGTCTTTGCTATTTAGCGCTTAGCCCATTAGCTTCCTTTCTCAGTTTTTTCTTCTTCTCTTTCCTTCCATTCTCTTTTCCTTTTTCCATTTTCCAAACTGGCTTTGCATTTTTCCATGTTGGCTTTAATCCTTTTTCACGAGATGCTCTGTTTTCCAGGTGATTGGGTCTTTGCTAATTAGCGCTTAGCCCATTAGCTTCCTTTCTCAGTTTTTTCTTCTTCTCTTTCCTTCCATTTTCTTTTCCTTTTTCCATTTTCCAAACAGGCTTTGCATTTTTCCATGTTGGCTTTAATCCTTTTTCACGAGATGCTCTGTTTTCCAGGTGATTGGGTCTTTGATATTTAGCGCTTAGCCCATTAGCTTCCTTTCTCAGTTTTTTCTTCTTCTCTTTCCCTCCTTTGTCCAGGCAGTGGATAAAGACAGAATTTGTCAAATGGCACCCCCAAATGGCACTGGTTAAAATTGCACCCCCCAAAAAAAGTGTTAATTAAACATTCAGTTTTGTTTAGATTATTTTTCAAAAAATGGCCACTCATGTCCTGAAATTTGGACTATTGGCACCCCCACTGCTCGAAAACATTGGCACCCCCACACTCAGTGCTGCTCCAAACGCTCTCATCAGGTAAGTTATTCAGTTTCATGCGTCATTGTTTGTTTGTATCTTGTTTTTGTTGGTCCATAATCAGGCTTAGCCTCTCCATTTTCTTTTCCTTTTTCCATTTTCCTTTCCTTTTTCCAAGCTGGCTTTACTTATCCCCATTCTGGCTTTAAACATCCTCCCAGCTGCTCTGTTTTCCAAGTGAGTGGGCCTCTGCTATTTAGCACTTAGCCCACCAGCTTCCCATCTAAGTACTTTCGTCATTCTCTTTCCCCCCACTTCTCAGGCGGCAATATCTTTTCCTTTTTCCCAAACTGGCCCTACCTTTCCCGAAAGCTGGCTTTAAATCTTCCTTCAAGCTACTCTGTTTGCCAAGTAATTGGGCCTCTGCTATTTAGTGCTTAGCCATCCGGCCTTCTTGCACAGTTTTACACTCTGCTATTTAGTGCTTAGCCATCCGGCCTTCCTGCACAGTTTTACAAATTTTTCACAAACTGGCACCCCCAAATGGCACTGGTTTAACTGGCACCCCCAAAAAACACAGTGCTCATCGAACATTCCATTGTCTATAAGTATTTCTGCTATTTAGTGCTTAGCCATCCGGCCTTCTAGCACAGTTTTACATTATGCTATTTAGTGCTTAGCCATCCGGCCTTCCTGCACAGTTTTACAAATTTTTTATAAACTGGCACCCCCAAATGGCACTGGTTTAACTGGCACCCCCAAAAAACACAGTGCTCATCGAACATTCCATTGTCTATAAGTATTTCTGCTATTTAGTGCTTAGCCATCCGGCCTTCTAGCACGGTTTTACATTATGCTATTTAGTGCTTAGCCATCCGGCCTTCTTGCACAGTTTTACACATTTCTTATATAAGCTGGCACCCCCAAATGGCACTGGTTTAACTGGCACCCCCAAAAAACACAGTGCTCATCGAACATTCCATTCTCTATAAGTGTTTTTCAAAATTGGCCACTCAGGTCATGAAATTAGAATTATTGGCACTCTCTTATCAGGTAAGTTAGCCAGTTCAGGAAATATGCAGAAGGCCATGCAAGTGCAGCAACTCGGGGTGGCACGGGCTGGGTTAGGTTAGGGGAAATAGACGCAGCTCCAGGAACCATGTCAAAATCCGAGTGGGGATTAGGGTTGGGTTTAGGGTTAGGGTTAGGGGTTAGGGTTAGGGTTAGGGTTGGGGTTAAGGTTAGCGGTTAGGTTTAGGGTTAAGGTTAGGATTAAGGGTTAGGGATAGAAATTGGGGGTTAGGGTTAGGATTAGGATTTAGGATTAGGGTTAGAAATTAGGGTTAGGGATAGAGATTAGGGTTAAGGTTAGGTTTTAGGGTTAGGGCTAGAAATTAGGGTAAGTGTTAGGATTTAGGGTTAGGATTAGGATTTATGGTTAGGGCTAGAAATTAGAGTTAGGGTTAGAGTTAAGGGTTAAGGTTAGGTTTTAGGGTTAGGGTTAGAAATTAGGGTTAGGATTAGGATTTAGGGTTAGGGATAGAAATTAGGGTTAAGGTTAGATTTAGGGTTAGGGATAGAAATTAGGGTTAGGGTTAGGGATGGAAATTAGGGTTAAGGTTAGGTTTTAGAGTTAGGGATAGAAATTAGGGTTAGGGTTGGGGTTAGGGTTTAGGGATAGGATTTAGGGTTAGGGCTAGAAATTAGGATTAGGGTTAGGGATAGAAATTAGGGTTAAGGTTAGGTTTTAGGGTTAGGGTTAGGGACAGAAATTAGGGTTAAGGTTAGGTTTTAGGGTTAGGGTTAGGGATAGAAATTAGGGTTAAGTTTAGGGTTAGGGTTGGGGTTAGGTTTTGGGGTTAGGGTTAGAAGTTAGGGTTAGGTTTTAGGGTTAGGCCTAGAAATTAGGGTTAGGGTTAGAGATAGAAATAAAGGTTAAGGTTAGGTTTTAGGGTTAGGGATAGAAATTAGGGTTAGGTTTAGGGTTAGGGTTGGGTTTAGGTTTTGGGGTTAGGATTAGGATGTAGGGTTATGGTTAGAAATTAGGGTTAGGGATAGAAATTAGGGTTAAGGTTAGGATTAGGTTAAGGTTAGGGTTAGGGTTGTGGTTAGGGATACAATTCAGGGTTAGGGTTAGGTTTTAGAATTAGGGTTAGGTTTAGGTTAAGGTTAGGGCTTAGGGTTAGGGATAGGAATTAGGGTTAGGATTTAGGGTTAGGGATAGAAATTAGGGTTAGGGTTAGGTTTAGAGTCAGAGGAAGGTGCTAACCTGTTTGCACAGGCCATCAATGCCCCCTAAGAATATTTTATTCACCTCTCATTGAGGCCTTGGGGATAAACAGTACTTAGTTTCTGAATCCAAATTCTCTCTGCTCTTTTCCTCAGGGGCACAGACCATTGTGGGTTTGCCTGTAGGACCATGACCCTGAGAGCTTCCCATCCATGCTCCCGGAAGTGTTTGACCAGGTAAGTATCCATTTGTTTTTCTTTTAATATGTTGTGTTTGTGTTGTGTCATCCTGATCAAGATAGTGTTGCCCGTCTCTCCAACATATTGGGCTCCACATTGATTACAGGAAATGAGGTAAACACAATTTTTGCTGTGCACTGTACTTGAGCGATGAGTGGTGAAGACTTCCTTGGTAAATCTGTTTTGAATGTGTTGTTTTTGTTCCAGGTATTGTCCCTGATGTTTAGGTTTTCCCTGCTGGAGAGGATTGAGTTTGGCCCTGACCAAATAGTCTTGCAGGTTTTTGCTTTTCCTGAAAGCTGCAATGACTTTGTGGTCTCTGAATCTTGGTGTTTGTCCCAATATTTGCATAAAATTGGACCTTATCTCCCTGATGAGCTTCACAGAGACAGAGGAATATGTCAGGACGAGCGGCACGCTGGTGCCTTCCGCCCGGGTTCCTATTGTGAGGTAGGATTTAAAAATCCTTCTCAAAAAGGACCTTTTATAACCTCTGTTCCTGAGTGCTCTAAAGAGGATTCGTGTCGCTTCCACGAAGTCCCGTTCTCGGGTACATATGCGACGAAACCTCAGGAGTTGTGATTTCACCAGGCCAGAGTAAGTGTGTTTAGGGTGAAAGCTCTCCTTGTGCAGTAGAGCGTGTGTGTCTGTTTCCTTAAAAAATACCTTGATGTCCAATTTGTGTGTGGAACTAAAATCCGGGCCTTTGTATGTCGTGGTGTCCAAAAAATCCACCGAGAGCTGACTAATGGAGGATTTCAGTTTTATGGATGGGTTGTGGTTGTTAAGTGTTGTCAGAAATTCTTCAAACTCCCTCTCTGTGTGTGTCCAAACTCCCCAAATATCATCAAGATATCTAAAATAATAAAGAGGCCGTTTATGGCACCGGGATAGGGCCGAGGTCTCCCATTCTGCCATAAATATGTTGGCGTAGGCCGGAGCAAACTTCTTCCCCATCGCTGTTCCCTTAATCTGAAGGAAGAATTCCCCATTGAACTCAAAGTCGTTCCTTTTTAGATTTATTTCTAATAATTGGATGAGTTCTTTATCAGGCCTGGATTTGTCTGGGTATTTTTTAAAGATATTTTTTACGGCCTGTATTCCTTCCTGGATGTCGATATTTGTGTAAAGGCTGTCAATGTCCATAGTGAACAGGACAGCCTCTTGGGGAATTTCAAGTCCTTTAACTTTTTGAATGAAGTCATATGTGTCTTTTAAATAGCTAGGGTGGCCCGTGGAAAGGGGATTTAAATAAAAGTCCAGGAATTCGGCCGTATAGTACGTTTCGCTTCCGCAATCCGACACTATAGGCCTTCCTGGAGGAATTTCGTGGGGTTTGCTCCATTTGGCCGGATCCTTGTGTATTTTAGGGAGCATGTAGAATCTCCTGCTCCTGGGCTCTGTGTCACCCAAGAGATAGGACTTCTGTTTGGCATTTATATGCTTTTTTGTATACAGGATCTGAACTATTTCTTTGACTAGGGGTACGGTGTCTGGATAGATGGGTTTGTCTAATTTTTTGTAATAATTTTTATCCTGTAATTGTCTGTATCCCTCCCATAGATATTGTTCACGGTCCATAATAACCGTTGCACTGCCCTTGTCAGCCGGCTTGATAACGATGTTTTGGTTGCCCTTTAACTCCTCAAGCGCACTGATTTCCTCAGGAGTGAGGTTAAGTTGTTCCCAACATGGTCTGCAGTGTCTCTTGAAGGATCCAAGGTCTGTATCAAACAAGGTGAGAAGCTCAGTGGGCAGTTTATCCATGGGTGGGACCCAGTCTGATTTAGGTGTGAAAGGTGGGGGAGTTTGATCTTTGTCATTTTGAAAATAAGATGCCAATTTTAGTCTTCGGTGGTATTGTTGCAGATCATACCGCATTTGCTTCCTGTTATATTGTTTACTGATTTTCCATGCTGGAATAAAGGTTAGGCCTCTATTAAGCAGGCTGAATTGTGGGTGAGTGATTTTGTTTTTTTTGGCTAAAACAACCACATTTTTGTTCCCCTCCTGTGTATGTAGGCTTATGGGGAGATTTAATTTAAATGTTGAAGCCAATGTTCCAGCATTTTTCCGGCTGTATTCACTGTCCAATGAATATTGTCACTTTCAGTGTGGAATTCTGATCTGGGCAGGGCCGGAATATGATTTAGGTTGGCCGTGATGTAACCACTCAGGATGTTAAGTTGTGTTTGCTCCTTTGTTGGGAGCATCCCCGAATAGTTCAGTTCCGGAACCCAAATCTGCGCAACCGGGAATTTTTCTTTCGCCGCTCTTACCGCCGCCTGCATTTGTTTAATGGCAGTGTCTTTGGCGTTTTGAGTCCGACTGTTGATGCCCAGTGCTAAAATAAGGTGCTCAACATCATTGGAGACCGGGATTTTGTTTATCACGGCCTCCATGTGTCTGAACGTGGCCCCCGGATAGCTTTCTATTTGGAGGTCTGGGTTCTTAAAGGGGGGAATCCTGGAGAGGTTGGAATCCCCAATGACCAGGTATTTCTTACGGACAGTCAGTTTCCACTCTATCATTTTTCTGGAAGTGTTTATGTGCCTGTTTGGAACACCCTCACTGGAGTCACATGGTGTTGCAGAAGGCACCTTGAGCTCCATATTAATACGGGCCTGTGTGGCTGTTCTAAGGCTGCCGATTTTTTCTGGGCTTAGGGTCACCCTTTGTGAGCTGCCGTCATTATTCTGCTCGCACTCTCCCTGGTCCTTGATAATAACGAGTTCCTCTTCCCATCTAACACAGGGATTGGAACTCGGGCAAGGAGTGCGTTGTGCTTTTGGGGAGGCAGGAGGATCTGGGGCGATTTCGGACTGACTGTCCGAATCTTCTTCCCTATAAGGCGACCAATCGTTTGGTGGATCTGTCATGGTGGAAGTGGTTCTGGAAGATAATGGTTCTGGTTGGGTGGACAGATCTGGTAGGGAGTGTGCCTCGGCCTCGGCATGCACCGAGGCCTGCACCGCGATGGCACCGTCAGCTGCTTCAGGTGATAAAGAAGAAGTAGCAGGGACACTTTGCGTCTCTGCTTCCTCTCTCGCCTCCTCCACATCAGCAGTGGGTGTAGGGATCTTATATTTGTCCCCTATCAGTGTGTGAGCATCCTGTATTGATCTATACCTCAGTCTTTTACCAATCCCTCGTTTTGCCCATAACACAGCAGTGTTAAAACATTCTTCCCAGCCCCGGGAAGGATAGTGCTGCAGCTTGGCCATTTCTTCCACCAATGTGTCCTCATAATGGTTTTTAAGGATCAACATGGTGGTATAGGCCCAGTTTTTAGCATTACCATCTATAAGGGCTTGTGTTGTGGGGTTTGGCAGAGCTGGTTTGATGACCTCAGATAGATTTTTCTCCATCTTGGTCAATGCAGGAGGTTGTTCTTGGCTCACATTGTTTTTGTGATGCACCAGTTTAATAATTTTAAACATGGTACGGGTTTTTATGACAAAATCCGGGTCATCTGATTGCTTTTGAACCACATTTTGTCTCTGCCGTGTGTGCTGTTTTTGGTGTTGTGGACGAGTTGCCCATGTTTGATTTGGTTTTTGTGTGATCATTGTGACAGGTCCCCAATGGACCTGAGGTTCAAAAAATTGTGGTCTGAAAGACCGCTGACGTGATGCAGTACGGTAAGTATTTGGTGCCCTCGTGTGGCCTGAAAATTTTACTGCATTTGCATAGGAGAGGGCCCTTTGTCCCTGTGCATGACGTAGGTTTTGGTTATTGCCATATTTAACCACATCTGCATAAGAGAATGACCTCTCTCCTTGTGAATGGTGTCCCGTATGGTGGTGAGGACGGTGCATAGGTGTGTTTTGGACAGCACGCCTGCGTCCACGGGTGACAACCATCCAACCATCTCTGTCTGGCAGAATCATTTTTTCAAAAGGCTTTTCTATTGCTTTTTAAACAAAATATTTACTTGGAATGCTTTTGTGTATTGAAATAAAATGAAATAGAACTGAAATCAAGGATCTTTGTTTTTTTTAATTTTTCAAAAATAATTCTCTCTGAGAATTTGAAAATAAAATCAAGCAGTTGCCTGATTTTAAATAAAAATAATAAAATGTGCTTTCAAAGAAATTTTTTCCTGAAAAACAAATTCTCTCTGAGAGCTTGAAAATAAACTGAGCAGTTGCCTCAGTTTAAATGAGGAAAATATAATATAATAAAATAAAACAAAATAGAAATATTCTCAAAAGAAATGTTTTTTTTCAAAAGATTCAAATAAAAATGGAACAAGCCGTTGCAACGTTTCGGTTCCTTTAGAACCTTCTTCAGGCAGGCTTGTTCAGAGTATTTGCAAAAAATATTCTTTCTTTGAAAATAAAATAGATTCAGGATCAAAATAAAGCTTGAGTGTGTCTCTAATCGAGCTGGAAGAAGTGGGGAAGATTCAGTCCTCTGAGCAGCCTCTTATATAGTGTAAAGGGGCGGGTCCAATTCAAATGAGCCAATGAGAACCATTTCCCAGCTCAATTTCAAAAAGAAATAGTTCTCAGCCAATAGAATACACCTGTATTTCAGTGTATTGAGAAAAGGCATTTTTTGAAATTTGATGAGGATTAATGAATTAAATGAATTATTTAATAATAATTAAATTAATAATTAATGAATTAAAGAATTTTGCATGACCCTAGGTTTTTAACAGGCATGAGGCACGGGCCGGTTAGGGTTGGGGTTAAGGTTAGCGGTTAGGTTTAGGGTTAAGGTTAGGATTAAGGGTTAGGGATAGAAATTGGGGGTTAGGGTTAGGATTAGGATTTAGGATTAGGGTTAGAAATTAGGGTTAGGGATAGAGATTAGGGTTAAGGTTAGGTTTTAGGGTTAGGGCTAGAAATTAGGGTAAGTGTTAGGATTTAGGGTTAGGATTAGGATTTATGGTTAGGGCTAGAAATTAGAGTTAGGGTTAGAGTTAAGGGTTAAGGTTACGTTTTAGGGTTAGGGTTAGAAATTAGGGTTAGGATTAGGATTTAGGGTTAGGGATAGAAATTAGGGTTAAGGTTAGATTTAGGGTTAGGGATAGAAATTAGGGTTAGGGTTAGGGATGGAAATTAGGGTTAAGGTTAGGTTTTAGAGTTAGGGATAGAAATTAGGGTTAGGGTTGGGGTTAGGGTTTAGGGATAGGATTTAGGGTTAGGGCTAGAAATTAGGATTAGGGTTAGGGATAGAAATTAGGGTTAAGGTTAGGTTTTAGGGTTAGGGTTAGGGACAGAAATTAGGGTTAAGGTTAGGTTTTAGGGTTAGGGTTAGGGATAGAAATTAGGGTTAAGTTTAGGGTTAGGGTTAGGGTTAGGGTTAGAGATAGAAATAAAGGTTAAGGTTAGGTTTTAGGGTAAGGGATAGAAATTAGGGTTAGGTTTAGGGTTAGGGTTAGGGTTAGGTTTAGGGTTAGGGTTAGGGTTAGGGTTAGGGTTAGGGTTAGGGTTAGGTTAGGGGAAATAGACGCAGCTCCAGGAACCATGTCAAAATCCGAGTGGGGATTAGGGTTGGGTTTAGGGTTAGGGTTAGGGGTTAGGGTTAGGGTTAGGGAGGGGTTGGGGTTAGGGTGGGGTTGGGGTTAGGGTTAGGGTGGGGTTGGGGTTAGGGTTAGGGAGGGGTTGGGGTTAGGGTTAGGGTTAGGGAGGGGTTGGGGTTAGGGTTAGGGTTAGGGTTAGGGTTAGGGTTAGGGTTAGGGTTAGGGTTAGGGTTGGGGTTAAGGTTAGCGGTTAGGTTTAGGGTTAAGGTTAGGATTAAGGGTTAGGGATAGAAATTGGGGGTTAGGGTTAGGATTAGGATTTAGGATTAGGGTTAGAAATTAGGGTTAGGGATAGAGATTAGGGTTACGGTTAGGTTTTAGGGTTAGGGCTAGAAATTAGGGTAAGTGTTAGGATTTAGGGTTAGGATTAGGATTTATGGTTAGGGCTAGAAATTAGAGTTAGGGTTAGAGTTAAGGGTTAAGGTTAGGTTTTAGGGTTAGGGTTAGAAATTAGGGTTAGGATTAGGATTTAGGGTTAGGGATAGAAATTAGGGTTAAGGTTAGATTTAGGGTTAGGGATAGAAATTAGGGTTAGGGTTAGGGATGGAAATTAGGGTTAAGGTTAGGTTTTAGAGTTAGGGATAGAAATTAGGGTTAGGGTTGGGGTTAGGGTTTAGGGATAGGATTTAGGGTTAGGGCTAGAAATTAGGATTAGGGTTAGGGATAGAAATTAGGGTTAAGGTTAGGTTTTAGGGTTAGGGTTAGGGACAGAAATTAGGGTTAAGGTTAGGTTTTAGGGTTAGGGTTAGGGTTAGGTTTTGGGGTTAGGGTTAGAAGTTAGGGTTAGGTTTTAGGGTTAGGCCTAGAAATTAGGGTTAGGGTTAGAGATAGAAATAAAGGTTAAGGTTAGGTTTTAGGGTTAGGGATAGAAATTAGGGTTAGGTTTAGGGTTAGGGTTGGGTTTAGGTTTTGGGGTTAGGATTAGGATGTAGGGTTATGGTTAGAAATTAGGGTTAGGGATAGAAATTAGGGTTAAGGTTAGGGTTAGGGTTGTGGTTAGGGATACAATTCAGGGTTAGGGTTAGGTTTTAGAATTAGGGTTAGGTTTAGGTTAAGGTTAGGGCTTAGGGTTAGGGATAGGAATTAGGGTTAGGATTTAGGGTTAGGGATAGAAATTAGGGTTAGGGTTAGGTTTAGAGTCAGAGGAAGGTGCTAACCTGTTTGCACAGGCCATCAATGCCCCCTAAGAATATTTTATTCACCTCTCATTGAGGCCTTGGGGATAAACAGTACTTAGTTTCTGAATCCAAATTCTCTCTGCTCTTTTCCTCAGGGGCACAGACCATTGTGGGTTTGCCTGTAGGACCATGACCCTGAGAGCTTCCCATCCATGCTCCCGGAAGTGTTTGACCAGGTAAGTATCCATTAGTTTTTCTTTTAATATGTTGTGTTTGTGTTGTGTCATCCTGATCAAGATAGTGTTTCCCGTCTCTCCAACATATTGGGCTCCACATTGATTACAGGAAATTAGGTAAACACAATTTTTGCTGTGCACTGTACTTGAGCGATGAGTGGTGAAGACTTCCTTGGTAAATCTGTTTTGAATGTGTTGTTTTTGTTCCAGGTATTGTCCCTGATGTTTAGGTTTTCCCTGCTGGAGAGGATTGAGTTTGGCCCTGACCAAATAGTCTTGCAGGTTTTTGCTTTTCCTGAAAGCTGCAATGACTTTGTGGTCTCTGAATCTTGGTGTTTGTCCCAATATTTGCATAAAATTGTACCTTATCTCCCTGATGAGCTTCACAGAGACAGAGGAATATGTCAGGACGAGCGGCACGCTGGTGCCTTCCGCCCGGGTTCCTATTGTGAGGTAGGATTTAAAAATCCTTCTCAAAAAGGACCTTTTATAACCTCTGTTCCTGAGTGCTCTAAAGAGGATTCGTGTCGCTTCCACGAAGTCCCGTTCTCGGGTACATATGCGACGAAACCTCAGGAGTTGTGATTTCACCAGGCCAGAGTAAGTGTGTTTAGGGTGAAAGCTCTCCTTGTGCAGTAGAGCGTGTGTGTCTGTTTCCTTAAAAAATACCTTGATGTCCAATTTGTGTGTGGAACTAAAATCCGGGCCTTTGTATGTCGTGGTGTCCAAAAAATCCACCGAGAGCTGACTAATGGAGGATTTCAGTTTTATGGATGGGTTGTGGTTGTTAAGTGTTGTCAGAAATTCTTCAAACTCCCTCTCTGTGTGTGTCCAAACTCCCCAAATATCATCAAGATATCTAAAATAATAAAGAGGCCGTTTATGGCTTCGGGATAGGGCCGAGGTCTCCCATTCTGCCATAAATATGTTGGCGTAGGCCGGAGCAAACTTCTTCCCCATCGCTGTTCCCTTAATCTGAAGGAAGAATTCCCCATTGAACTCAAAGTCGTTCCTTTTTAGATTTATTTCTAATAATTGGATGAGTTCTTTATCAGGCCTGGATTTGTCTGGGTATTTTTTAAAGATATTTTTTACGGCCTGTATTCCTTCCTGGATGTCGATATTTGTGTAAAGGCTGTCAATGTCCATAGTGAACAGGACAGCCTCTTGGGGAATTTCAAGTCCTTTAACTTTTTGAATGAAGTCATATGTGTCTTTTAAATAGCTAGGGTGGCCCGTGGAAAGGGGATTTAAATAAAAGTCCAGGAATTCGGCCGTATAGTACGTTTCGCTTCCGCAATCCGACACTATAGGCCTTCCTGGAGGAATTTCATGGGGTTTGCTCCATTTGGCCGGATCCTTGTGTATTTTAGGGAGCATGTAGAATCTCCTGCTCCTGGGCTCTGTGTCACCCAAGAGATAGGACTTCTGTTTGGCATTTATATGCTTTTTTGTATACAGGATCTGAACTATTTCTTTGACTAGGGGTACGGTGTCTGGATAGATGGGTTTGTCTAATTTTTTGTAATAATTTTTATCCTGTAATTGTCTGTTTCCCTCCCATAGATATTGTTCACGGTCCATAATAACCGTTGCACTGCCCTTGTCAGCCGGCTTGATAACGATGTTTTGGTTGCCCTTTAACTCCTCAAGCGCACTGATTTCCTCAGGAGTGAGGTTAAGTTGTTCCCAACATGGTCTGCAGTGTCTCTTGAAGGATCCAAGGTCTGTATCAAACAAGGTGAGAAGCTCAGTGGGCAGTTTATCCATGGGTGGGACCCAGTCTGATTTAGGTGTGAAAGGTGGGGGAGTTTGATCTTTGTCATTTTGAAAATAAGATGCCAATTTTAGTCTTCGGTGGTATTGTTGCAGATCATATCGCATTTGCTTCCTGTTATATTGTTTACTGATTTTCCATGCTGGAATAAAGGTTAGGCCTCTATTAAGCAGGCTGAATTGTGGGTGAGTGATTTTGTTTTTTTTGGCTAAAACAACCACATTTTTGTTCCCCTCCTGTGTATGTAGGCTTATGGGGAGATTTAATTTAAATGTTGAAGCCAATGTTCCAGCATTTTTCCGGCTGTATTCACTGTCCAATGAATATTGTCACTTTCAGTGTGGAATTCTGATCTGGGCAGGGCCGGAATATGATTTAGGTTGGCCGTGATGTAACCACTCAGGATGTTAAGTTGTGTTTGCTCCTTTGTTGGGAGCATCCCCGAATAGTTCAGTTCCGGAACCCAAATCTGCGCAACCGGGAATTTTTCTTTCGCCGCTCTTACCGCCGCCTGCATTTGTTTAATGGCAGTGTCTTTGGCGTTTTGAGTCCGACTGTTGATGCCCAGTGCTAAAATAAGGTGCTCAACATCATTGGAGACCGGGATTTTGTTTATCACGGCCTCCATGTGTCTGAACGTGGCCCCCGGATAGCTTTCTATTTGGAGGTCTGGGTTCTTAAAGGGGGGAATCCTGGAGAGGTTGGAATCCCCAATGACCAGGTATTTCTTACGGACAGTCAGTTTCCACTCTATCATTTTTCTGGGTGTGTTTATGTGCCTATTTGGAACACCCTCACTGGAGTCACATGGTGTTGCAGAAGGCACCTTGAGCTCCATATTAATACGGGCCTGTGTGGCTGTTCTAAGGCTGCCGATTTTGTCTGGGCTTAGGGTCACCCTTTGTGAGCTGCCGTCATTATTCTGCTCGCACTCTCCCTGGTCCTCGATAATAACGAGTTCCTCTTCCCATCTAACACAGGGATTGGAACTCGGGCAAGGAGTGCGTTGTGCTTTTGGGGAGGCAGGAGGATCTGGGGCGATTTCGGACTGACTGTCCGAATCTTCTTCCCTATAAGGCGACCAATCGTTTGGTGGATCTGTCATGGTGGAAGTGGTTCTGGAAGATATTGGTTCTGGTTGGGTGGACAGATCTGGTAGGGAGTGTGCCTCGGCCTCGGCATGCACCGAGGCCTGCACCGCGATGGCACCGTCAGCTGCTTCAGGTGATAGAGAAGAAGCAGCAGGGACACTTTGCGTCTCTGCTTCCTCTCTCGCCTCCTCCACATCAGCAGTGGGTGTAGGGAACTTATATTTGTCCCCTATCAGTGTGTGAGCATCCTGTATTGATCTATACCTCAGTCTTTTACCAATCCCTCGTTTTGCCCATAACACAGCAGTGTTAAAACATTCTTCCCAGCCCCGGGAAGGATAGTGCTGCAGCTTGGCAATTTCTTCCACCAATGTGTCCTCATAATGGTTTTTAAGGATCAACATGGTGGTATAGGCCCAGTTTTTAGCATTACCATCTATAAGGGCTTGTGTTGTGGGGTTTGGCAGAGCTGGTTTGATGACCTCAGATAGATTTTTCTCCATCTTGGTCAATGCAGGAGGTTGTTCTTGGCTCACATTGTTTTTGTGATGCACCAGTTTAATAATTTTAAACATGGTACGGGTTTTTATGACAAAATCCGGGTCATCTGATTGCTTTTGAACCACATTTTGTCTCTGCCGTGTGTGCTTTTTTTGGTGTTGTGGACGAGTTGCCCATGTTTGATTTGGTTTTTGTGTAATCATTGTGACAGGTCCCCAATGGACCTGAGGTTCAAAAAATTGTGGTCTGAAAGACCGCTGACGTGATGCAGTACGGTAAGTATTTGGTGCCCTCGTGTGGCCTGAAAATTTTACTGCATTTGCATAGGAGAGGGCCCTTTGTCCCTGTGCATGACGTAGGTTTTGGTTATTGCCATATTTAACCACATCTGCATAAGAGAATGACCTCTCTCCTTGTGAATGGTGTCCCGTATGGTGGTGAGGACGGTGCATAGGTGTGTTTTGGACAGCACGCCTGCGTCCACGGGTGACAACCATCCAACCATCTCTGTCTGGCAGAATCATTTTTTCAAAAGGCTTTTCTATTGCGTTTTAAACAAAATATTTACTTGGAATGCTTTTGTGTATTGAAATAAAATGAAATAGAACTGAAATCAAGGATCTTTGTTTTTTTTAATTTTTCAAAAATAATTCTCTCTGAGAATTTGAAAATCAAATCAAGCAGTTGCCTGATTTTAAATAAAAATAATAAAATGTGCTTTCAAAGAAATATTTTCCTGAAAAACAAATTCTCTCTGAGAGCTTGAAAATAAACTGAGCAGTTGCCTCAGTTTAAATGAGGAAAATATAATATAATAAAATAAAACAAAATAGAAATATTCTCAAAATAAATGTTTTTTTTCACAAGATTCAAATAAAAATGGAACAAGCCGTTGCAACGTTTCGGTTCCTTTAGAACCTTCTTCAGGCAGGCTTGTTCAGAGTATTTGCAAAAAATATTCTTTCTTTGAAAATAAAATAGATTCAGGATCAAAATAAAGCTTGAGTGTGTCTCTAATCGAGCTGGAAGAAGTGGGGAAGATTCAGTCCTCTGAGCAGCCTCTTATATAGTGTAAAGAGGCGGGTCCAATTCAAATGAGCCAATGAGAACCATTTCCCAGCTCAATTTCAAAAAGAAATAGTTCTCAGCCAATAGAATACACCTGTATTTCAGTGTATTGAGAAAAGGCATTTTTTGAAATTTGATGAGGATTAATGAATTAAATGAATTATTTAATAATAATTAAATTAATAATTAATGAATTAAAGAATTTTGCATGACCCTAGGTTTTTAACAGGCATGAGGCACGGGCCGGTTAGGGTTGGGGTTAAGGTTAGCGGTTAGGTTTAGGGTTAAGGTTAGGATTAAGGGTTAGGGATAGAAATTGGGGGTTAGGGTTAGGATTAGGATTTAGGATTAGGGTTAGAAATTAGGGTTAGGGATAGAGATTAGGGTTACGGTTAGGTTTTAGGGTTAGGGCTAGAAATTAGGGTAAGTGTTAGGATTTAGGGTTAGGATTAGGATTTATGGTTAGGGCTAGAAATTAGAGTTAGGGTTAGAGTTAAGGGTTAAGGTTAGGTTTTAGGGTTAGGGTTAGAAATTAGGGTTAGGATTAGGATTTAGGGTTAGGGATAGAAATTAGGGTTAAGGTTAGATTTAGGGTTAGGGATAGAAATTAGGGTTAGGGTTAGGGATGGAAATTAGGGTTAAGGTTAGGTTTTAGAGTTAGGGATAGAAATTAGGGTTAGGGTTGGGGTTAGGGTTTAGGGATAGGATTTAGGGTTAGGGCTAGAAATTAGGATTAGGGTTAGGGATAGAAATTAGGGTTAAGGTTAGGTTTTAGGGTTAGGGTTAGGGACAGAAATTAGGGTTAAGGTTAGGTTTTAGGGTTAGGGTTAGGGTTAGGTTTTGGGGTTAGGGTTAGAAGTTAGGGTTAGGTTTTAGGGTTAGGCCTAGAAATTAGGGTTAGGGTTAGAGATAGAAATAAAGGTTAAGGTTAGGTTTTAGGGTTAGGGATAGAAATTAGGGTTAGGTTTAGGGTTAGGGTTGGGTTTAGGTTTTGGGGTTAGGATTAGGATGTAGGGTTATGGTTAGAAATTAGGGTTAGGGATAGAAATTAGGGTTAAGGTTAGGGTTAGGGTTGTGGTTAGGGATACAATTCAGGGTTAGGGTTAGGTTTTAGAATTAGGGTTAGGTTTAGGTTAAGGTTAGGGCTTAGGGTTAGGGATAGGAATTAGGGTTAGGATTTAGGGTTAGGGATAGAAATTAGGGTTAGGGTTAGGTTTAGAGTCAGAGGAAGGTGCTAACCTGTTTGCACAGGCCATCAATGCCCCCTAAGAATATTTTATTCACCTCTCATTGAGGCCTTGGGGATAAACAGTACTTAGTTTCTGAATCCAAATTCTCTCTGCTCTTTTCCTCAGGGGCACAGACCATTGTGGGTTTGCCTGTAGGACCATGACCCTGAGAGCTTCCCATCCATGCTCCCGGAAGTGTTTGACCAGGTAAGTATCCATTTGTTTTTCTTTTAATATGTTGTGTTTGTGTTGTGTCATCCTGATCAAGATAGTGTTTCCCGTCTCTCCAACATATTGGGCTCCACATTGATTACAGGAAATTAGGTAAACACAATTTTTGCTGTGCACTGTACTTGAGCGATGAGTGGTGAAGACTTCCTTGGTAAATCTGTTTTGAATGTGTTGTTTTTGTTCCAGGTATTGTCCCTGATGTTTAGGTTTTCCCTGCTGGAGAGGATTGAGTTTGGCCCTGACCAAATAGTCTTGCAGGTTTTTGCTTTTCCTGAAAGCTGCAATGACTTTGTGGTCTCTGAATCTTGGTGTTTGTCCCAATATTTGCATAAAATTGTACCTTATCTCCCTGATGAGCTTCACAGAGACAGAGGAATATGTCAGGACGAGCGGCACGCTGGTGCCTTCCGCCCGGGTTCCTATTGTGAGGTAGGATTTAAAAATCCTTCTCAAAAAGGACCTTTTATAACCTCTGTTCCTGAGTGCTCTAAAGAGGATTCGTGTCGCTTCCACGAAGTCCCGTTCTCGGGTACATATGCGACGAAACCTCAGGAGTTGTGATTTCACCAGGCCAGAGTAAGTGTGTTTAGGGTGAAAGCTCTCCTTGTGCAGTAGAGCGTGTGTGTCTGTTTCCTTAAAAAATACCTTGATGTCCAATTTGTGTGTGGAACTAAAATCCGGGCCTTTGTATGTCGTGGTGTCCAAAAAATCCACCGAGAGCTGACTAATGGAGGATTTCAGTTTTATGGATGGGTTGTGGTTGTTAAGTGTTGTCAGAAATTCTTCAAACTCCCTCTCTGTGTGTGTCCAAACTCCCCAAATATCATCAAGATATCTAAAATAATAAAGAGGCCGTTTATGGCTTCGGGATAGGGCCGAGGTCTCCCATTCTGCCATAAATATGTTGGCGTAGGCCGGAGCAAACTTCTTCCCCATCGCTGTTCCCTTAATCTGAAGGAAGAATTCCCCATTGAACTCAAAGTCGTTCCTTTTTAGATTTATTTCTAATAATTGGATGAGTTCTTTATCAGGCCTGGATTTGTCTGGGTATTTTTTAAAGATATATTTTACGGCCTGTATTCCTTCCTGGATGTCGATATTTGTGTAAAGGCTGTCAATGTCCATAGTGAACAGGACAGCCTCTTGGGGAATTTCAAGTCCTTTAACTTTTTGAATGAAGTCATATGTGTCTTTTAAATAGCTAGGGTGGCCCGTGGAAAGGGGATTTAAATAAAAGTCCAGGAATTCGGCCGTATAGTACGTTTCGCTTCCGCAATCCGACACTATAGGCCTTCCTGGAGGAATTTCATGGGGTTTGCTCCATTTGGCCGGATCCTTGTGTATTTTAGGGAGCATGTAGAATCTCCTGCTCCTGGGCTCTGTGTCACCCAAGAGATAGGACTTCTGTTTGGCATTTATATGCTTTTTTGTATACAGGATCTGAACTATTTCTTTGACTAGGGGTACGGTGTCTGGATAGATGGGTTTGTCTAATTTTTTGTAATAATTTTTATCCTGTAATTGTCTGTTTCCCTCCCATAGATATTGTTCACGGTCCATAATAACCGTTGCACTGCCCTTGTCAGCCGGCTTGATAACGATGTTTTGGTTGCCCTTTAACTCCTCAAGCGCACTGATTTCCTCAGGAGTGAGGTTAAGTTGTTCCCAACATGGTCTGCAGTGTCTCTTGAAGGATCCAAGGTCTGTATCAAACAAGGTGAGAAGCTCAGTGGGCAGTTTATCCATGGGTGGGACCCAGTCTGATTTAGGTGTGAAAGGTGGGGGAGTTTGATCTTTGTCATTTTGAAAATAAGATGCCAATTTTAGTCTTCGGTGGTATTGTTGCAGATCATATCGCATTTGCTTCCTGTTATATTGTTTACTGATTTTCCATGCTGGAATAAAGGTTAGGCCTCTATTAAGCAGGCTGAATTGTGGGTGAGTGATTTTGTTTTTTTTGGCTAAAACAACCACATTTTTGTTCCCCTCCTGTGTATGTAGGCTTATGGGGAGATTTAATTTAAATGTTGAAGCCAATGTTCCAGCATTTTTCCGGCTGTATTCACTGTCCAATGAATATTGTCACTTTCAGTGTGGAATTCTGATCTGGGCAGGGCCGGAATATGATTTAGGTTGGCCGTGATGTAACCACTCAGGATGTTAAGTTGTGTTTGCTCCTTTGTTGGGAGCATCCCCGAATAGTTCAGTTCCGGAACCCAAATCTGCGCAACCGGGAATTTTTCTTTCGCCGCTCTTACCGCCGCCTGCATTTGTTTAATGGCAGTGTCTTTGGCGTTTTGAGTCCGACTGTTGATGCCCAGTGCTAAAATAAGGTGCTCAACATCATTGGAGACCGGGATTTTGTTTATCACGGCCTCCATGTGTCTGAACGTGGCCCCCGGATAGCTTTCTATTTGGAGGTCTGGGTTCTTAAAGGGGGGAATCCTGGAGAGGTTGGAATCCCCAATGACCAGGTATTTCTTACGGACAGTCAGTTTCCACTCTATCATTTTTCTGGGTGTGTTTATGTGCCTATTTGGAACACCCTCACTGGAGTCACATGGTGTTGCAGAAGGCACCTTGAGCTCCATATTAATACGGGCCTGTGTGGCTGTTCTAAGGCTGCCGATTTTGTCTGGGCTTAGGGTCACCCTTTGTGAGCTGCCGTCATTATTCTGCTCGCACTCTCCCTGGTCCTCGATAATAACGAGTTCCTCTTCCCATCTAACACAGGGATTGGAACTCGGGCAAGGAGTGCGTTGTGCTTTTGGGGAGGCAGGAGGATCTGGGGCGATTTCGGACTGACTGTCCGAATCTTCTTCCCTATAAGGCGACCAATCGTTTGGTGGATCTGTCATGGTGGAAGTGGTTCTGGAAGATATTGGTTCTGGTTGGGTGGACAGATCTGGTAGGGAGTGTGCCTCGGCCTCGGCATGCACCGAGGCCTGCACCGCGATGGCACCGTCAGCTGCTTCAGGTGATAGAGAAGAAGCAGCAGGGACACTTTGCGTCTCTGCTTCCTCTCTCGCCTCCTCCACATCAGCAGTGGGTGTAGGGAACTTATATTTGTCCCCTATCAGTGTGTGAGCATCCTGTATTGATCTATACCTCAGTCTTTTACCAATCCCTCGTTTTGCCCATAACACAGCAGTGTTAAAACATTCTTCCCAGCCCCGGGAAGGATAGTGCTGCAGCTTGGCAATTTCTTCCACCAATGTGTCCTCATAATGGTTTTTAAGGATCAACATGGTGGTATAGGCCCAGTTTTTAGCATTACCATCTATAAGGGCTTGTGTTGTGGGGTTTGGCAGAGCTGGTTTGATGACCTCAGATAGATTTTTCTCCATCTTGGTCAATGCAGGAGGTTGTTCTTGGCTCACATTGTTTTTGTGATGCACCAGTTTAATAATTTTAAACATGGTACGGGTTTTTATGACAAAATCCGGGTCATCTGATTGCTTTTGAACCACATTTTGTCTCTGCCGTGTGTGCTTTTTTTGGTGTTGTGGACGAGTTGCCCATGTTTGATTTGGTTTTTGTGTAATCATTGTGACAGGTCCCCAATGGACCTGAGGTTCAAAAAATTGTGGTCTGAAAGACCGCTGACGTGATGCAGTACGGTAAGTATTTGGTGCCCTCGTGTGGCCTGAAAATTTTACTGCATTTGCATAGGAGAGGGCCCTTTGTCCCTGTGCATGACGTAGGTTTTGGTTATTGCCATATTTAACCACATCTGCATAAGAGAATGACCTCTCTCCTTGTGAATGGTGTCCCGTATGGTGGTGAGGACGGTGCATAGGTGTGTTTTGGACAGCACGCCTGCGTCCACGGGTGACAACCATCCAACCATCTCTGTCTGGCAGAATCATTTTTTCAAAAGGCTTTTCTATTGCGTTTTAAACAAAATATTTACTTGGAATGCTTTTGTGTATTGAAATAAAATGAAATAGAACTGAAATCAAGGATCTTTGTTTTTTTTAATTTTTCAAAAATAATTCTCTCTGAGAATTTGAAAATCAAATCAAGCAGTTGCCTGATTTTAAATAAAAATAATAAAATGTGCTTTCAAAGAAATATTTTCCTGAAAAACAAATTCTCTCTGAGAGCTTGAAAATAAACTGAGCAGTTGCCTCAGTTTAAATGAGGAAAATATAATATAATAAAATAAAACAAAATAGAAATATTCTCAAAATAAATGTTTTTTTTCACAAGATTCAAATAAAAATGGAACAAGCCGTTGCAACGTTTCGGTTCCTTTAGAACCTTCTTCAGGCAGGCTTGTTCAGAGTATTTGCAAAAAATATTCTTTCTTTGAAAATAAAATAGATTCAGGATCAAAATAAAGCTTGAGTGTGTCTCTAATCGAGCTGGAAGAAGTGGGGAAGATTCAGTCCTCTGAGCAGCCTCTTATATAGTGTAAAGAGGCGGGTCCAATTCAAATGAGCCAATGAGAACCATTTCCCAGCTCAATTTCAAAAAGAAATAGTTCTCAGCCAATAGAATACACCTGTATTTCAGTGTATTGAGAAAAGGCATTTTTTGAAATTTGATGAGGATTAATGAATTAAATGAATTATTTAATAATAATTAAATTAATAATTAATGAATTAAAGAATTTTGCATGACCCTAGGTTTTTAACAGGCATGAGGCACGGGCCGGTTAGGGTTGGGGTTAAGGTTAGCGGTTAGGTTTAGGGTTAAGGTTAGGATTAAGGGTTAGGGATAGAAATTGGGGGTTAGGGTTAGGATTAGGATTTAGGATTAGGGTTAGAAATTAGGGTTAGGGATAGAGATTAGGGTTACGGTTAGGTTTTAGGGTTAGGGCTAGAAATTAGGGTAAGTGTTAGGATTTAGGGTTAGGATTAGGATTTATGGTTAGGGCTAGAAATTAGAGTTAGGGTTAGAGTTAAGGGTTAAGGTTAGGTTTTAGGGTTAGGGTTAGAAATTAGGGTTAGGATTAGGATTTAGGGTTAGGGATAGAAATTAGGGTTAAGGTTAGATTTAGGGTTAGGGATAGAAATTAGGGTTAGGGTTAGGGATGGAAATTAGGGTTAAGGTTAGGTTTTAGAGTTAGGGATAGAAATTAGGGTTAGGGTTGGGGTTAGGGTTTAGGGATAGGATTTAGGGTTAGGGCTAGAAATTAGGATTAGGGTTAGGGATAGAAATTAGGGTTAAGGTTAGGTTTTAGGGTTAGGGTTAGGGACAGAAATTAGGGTTAAGGTTAGGTTTTAGGGTTAGGGTTAGGGTTAGGTTTTGGGGTTAGGGTTAGAAGTTAGGGTTAGGTTTTAGGGTTAGGCCTAGAAATTAGGGTTAGGGTTAGAGATAGAAATAAAGGTTAAGGTTAGGTTTTAGGGTTAGGGATAGAAATTAGGGTTAGGTTTAGGGTTAGGGTTGGGTTTAGGTTTTGGGGTTAGGATTAGGATGTAGGGTTATGGTTAGAAATTAGGGTTAGGGATAGAAATTAGGGTTAAGGTTAGGGTTAGGGTTGTGGTTAGGGATACAATTCAGGGTTAGGGTTAGGTTTTAGAATTAGGGTTAGGTTTAGGTTAAGGTTAGGGCTTAGGGTTAGGGATAGGAATTAGGGTTAGGATTTAGGGTTAGGGATAGAAATTAGGGTTAGGGTTAGGTTTAGAGTCAGAGGAAGGTGCTAACCTGTTTGCACAGGCCATCAATGCCCCCTAAGAATATTTTATTCACCTCTCATTGAGGCCTTGGGGATAAACAGTACTTAGTTTCTGAATCCAAATTCTCTCTGCTCTTTTCCTCAGGGGCACAGACCATTGTGGGTTTGCCTGTAGGACCATGACCCTGAGAGCTTCCCATCCATGCTCCCGGAAGTGTTTGACCAGGTAAGTATCCATTTGTTTTTCTTTTAATATGTTGTGTTTGTGTTGTGTCATCCTGATCAAGATAGTGTTTCCCGTCTCTCCAACATATTGGGCTCCACATTGATTACAGGAAATTAGGTAAACACAATTTTTGCTGTGCACTGTACTTGAGCGATGAGTGGTGAAGACTTCCTTGGTAAATCTGTTTTGAATGTGTTGTTTTTGTTCCAGGTATTGTCCCTGATGTTTAGGTTTTCCCTGCTGGAGAGGATTGAGTTTGGCCCTGACCAAATAGTCTTGCAGGTTTTTGCTTTTCCTGAAAGCTGCAATGACTTTGTGGTCTCTGAATCTTGGTGTTTGTCCCAATATTTGCATAAAATTGTACCTTATCTCCCTGATGAGCTTCACAGAGACAGAGGAATATGTCAGGACGAGCGGCACGCTGGTGCCTTCCGCCCGGGTTCCTATTGTGAGGTAGGATTTAAAAATCCTTCTCAAAAAGGACCTTTTATAACCTCTGTTCCTGAGTGCTCTAAAGAGGATTCGTGTCGCTTCCACGAAGTCCCGTTCTCGGGTACATATGCGACGAAACCTCAGGAGTTGTGATTTCACCAGGCCAGAGTAAGTGTGTTTAGGGTGAAAGCTCTCCTTGTGCAGTAGAGCGTGTGTGTCTGTTTCCTTAAAAAATACCTTGATGTCCAATTTGTGTGTGGAACTAAAATCCGGGCCTTTGTATGTCGTGGTGTCCAAAAAATCCACCGAGAGCTGACTAATGGAGGATTTCAGTTTTATGGATGGGTTGTGGTTGTTAAGTGTTGTCAGAAATTCTTCAAACTCCCTCTCTGTGTGTGTCCAAACTCCCCAAATATCATCAAGATATCTAAAATAATAAAGAGGCCGTTTATGGCTTCGGGATAGGGCCGAGGTCTCCCATTCTGCCATAAATATGTTGGCGTAGGCCGGAGCAAACTTCTTCCCCATCGCTGTTCCCTTAATCTGAAGGAAGAATTCCCCATTGAACTCAAAGTCGTTCCTTTTTAGATTTATTTCTAATAATTGGATGAGTTCTTTATCAGGCCTGGATTTGTCTGGGTATTTTTTAAAGATATTTTTTACGGCCTGTATTCCTTCCTGGATGTCGATATTTGTGTAAAGGCTGTCAATGTCCATAGTGAACAGGACAGCCTCTTGGGGAATTTCAAGTCCTTTAACTTTTTGAATGAAGTCATATGTGTCTTTTAAATAGCTAGGGTGGCCCGTGGAAAGGGGATTTAAATAAAAGTCCAGGAATTCGGCCGTATAGTACGTTTCGCTTCCGCAATCCGACACTATAGGCCTTCCTGGAGGAATTTCATGGGGTTTGCTCCATTTGGCCGGATCCTTGTGTATTTTAGGGAGCATGTAGAATCTCCTGCTCCTGGGCTCTGTGTCACCCAAGAGATAGGACTTCTGTTTGGCATTTATATGCTTTTTTGTATACAGGATCTGAACTATTTCTTTGACTAGGGGTACGGTGTCTGGATAGATGGGTTTGTCTAATTTTTTGTAATAATTTTTATCCTGTAATTGTCTGTTTCCCTCCCATAGATATTGTTCACGGTCCATAATAACCGTTGCACTGCCCTTGTCAGCCGGCTTGATAACGATGTTTTGGTTGCCCTTTAACTCCTCAAGCGCACTGATTTCCTCAGGAGTGAGGTTAAGTTGTTCCCAACATGGTCTGCAGTGTCTCTTGAAGGATCCAAGGTCTGTATCAAACAAGGTGAGAAGCTCAGTGGGCAGTTTATCCATGGGTGGGACCCAGTCTGATTTAGGTGTGAAAGGTGGGGGAGTTTGATCTTTGTCATTTTGAAAATAAGATGCCAATTTTAGTCTTCGGTGGTATTGTTGCAGATCATATCGCATTTGCTTCCTGTTATATTGTTTACTGATTTTCCATGCTGGAATAAAGGTTAGGCCTCTATTAAGCAGGCTGAATTGTGGGTGAGTGATTTTGTTTTTTTTGGCTAAAACAACCACATTTTTGTTCCCCTCCTGTGTATGTAGGCTTATGGGGAGATTTAATTTAAATGTTGAAGCCAATGTTCCAGCATTTTTCCGGCTGTATTCACTGTCCAATGAATATTGTCACTTTCAGTGTGGAATTCTGATCTGGGCAGGGCCGGAATATGATTTAGGTTGGCCGTGATGTAACCACTCAGGATGTTAAGTTGTGTTTGCTCCTTTGTTGGGAGCATCCCCGAATAGTTCAGTTCCGGAACCCAAATCTGCGCAACCGGGAATTTTTCTTTCGCCGCTCTTACCGCCGCCTGCATTTGTTTAATGGCAGTGTCTTTGGCGTTTTGAGTCCGACTGTTGATGCCCAGTGCTAAAATAAGGTGCTCAACATCATTGGAGACCGGGATTTTGTTTATCACGGCCTCCATGTGTCTGAACGTGGCCCCCGGATAGCTTTCTATTTGGAGGTCTGGGTTCTTAAAGGGGGGAATCCTGGAGAGGTTGGAATCCCCAATGACCAGGTATTTCTTACGGACAGTCAGTTTCCACTCTATCATTTTTCTGGGTGTGTTTATGTGCCTATTTGGAACACCCTCACTGGAGTCACATGGTGTTGCAGAAGGCACCTTGAGCTCCATATTAATACGGGCCTGTGTGGCTGTTCTAAGGCTGCCGATTTTGTCTGGGCTTAGGGTCACCCTTTGTGAGCTGCCGTCATTATTCTGCTCGCACTCTCCCTGGTCCTCGATAATAACGAGTTCCTCTTCCCATCTAACACAGGGATTGGAACTCGGGCAAGGAGTGCGTTGTGCTTTTGGGGAGGCAGGAGGATCTGGGGCGATTTCGGACTGACTGTCCGAATCTTCTTCCCTATAAGGCGACCAATCGTTTGGTGGATCTGTCATGGTGGAAGTGGTTCTGGAAGATATTGGTTCTGGTTGGGTGGACAGATCTGGTAGGGAGTGTGCCTCGGCCTCGGCATGCACCGAGGCCTGCACCGCGATGGCACCGTCAGCTGCTTCAGGTGATAGAGAAGAAGCAGCAGGGACACTTTGCGTCTCTGCTTCCTCTCTCGCCTCCTCCACATCAGCAGTGGGTGTAGGGAACTTATATTTGTCCCCTATCAGTGTGTGAGCATCCTGTATTGATCTATACCTCAGTCTTTTACCAATCCCTCGTTTTGCCCATAACACAGCAGTGTTAAAACATTCTTCCCAGCCCCGGGAAGGATAGTGCTGCAGCTTGGCAATTTCTTCCACCAATGTGTCCTCATAATGGTTTTTAAGGATCAACATGGTGGTATAGGCCCAGTTTTTAGCATTACCATCTATAAGGGCTTGTGTTGTGGGGTTTGGCAGAGCTGGTTTGATGACCTCAGATAGATTTTTCTCCATCTTGGTCAATGCAGGAGGTTGTTCTTGGCTCACATTGTTTTTGTGATGCACCAGTTTAATAATTTTAAACATGGTACGGGTTTTTATGACAAAATCCGGGTCATCTGATTGCTTTTGAACCACATTTTGTCTCTGCCGTGTGTGCTTTTTTTGGTGTTGTGGACGAGTTGCCCATGTTTGATTTGGTTTTTGTGTAATCATTGTGACAGGTCCCCAATGGACCTGAGGTTCAAAAAATTGTGGTCTGAAAGACCGCTGACGTGATGCAGTACGGTAAGTATTTGGTGCCCTCGTGTGGCCTGAAAATTTTACTGCATTTGCATAGGAGAGGGCCCTTTGTCCCTGTGCATGACGTAGGTTTTGGTTATTGCCATATTTAACCACATCTGCATAAGAGAATGACCTCTCTCCTTGTGAATGGTGTCCCGTATGGTGGTGAGGACGGTGCATAGGTGTGTTTTGGACAGCACGCCTGCGTCCACGGGTGACAACCATCCAACCATCTCTGTCTGGCAGAATCATTTTTTCAAAAGGCTTTTCTATTGCGTTTTAAACAAAATATTTACTTGGAATGCTTTTGTGTATTGAAATAAAATGAAATAGAACTGAAATCAAGGATCTTTGTTTTTTTTAATTTTTCAAAAATAATTCTCTCTGAGAATTTGAAAATCAAATCAAGCAGTTGCCTGATTTTAAATAAAAATAATAAAATGTGCTTTCAAAGAAATATTTTCCTGAAAAACAAATTCTCTCTGAGAGCTTGAAAATAAACTGAGCAGTTGCCTCAGTTTAAATGAGGAAAATATAATATAATAAAATAAAACAAAATAGAAATATTCTCAAAATAAATGTTTTTTTTCACAAGATTCAAATAAAAATGGAACAAGCCGTTGCAACGTTTCGGTTCCTTTAGAACCTTCTTCAGGCAGGCTTGTTCAGAGTATTTGCAAAAAATATTCTTTCTTTGAAAATAAAATAGATTCAGGATCAAAATAAAGCTTGAGTGTGTCTCTAATCGAGCTGGAAGAAGTGGGGAAGATTCAGTCCTCTGAGCAGCCTCTTATATAGTGTAAAGAGGCG